>NC_042616.1:172999372-173360182 GCF_901001135.1 Rhinatrema bivittatum
CCGTGACCAGCCCATGGGTAGTGGCTGTGTAGGGCGCGCTGTGTCGCAGTCTCAACCCAGTACTTGATCCTGCTTCTGAATACCTTTGCCTGCAGTACCTTGCTTCTGAACCTTCGTCTAAAGTCCTTGCACGAGTCCTCATCTGTGCACTCAAGTGAGTTACTCTTCATCTGTACCTCCAAGTTCCTCGTCTATGCCTAGAGTCTCTATGTTTCAGAGCCTTCGTCTGCCTTCGTTCATAGTCTGGCCTGCTGCTTCTTGTCATTCCTTGTGGCAGGTCCGAAAGGGCTGGGAACGGTCGGAGGACTGTTCAATAACCAACACCAATGTGTTGGCTCCAGAAGCATGCAAGTTCGGCAGAGGGTCAGTCCGTCTCCACCCATGCTGGGACACGTCTTGCCTACCTCGGTGCTGCCTTGGATTTCTCTGGGGTCGTGCCGAGGCCCAACGACACACAATCCCCTCAAGATGGGATCGCTCTCCTAGCGCTCCCCTTCTGTAACTGTATGCAATGCCTCTGTAACTGTATGCAAGGTCTCTGTAACATTAATTGTTTAGTCTTTCTTCATAAGGGTGCTATTTCATCCCCTTTATCATTTTTGTTTCCCTTCTCTGTACCTTTTCTAGTTCCACTTTATCTCTTCTGAAATACGATGACCAGAACTGCATACAGTACTCAAAGTGCTGTCCCTCCATAGATCGATACGGGCATTATGGTATTCTCTGCTTTATTTCTGAATAATTCATAATATCCTAGTTGTTGGGGTTTTTTTTCTTTCTACTACCTCCATAAACTGAACAGAGAATTTCAAAGTATTGGCCAGAAGGACTCCAAGACCCTTTTCCTGAGCGGTGACTCCTAATGTGAAACCCAGCATTGCGTACCTATATTTAGAATTATTTTCCATGCATAAATCACTGTGCACTTGTCCTCATTAAATTTCATCTGTCATTAAAATGCTCAGACTCCTAAGATCTTTCTGCAGTTCCTCATAATCTGCAAATGTTTTAACAACTTTGAACAATTATATGCCCATTCAATCATTTCACTCATTGCTTGCTTTTCTAGATCATTTATGAATATGATATGATAAGTAGCATCAGTGGCATAGCTATGGGTGGGCCTGGGTTGCCCGTGATTCACCCACTTTGGACTCAGGCCCACCCAAACAGAGATACCTGACAACACAGCAGCATGATGATGATGTGCCCACAGGGATCCCCCCCATGGGCACATGAGCAGAAGTTACTGCGGCTGCGTGGTGATGATGATCACCTCCCCTGTGGACACATAAGTGCAACCACAGCAGCGCGTTGATGACCTGCCCACGAGGATTTCAGCCTCCGCAGGCTGAAGAGGACTATGATGATGTGGTGAAGACAGTGATGTGACAGGCCTCAGGAGGTGCAGGAGGCAGGCTGTGAAAGGGAAGGTAGGAGGAGTGGGAACGTTTTACTCCCTTGGCCTCCTCTCCCCATCCCGACAGTTTACATCTGCTGTAGCCACTCAGTTCCCCTATCTTCCCTTCTCTCCCTATTTCTGAGAATGGAGGGAAAGCAAAGGGAGCTGACCTGAATAAGTGAAAGGGAAGGGATGGGGGATTGTGAATGAGAGGTGGTGTGAGTGAGAGGAAAGGGAATGTGAAGGTAGGAGGAGGAGAGAGTGGAAGGAATGGGAGGAATAGTGAGAGAAGAAAAGGTGATGCGTGTGAGTGAGAGGGAAGAGAGCAAGGGAAAGAGCAGAAACAGCGTTACAGTAAGAATGACTGTAAGACTGCTGGAGATGGGGAGGCAGTGAGGGGTGATTGTGAAACTGCTGGGACATGGGCATTGAGGGTGTGTGTGTGTGTGTGTGAGTGAGTGAGTGAGTGAGAGAGAGAGAGAGAGAGCATGGGGGAGTTGTGTGTGTATGTGTGGGAGCCTGAGCGAGAATCTGTGAGTGTGTGTGTGTTTGTGAGAAAGAGAGGCCTGTATATAAGAGAAGAGAGATATTAGGTTCCATATTAGGAGTTATACACATGAAAAGGACCTGGCATCATAGTGGAAAATATAATTTGAAATCCTCTGTTAAGTGTGTGGCGGTGGTCAAAAAAAGCAAACAGCATGTTAGGAATTATTAGGAAAGGAATGGAGCATAAAATGGCAAATGTCATAATGCCCCTGTTTCAGTCCAAGGTGAGATGTAATGTACTATCGTAGCGATTTTCAAAGCCATTTATGTATGTAAAGTGCACTTCCACATGTAAGACATATTGACAATTCAATGGCATATAATATACATTTTCAAAAGCCTACTTACACGCATAAAGTACATTTACACATGTAAAACTCAGTTTTAAGTGTATAAAGACTTTTGGCAATGACCCCCTAAAAGAACTGTCTGCATTTCTGGCCATTATACCTCAAAAAATATATAGTTACATTGGAAAAGGGACAGAGAAGGGAGACTAAAATAATAAAGCAGATGGAATGGCTCCCCTATGAGGAAAGGATAAAGATGTTGGATCTGTTCAGCTTTGAGAACAGGCATCAGAGAGGGGATTTGATAGAGGTTTATAAACTCATGAGTGGAATAGAATGGGTAAAAGTAAATTGGTTATTTACTTTGTCAAAAAAACAAAGACTATGGGGCACTCAATGATGTTAATAAGTAGCATATCTAAATTAAATTCTTTTTCTCTCAGTGTACAATTAAGCTCTGAAATTCATTACCAGAAGATGTGGTTAAGGCAAGTAGTGGCTGGGTTTAAAAAAGGTTTGGACAACTTCCTGGAGGAGAAGTCAATAAACTATTATTAACCAAGTAGTCTTAAGATATGGCAACTACTTATCACTGCATGATAGCAGCATGGGATCTATTTACTGTTTGTGTTCTTGCTAGATGCTTGTGACCTAAATTGGCCACTGTTGAAAACAGGATACTGGGTTTGAGTGAGTGAGAGAATGTGTGCGTGTTTGGGAGACAGTGCAAGCAAGACCCGATAGGGCAGATTTTTAATCTTACACATGCAGGGTACATTTGTGCACATGTACACCAGATTGTGCACGTGTACACCACGTGTACACAAATGTACACCAGATTTTATAACATGCGTGCGCTACCGTACGCATGTTATAAAATCTGGGGTCGGCATGCGCCCCTTGCGCAAGGTGCACACTTGTGCACCTTGCGGGTGCCAAGCCCTAGGGGAGGCCCAATGGCTTTCCCCGTTCCCTCCGAGGCCGCTCCAAAATCAGAGCGGCTTCAGAGGGAACTTTCCTTTTGCTCCTCCCCACCTTCCCCTCCCACTCCCCTGCCCTATCTAAATCCCCCTGTACCTTTATTGCAGGAGTTACGCCTGCCTCTGGCGTAACTTACGTGCTCCAGCCAGCTGCCGGTGCGCCAACCTCCAGCATAGCCGCTGTGCCGGACTCGGGACCGCCCTCGGCCCGCCCCTTTTTCAAAGCCCCAGATTCATGAAAGAATACATTGATATTTGTTTTATTACATGATTGATTGGATCTTATTTATTTTATATGCTTTTTACATGATATTCGTGTGAATTTATAAACTGCAATAAATATAACTAATACAGGTTAATAAGGAATTTTTAATGTTGGTAAGTGCTTAAAATAATAAAGTTAAAATATTTTAAAGTTTCACTCATGATGCATAACAGCTGTTGAACTTAGAGTGTGCCTGACAAAGAATTTCTAAGCCATTATTAATGGATAAGGTTACAATTAGTAGGGCTCAGACCTGTATGCCTACTGCCCACCCATGTTAACCTTGGTCCCCCCAAAAAAATCAGTTCTGGCTACACCACTGAGTAGCATCAGTCCCAGCACAGATCCCTGGAGAGCTCCAATATTTACCCTTCTCCATTGGGAAACTATTTAGTCCTATTCTCTGTTTCCTGTCTTATAACCAGTTAACAATCTACAATATGACTCCATAATGCCTCCTATCCCATGATTTTTTAATTTTTTGGGGAAACTCTTATGATGGATTTTGTCAAATATTTTCTGAAAATCAAGATACATGTTTATTAACAGTTTCAAAAAAATCTAATAGATAGGTAAGGCAAGACTTCTCTTGGCTAAATCCATCTACCCATTAAGGGGTAGATTTTTTAAAAATATGCACGCGCGTCCATGTGCGTGTGCTACCCGGCACACACACATGGACGCGCAATTTTATAACATGCGCTCACAGGTGCACGTAGTCTGCTCCAATTAAGGAGCGGAATGGGAGGGAATTTCCCTACCACCTACCCTAACCTCCCTTCCCCTTCCCCTCTCCTCCCCACCCCCTAAATGTTTCCTACCTTCGGGTGTTTTTTTTTTTATTTTGAAGTTGTTGCTCCTCCAGAGCAGAAGCAACTTGCACGCACCGGCAGTTGGCCAGCACACGCTCCCCCAGTACAGCAGCAAATGGCCGCTGTACCAGCACCTCCCGGACCGCCCCCTTTTCAGGCCCTGGCGCCTAGCAGGGTTTACGCACATGGCCGGGCCCATTTGAAAACGTAATTCACCTATGCCTGTGGTATATAAATGTTGTTTTCATGATCTAGACTGGTACAGACATTCAGTTGTGGGGTGGGGAGTATGGTAGCAGGGGGTGAAGGCCATATTTTATTTTTTGGGGATGGGGAAGGGGGGCTGGAGCTTTTGCCACATAGTTCCTTTTTTTATTTATATTTTGGGGGCAGCAAGGCCACCTCAACTGGTTGCCACGTGTTGAGACAGTGGTCAGCATTGACCCCCCACTCAACCTCTCCAGTGATAAAACGTTACCTTATTTCTACGGTTTTTCCCTCGAAACCAGGAGATCTGAAGGTGGAAGAATGGGTGGAAAGTTACAAAGTCAGCCTTAAAAATTCTCCGGGTACCAGAGGAAGATCAACTAGAGACTGTAAAAGACCATGTAAAAGGCCAAGCTCGAGAGACAATTACATTTTCTTTGCCTAGATGGGGTTGTGGTCTGGATGTACATTTTGAGATCCTGGGGTATGTTTACGGAGATAAAGTACCTTTGGGAATTTGCATAAAGGAATTCTATGAGAGATGTCAGAAGCTGGGTGAATCTGTGATTATGCATATGAACTACAAGAAAAATTAACAGTAATTATGGACAGAAATCCAAACAAAATTGGCGATCCTGATGAGACACTAAAGGAGCAGTTCATCCTGGGTTTGTGGGATGATACCCTGAGGAAAGAGATAAATAGACATTTCAAAGAAAACCCTTGACTAGTTTTTGAAGAGTTAATGCAATCTGCAATAAAATGGGCTGAGGAAGAGAACGTACCTCACCATACGGATGACATTTATCCCCAACATCTTTTACAATGAAGCCGGACAGAACCGGAACAGCTTGTAACACCTATAGAAGTCACTCTGAGTCTCTGAATGAGCTAATTCGCATAGTTGGGCAATTAGAACGGAGACAAGAAGAACTGTTGTATCATAGGAACTGGGAGCCTGAACAGAGATGGAGAAAAGATGTTCGGGAAATGTCAAGAGAATATCAGGGACCAAGTACTAATAGAATGGAAGAGAGACTGACCATAAATTATCAGACCACCGGAAATTATCAGACCCTGACTGGGACTGCAGCAACTGGTGAGCCACAGGGAAAAAGAACCCAGTATGATAGGCGAGAAGATAAATTTGCTCATAATAAAATTGAAAGTGGAGATGTCATTTGCTTTAGATGCAATGAACCGGGACATATTGCCCGAAATTGCTGGACAGAAAGGAGAATCAATAGACAGGAAGAAAGAAGAGAAGTGGGTGCCAGCCACAGTGAGAATAAAAGGAACTCTAATGTAAGGCCTAGTACCTCTATTAGTTTCCCTGAGTCTCAAACCGCTGTACAGATAAGAAACCAGATTGTGGAGAATTCGGATGATATGGATTGGGAGATTATGAAGGAGAGCCATTGGATCATGTTTAATTCTCCCAGTGCTGATTGGAGGAAAGGAGGCCAAATGTCTGACACCAGATCCGAAGTTTCTACCTTATTTGCCAGTTTTTATTATCAGAATTTTGGCGAGATGCATAAAATGAGAGGAACTGATGGCATTTCCATTCTAGCTGTTAACGGGACAGACTTATCTGTATTGGGAAGCAAAATAGAAGTCAAATGTTTCTGGCAAGACATTCTTGATCGATGTGTCTTTATCGTAATAGATAATCTGGAAGAAGAAACTAAAATTGGATTGCATTGAGAAAGGATTCATGGAATTGTAGGGATGGATATTTTAAAGCATTTAGAGAAATTATTTTTTGATTTGTCCAATTTGACAGAGGTTCATAAGTTAAGCGGTGTTAGTAACATCCTGCTGGCTATCCAACAAAATAAGAGTGTACCAAAAGAGTTCCAGGAATGGAGTCAGGAAATGCTGCTACTGAGACAGCGTTGACCAGAGTGACAGAAAATGAAGTCTCTAGAGATCAATTGCCTCCTACCGCATTAACATCTTATGGTCTGTGGATAACTGCTATGAATGAGGGAGAAGAGCTACCACCTGTGAAGATAGATTGGGATATGTTAATGGCTGAACAAGGAAGGAAATTAAAACAATTACTATTGAAACATAGGCATGCATTTTCAGTCAATAATAATGACATTGGCTATACAAATTTGATCACACATGAAATCAACACCGGAACTGTGGCACCATTTAAACTCCCTTACAGAAGGATATCACCTCCCGCTAACCAAAATGCTGATGTACTATCTAGATTACTTACTGGCATAGAAGAAAATGAAACCCTAGAGGATGAGAAAGATTTTGGGGGTTTTGATAATGATCCTCATTTTTCTTGTCCAGTAAAGAAAGTGCAGGCTAAAATTCAAACATACAGTCCCTACAAGCAATATGTGTGCCAAATAAATCAGATCTATACTGATTTTGAAATTATTACAGAACAAAGACAAGATTCTGACTTGATTAAGGTGATAAATGCCCTGGAACAAAATCAAACATTGGAGATAAAATCATTGACTTGGGATCAAAAGAAATTATGGAGCCATCATGTTAACCTAATTATGAAGGATAAAATTTTGTTTAGAAAAATCAAGAATCCCACAACTGGAGAAATAATACATCAATTAGTGGTACCTAGAATTTGGAGAAACAAAATTATAGAGCTTTATCACGATTGTGGGGGGCATTATGGACCTGAAATAACTTCCAAGATGATTAGAAAATGCTATTTTTGGATAAAGTTATTTAATGATGTAAAACATTGGGTGGAATCTTGTCGAAATTGCATTTATAGTATACCAAAGAATCATGTCCCAAGGAAGTAGCACCTATGGGAATGTTTACAGTGAATGAACCTTTGGAAGTGGTAGCGGTAGACTACACCATTTTGGACAAAGATACTAGAGGTATTGAGAATGCCCTAGTTATACAGACATGTTTACACACTTTACCATAGTTGTTCCTGCAAAAAATCAAACTGCAAATACCACCGCAAAACTACTCATCAAACACTGGATCGGAGTATACTGATGTCCAAACTGACTCCATTCAGATCAGGGAAGATCGTTCGAGAACAAGATTATAAGAGAAATGTGTAAATGGTATGGCATATCAAAATCACGTACAACACCCTATCACCCCCAGGGGAGCAGTCATTGTGAGAGATACAATCGCACAATGCACCAGTTGTTGAGAACGTTGGGGGAATATAAAAAGAAACGCTGGTCAGAATACCTGACAGAAGTAAATGAAAATCTATAATAGTTCTCTACATTCCACTACAGGGTACATGCCTGCAAAGCTATTTTTAGGGAGGGAATCCTTATTACCTGCACATGATAACAGTATGGTCCAAAAAAACAAACCAGAAACTGATCCAATATTGCAGTAGCGACCAAGACCAGAGGATCAGTGAACACCAGGAGTTCTTTATTATGCACAAAACATCATAAAAAGCCCGACTCAGGCCGAGTTTCGCTCTTTGACCTGCTTCAGGGGCTAACAGAACAAAAGAAATATAATCACATATAAAAACATATAAATGTGAATGAACAACATATACACCAAACAAAATGAAATTATATAAAATATATAAAAAATAAAAAATACAGACATAATTATTGACAATAGACAATACTAAATAACAAAAATATTGTAATATGGTCTAATCAATTGACACTCCTTATGAAAGAGCATCTCTAAAAGAATATGATTCTATAGGTGCCCTTATCTATATCCATGTGTAAGAATATATACATAAATGACTATGAAATACCTATTGTATGTAATGCCGGTGGTCTGTCTCCATATAGCAGTTCAGTCTCTTTATAAATGTTTAAGCAATTGCCTTCAAGACAAACAGTAAAGAGTATTATAACAAATTATGAAACAAAGTGACAACTTGCAACAATGTATCACATGGATGTCTACCCAAAGTTAATAGAACAGTGTTCAAAAACAGCCTCTAAAGAAAAAATGTTTAAGTGCTGACATACAGAGAAGAAGTGACTAGGGCTCAAAAGTGAAGACATAAAATGTATAGATTTAAAATTACTGTGTCTACATAATAAATATTAGGGATGTGAATCGTTTTTTAACGATTTAAATTATCGTCCGATAATTTTAAAATTGTCATTAATCGGTAAGGGACTTGATACAATAGGAATTCCCTCGATTTATCGTGAAAAATCGTTAAATCAAGTACGGGAATTATTTGGGGGGAGGGCGGGAAAACCGGCACACCAAAACAACCCCTAAACCCACCCCGACCCTTTAAAACCAATCCTTTACCCTCCCCCACCCTCACGAACCCCCCCCAAAATGTTAAATTACCTGGTGGTCCAGTGGTGGTGGGGGGGGGGGGGGGGGGTGTCCCGGCACGATCTCCCGCTCTCGGGCCATCGGCGCCATTTTGGCTACCACTGATAAAAATGGCGCCGATGGCCGATAAAAAAAACCCCACCCCGACCCTTTACAAATTACCCCTTTGCTTCTCCCACTCTCCCGACCCCCCCCCCCCCCCAAACCTTTTACATGTACCTGGTGGTCTAGCGGGGGGTCCGGGAGCCATCCCTTCAATCATACCCTCGGTGCCGGTGCCGGTGCTGGACTCGTTTCAAAATTTCGCCGATCGCCTTTGCCCTCACTATGTCACAGGGAGCGACCGTCACTCCCTGTGACAAAGTGAGGGCAAAGGCGATCGACTGCCAGTATGGCTGATCGTGATTATACTAATAGGAGGATTCACAGAAAGCAGGATTTTTGTAGCCTTACCACCAGCTCTTGGGCTGATGTAAAATTTGCCAGGTTAAAAAGGGCGCATTTGCTGCAGAGGAATTTTTTGAATTGCAGGATAATTAGCTAACAGCCTCATCTACATGCAATTTACATGTGATGAGTGTTATTAGCTACGCACTGGTTTGGATGCCCATTTTGGACATGCTGATCTCCCTATTGCAACAGGAGTTATTTTAGCGCATCCAAAACATGCGCCCAATCACGCATGGTATTGCATCGGCCTTATATTCGATGTGTATTTGAGGTGGCAAGCTGAACTGGAGCCACAAACATCTCTGCATGTCTGCACGGGTAGGGCTGAGAAACATTTTCAAAAGGCAAGAACTGACAGGTCCCTTAAGCAATAGGAACAGTGGACACAGAATGGGAGCTGAACAGAGCTCTAAGGAGAGTGACACTTTTAGGATGGGAAGCAGAGGAAGATATAGACAATTAGAAGAGGGAAGAAACCAGGGAAAGAAACTGCAATTTTCTGCTAAGAATCTAAATCTCAATCACCACGGAATCAAACTTCAGAAGTACAAAGGAGGCACAAACATCAGCCAGAGACATAACATTAGTCTGTCTCCTCCAGAGCCCAATCGAGATGCTTAGGTGGTTGTTGCAGTTTGAAATTGGAGCTGGCTTTTGCCTGAAGAACCATCTGTTACAGAAACACCTGGGACCCAGGACTGTGCTGGCAGCTTTCCCCCAAAGGCTTGTGAGCAATAAAGGGAACCAACTCAAATATACACCATTTATTTTTAATTAGTTAGTCAAGGACAAGCGCCCGCAGCAGGAAACTCTGTCATTGTGCAACTCATAAGAGCAGGCAGAAAAATAGTTGCTCCCACATCACTCTGGGTTTGTTCTGTTACATTACCCCGAGAATCCTGCAACATACCTCCTTCAGCACACTGCCTCCTACCAGTACTCAGTGGGTCTTATTCAAGATTATTTTGTATAAGCACCAAAGCCATTTAGGATTAAGTTATGCACATATAGAGGTACTTGTACCCTCTTGAGAAAGAGAAGCTGTTATGTCAGTTTTGCCTGCTGATATTTTACTTTTGTGATCCTTCTTATTTTAATTAACCATTTTATTTTCATCCGTATTTTTTCAATTCTAAGGCATCTTGTGCTAAAATCATTTTAATTCCCAGAAATATCACTGGCCCACCGTATTCCCCTTCTTCCCTACTTCTGCCACCAGGGAACGGTTTTCTCCTATCCATCCCCCACTCGTTCCCATTTACTGTTTCTGCTCTATTCAGTCCCATTTACCATCACTCCCATTTTTTCTTCATCTATGTATCTCCAAGCACTGTCCCTTGCCTCTCCACTAACTGCACAAACATTTATCAACTCACTTCTGTGTTTTCACTATGTCTCTTCATCTCCCTCCCCCATTTAGGAATAATTATTGGCATACCTATTCGTATATGTGTTGCCAATGTATTCATAAAGTGGTTAAAAAATAAAAGAAGAAAAACAATATCATAGTAATAAAGTAAAATTACAAAGTACAGAAAAGACAAACAGAAAGACAATTCAAGAATTTTGGCAATTTTCAGTATTGTGTCTGATTATACTGAGAGTTGTCAAAAGCCATTTTCCAAGGTGAATGGGCCTGGCTGATAATTGCCTTCCTCAACCTAATTAAAAGCACTTGTGGGCTTACACAGTATGCATAATTTTAGCTGGATTATGAAGATGTATTCCTAAAGGTGTGTTTATTTATTTACTCAAATTTATAAAATGCCTGTCTAGGGTTCTAGAATTAATAAAAGAACATTACAATATAATATATAGTCTATCGGGCAAGATATCCAAAAATATGCAAGTGCTTTGAGTCTGCATACTCTACACAAGCTAATTTTCTGTCATGCCACAGAAGGTCTTTGTTGATGCGCCAACATCTCATGAGCATACCTGAAGTCACCGGTCTACTGTCACCAAGGGACAAGCTGGCCTAGATATAGCAGACAGACCTGGTTATGAAAAAGAAATCATCAGTCAATTCCCCAATGGTGTTCAAGGTCTTCTCCCCCCACCCATAATGGATGTCTCAGACCTTCTCCACATCCAATCTTTCCCCCCCCCCCCCCAACCAGGCTATAGCACCCCCAAGCTGTGACAAGGAATACAACACCAAGAAAATAAATATAAAAGGCAAACATGACATAGTATAGCCAGATAATCTATCACATAAGTAAGTGATTCTTGTATGGAATATACCGTAAGTATAATCCATTGGACAATAACAACCACTAACACTATCCTTGAAAGAATCACATGCAAAGTTTATCCCCTTACCTATCCCACTATGATAGGGCTGTGCATTCAACTCTATCTCATGCATATTCATTATGGATAGGGATGTGAATCGTGTTCCATATCGTCTTAACGATAGAAATCGTGTGGCAGGGCAAGAAAATCGTGTTAGGCACGATTTTTTAGTTAAAAAATCGTTAAAAATCGTTTTTTCCGATTAGTGCGCACTAACTGGGAGTTAGTGCGCACTAACTGAAAATGATACAATTTGACACTTTTCAGGTCAGTTAAGGTCAGTTTAGGAATGAATATGTATTCCTATTGGCTGCCCTCTTATTTATTCATGTTAACAAAGTTCTCACTGACAGTATATGGGGGATGGGAAATGGAAACAGTTGGTAGCTTGACAAAACAAGTAATGTGATCAGTCAATGTGACTAGAACTTGTGCCCTAACCCTGATACCAGGGGTATTGTGATCTTCCTGCACACAGTGCCCTATCCCTATTAATACCAGGAGTGTTGTGATCTTCCTGCACACAGTGCCCTAACCCTGGCACCAGGGGTGTTGTGATCTTCCTGCACACAGTGCCCTATCCCTATTAATACCAGGAGTGTTGTGATCTTCCTGCACACAGTGCCCTAACCCTGGCACCAGGGGTGTTGTGATCTTCCTGCACACAGTGCCCTATCCCTATTAATACCAGGAGTGTTGTGATCTTCCTGCACACAGTGCCCTAACCCTGGCACCAGGGGTGTTGTGATCTTCCTGCACACAGTGCCCTATCCCTATTAATACCAGGAGTGTTGTGATCTTCCTGCACACAGTGCCCTAACCCTGGCACCAGGGGTGTGGTGATCTTCCTGCACACAGTGCCCTATCCCTATTAATACCAGGAGTGTTGTGATCTTCCTGCACACAGTGCCCTAACCCTGGCACCAGGGGTGTTGTGATCTTCCTGCACACAGTGCCCTATCCCTATTAATACCAGGAGTGTTGTGATCTTCCTGCACACAGTGCCCTAACCCTGGCACCAGGGTTGTTGTGATCTTCCTGCACACAGTGCCCTATCCCTATTAATACCAGGAGTGTTGTGATCTTCCTGCACACAGTGCCCTAACCCTGACACCAGGGGTGTTGTGATCTTCCTGCACACAGTGCCCTATCCCTATTAATACCAGGAGTGTTGTGATCTTCTTGCACACAGTGCCCTAACCCTGGCACCAGGGGTGTTGTGATCTTCATGTACACAGTGCCCTATCCCTATTAATACCAGGAGTGTTGTGACCTTCCTGCACACAGTGCCCTATCCCTAATACCAGGGGTGTTGTGATCTTCCTGCACACAGTGCCCTATTCCTGATACCGGGGGTGTTGTGATCTTCCTGCACACAGTGCCCTATTCCTGATACCGGGGGTGTTGTGATCTTCTTGCACACATCCCGGTATCAGGGATAGGGCACTGCATGCAGGAAGATCACAACACCCCTGGTATTAGGGATAGGGCACTGCGTGCAGGAAGATCACAACACTCCTGGTATTAATAGGGATAGGGCACTGCATGCAGGAAGATCACAACACCCCTGGTATCAGGGATAGGGCACTGTGTGCAGGAAGATCACAATACCCCAGAGGAGTGAGGGTCAGGCAGCTCCCCCCTGTCTGTGAAGCCAGCCTCTCACTAGTAATGCAGGGAGGGAGCTGTCTCAGACTTCACCATCCTCCCCCCACCCCCCCCCCCTCACCCACACACCATTCACTAGCTGGGACATGGGGGAAGTCAGGAGTGAGAGTCAGGCAGCTCCCCCCTGTCTGTGAAGCCAGCCTCTCACTAGTAATGCAGGGAGGGAGCTGTCTCAGACTTCACCATCCTCCCCCCCCCTCACCCACACACCATTCACTGGCTGGGACATGGGGGAAGTCAGGAGTGAGGGTCAGGCAGCTCCCCCCTGTCTATGAAGCCAGCCTCTCACTAGTAATGCAGGGAGGGAGCTGTCTCAGACTGGTATCAGGGATAGGGCACTGAGTGCAGGAAGATCACAACACCCCTGGTATCAGGAATAGGGCACAGGTTCCAGTCATATTGACTGATCACATTACTTTTTTTGTCAAGTACCAACAGTTTCCATTTCCCATCCCCCCCAACCATCACCTCAGTTGGAACCTTGGTAACATCAATAGATAAGAGGGCAGCCAGCCAATAGGAATACATATTCATTCCTAACTGACCTTTACTGACCTGGAAAGTGTCAATAATTTGTATCATTTTCTGTTAGTGTTCCTGAGTTTCCATTTCCATTTCCCATCCCCCCAACCATCACCTCAGTGGGAACCTGGTTAACATCAATAGATAAGAGGGCAGCCAGCCAATAGGAACACATATTCATTCCTAACTGACCTTTACTGACCTGGAAAGTGTCAATTTGTATCATTTTCAGTTAGTGCGCACTAACTCCAGTTAGTGCGCACTAACTGGGAGTTAGTGCGCACTAAATCCCGTTAGTGCGCACTAACACGATTTAACGATTTTTAACGATAAATCGTTAGAATTTCTATTGTATTGTGTTCTATAACGATTTAAGACGATATTAACATTATCGGACGATAATTTTAATCGTTAAAAAATGATTCACATCCCTAATTATGGATATCCTGCAAAGCGGACCTGTTTGTGGCTCTTGTAGACTGGAGTTGGCCATCCCTGCTCTATGCCTTCAGAGTACAACTTAATTGTAATTAGCCAATGATCTAGTTAACGGAGAGTGTGTGGGCAACCTCCAGGCAGCCATTATGCCTTTCCACCATGGTGTGCATGTGTGTTCATGCAGCAAATCTGGGTAAGTACTCAGAACAAGATGGACCGATTGCATGATAGACAATTAGACATATGTCTTCGCTGCAGAGAAAACAGTGGATGATGGGTCCATTTGCTCTAGGACATGGAAACAGCTGAACCAGGCATGTGGACAGTGACATGGCTGTATAGCCCCCTGGAAGCTGCACCACTGGCTGTTCAACCTCCAATTTGGAACTTACAACCCACTGGGACTTGGGGAATAATGGGCTGGCCTGCCCAGGCAAGCACACCTCAGTTATTAGCGGCATCCATATACCTGGCATGGAACTGCCCATTTATGTGTCACTTAAAAGAGTGCAGAAATCTCTGAAGGGGCCTAGTGCTTTATGAAGCTGCTTAAACTTAGACAAGGACACAGCCAAGTTTCAGAGTACAATTAGGCAAATGACAGAGATAGTAGCAATCCCTAACTAACAGGAAGAAGCCTCCCCTGTCTGGAGTTATATGGCCAATAGGAGAGCTGTGTTCCTAGCCATCCTTTGTGTGAGCTCTGCAAAAAAAAAAAAAAAAAAAACTGCAAGAAATTTCTCATCACTTTTCACTGGTAATGGCACCGAGAGGCATAGTGGTCCTGCTAATATGCCTGGTCTACCTAATGGGTTCACACCAGAGACTGTGATAGGCAAGCTAAGCTGCAGTAGCGCTTCTTGTGACTTAAAGTTATTCTGTGTGAAAGGACAGATAATTGTATTTCTGGCTCTCAGTTGCTGAAAGAGCAGAAAAGTTTCCTAACGTAAAAAGTAAGTTAAAGTGTTCAGTGCTTTTACCATGTTTTTTTGTTTTTGGCGGGGAGGGGGAGGGAGGGAAGATCTATGCACTAAGGCATGTTATCACTTATAGGTGTTTAACAAGCAAGCTCACAGGACCTTGATGCTCCAGTTGAATAAAACAAAATCCAGAGCCTTCTGGAGAGCAGTGCCAGATCACTGGCATTCACTTTCCCCCTTGGTGCAAGGAGTGAATTATTATTTAAACTTCCACTGTGTCAACTGAAAACAATAGCTCGTCAGGCAACAGACCAGCACAGGTTGCTAGTATGGCCTGGTGCAGGTTGATAATGTGGCCAACTGGCTAGCAAATCCACAAGCAATCTACCTGATCCATTACCACTCATGATGTAAACTGAATATACTGCGTAACCTTCAATCCAGGTGAAATGTTCTCTGTTACTTATATTTAATGCTTTAACTCTTATTTTCATTATGATTCATTTTGAAGTGGTACGCTATCTGCTAAAAGGTGGAATAGAAATCTTAAAATAAAAAATAAATTAAATGAAGGTCCATTGAATCTGTGTTAATTCTTCTACATAGACCCTAACATGGGTCTATATTACAGTAAACTCCAGCACCCATGTTAATGATGAGATGCATATCAATGCAATCATTAAACAATGCAGGATTTGATAACTTGCATTTAATCCTATGAAGTTTAATATGGCTTCATTAATGCTCAAAATTAACTCCCATCTTCAGAGATAAAGTTAATTATTTGTTTCTGTTAACATGAGCATTAATTTGCAGATGTTAGCCAATCTAGAAAGGTCATAAGGTGTGTTTGCTCTGGAACTGTACTGGCAGTGGCTAATCCTATGCAACTAGCCAGTGGCAAGAGCAGGTGAGAAGAGATGGTTCTTAGGATGTCATGGAGGAGAAGGGAGAAAGAGCAGGGCCTACAGCCTGGAAGGCACAGGAGGGTAGAAAAGCAGGAGAAGCAGCATATTTTTGGTACCCAAATTACACTGCTGGGCCTTCCACGGCAGAAAGTGGTACAAAGGTCCCAGCTGAGTTCAGTGGAAATGATGGCTTTATATGAGGCTCTTTCAGACTACAATGGTGACACCTAGTAACCAGACTCAGGGAGCCAAAGTCTATAGTTACTAGGGGTGTGAAGAGAAAATAAAATCATTTTTAATTTTCAGTTTGTTTTCAAGATGTTTTTTCTGCTGAATTTTAGTTTCGGTGGAATGTTTGATTCATTTCATTTGTGTGAAAAAAAAAAAAAAAAACACTGACCAAAAAAAAAGGGGGGCCTCCCAAGACTTCCTGTCCTTCTCTCCCACCTACCTGGAAAAATGCCAGGGTCAGGATCCCCCCTCCCTCCGGCCCTACTAACCCAGTCCAGTGGGGATCCTTTGGCAAGGCCTAGGCCCAGGCTGAAGCCTCAGACTTGCATAGGCCAAGGATGCATTAGGTCACTGTGACATTGGCCACGGCTTACTCAATACTGATGCCACAGCCAAGGCGAGACCCCAGCCTAGGCCCAACGCTGCAGTCCAGACCAGAGGCTTGGAACTGACGCTGGAACTTCAACCTGGACCCAGGCCTGACACCGGGGCCTGGCCAAGAGGCAGGGTCCAGAAGCCAAGGCTTCAGCCTAGGTCCAGGCCCAATGCACCATCCTGGCCCAGAGCTCAGGTCCCAGTTCTGGGGCTTCAGTTTAGGACAGATCCTGGGGCCAGGCCCAATACCATGGCCTGGCTCGAAGGCCGGGTTCTGATGCAGGGACCTCAGCCTAGACCAGTCCGGTCCTAGGCTCGGTGCCAGGGCCTGGTCTGCAGGATGGTCCTGATGCCTGGAATCAGACCCAGGCCTTGAAGCAGCTCTAAAAATGTCCTTTCTTCTTTTCTTCTTCAACTGACACCATCCGCTGGGGTCATGCCAGAGTTAATTAACTTCAGTGCTTTCACCCAAGCAGATGGTGTTATTTTGATGTATGGCATTGCCGGCATTTGCCCTACGACTAGGCAGAAAACCCTAACATTAGGACCTGGACTCCAGATTGGGCTGTGGTGTCAGGTCTGTGCCTGGGCTCCCGCCTAGGTTGAGGCCCAGGTGTCAAGACCTGGCCTCCAGGCCAGTCCCTGGAGTTGGGTCTGAGTCATCAGGTCTCAGGCTCCAGACTGGGCTTCAGCAGCAGGCCTGGACCTAGATCCTGTTTGAGTCCCCAGTATTGAGATGGCCTCTAGGCCAGACCATGGCATCAGACCTGGGCTCTTTTTCTGGCCTAGGCCAAGGACCAGATGTTGAGACCTAGCCTCCAGGCTGGGCCCCGTGTCATGCCTGGGTTGGGGCCAAGGCACCAGCTTTGGGTCTCAGTCTCCAAGCCAGACCCTGGTATTGAGCCTGGGTCCAAGTCGAGGACCAGGCGTCAGGACCCAGCCTGGCCACATCCATGAATACCCAATGGATCAGGTAAGTGATTGTTCAGGGGGAATTCGAGCATCGGCTGAGACCCTGGCATTGCACTCGGGCTAGGCTGCGGCCTCTGATTTGCACTCTGGCTTATGCCATATTCATGCCCTGGTTTCAGACCAGTGATCATCAGATGGTATGGTTTTACATCACAAATAATATACAGAGAAGTCAAAAATACAGACTTTGAGAAAATGGGGATGTACATGAAGGAAGAACTAGAAGATTGGGAGAAAATGGGTGAGGTGGAACAACAGTGGGCCAAATTAAAAGGAGCTATTACAAAAGCACGAAATCTATATGACAGAAAAGTAAACATAGGTAAAAGGAAAAAGAAACTGATTTAGTTCTCAAAGGAGGTGACTGAAAAAAGAACAGTGTCCAAGAAGTATAAGGATCCCAAAAAGAGAAACATAGGGGAGAATACCAGGTGAAACTGAGAGAGACGAAGAAAGAAATGAGAAAAGCAAAAGGTCCAGTTGAAGAAAGGATTGCCAAAGAGGTAAAGAGAGGTGACAAAATATTTTTCAGACACATCAGAGAAGGAAGGCCCGAAGTGGTATAGTGAAATTGAAAGGTGACAAAAAAGAAGGTATAGAGATAGAAATGAAATGGCAGAAATAGTAAACAAATACTTCATTTCTGTGCTCACTAAAGAAGTTTTCTTCACTTCCTGGTGCATGGTTGATAGAAATAATCTGAAATGGTATCTGGATTGCTATCATGATGTGACAGTAAACGGACAGACCAAAGGTCTTTGTTTTGAAAAGGATCCCTATAGACACAATATGAAAGTAACCATTGGAATGAAGACCAAATATTGTATACAATCTTTCTCCCACACTTTTCTTGCAAATATTATCATTGTTCTGAAATACACTATGCAAGATGGAGCCACATCGTTACTAAAGATAGGTGGACAAGAAGAGAATGAGCAGAAAAACAAGTAAACAGAGAAACCTGAAACACAACCACTACATGACGGAGGCTGGATCTTTCAAAACCTTGTTTCCTCTTTTGATTAAACCTACATACCTGTATATATATTTTTATATGTATTTGTTGCTTTGGTTATAGTTTGTTGCAATATCAGTAAAGAGCTCATACTGGCATTCAATGCAACATAAGTATCTTCTGGTCCTAGAGAGACACATTTATGTCTAACCATTAGTTTACCCAATGCTTATTGTTTGTAAGTAGATACTTAGGCCTAATCAAATATTTATTTCTTGGATCTAACTAGCACCTCTTATTTTAACAAGTATTAGTAAACCTTATCTCTGCTTTCATATTATCTGAAGGACTCCATTATGGAGAGACAGAGGATGACAGACAAAGAAAGAAGAATTTCCTCCAGAAGAATTTACCTACTTGGTTAGGTTAATAAAACACCGGAGGTCCGAGTCCAAACTTCTTTGAATTTTTTTAACCATGCTCTCCACATGATAATCCAGTAAGAGAAACAGACATATTTAAGAGGAAGAGGGTCAGAGCAGAAGGATGAGTAAAATATGACTGCGATTTGCTTAGGATAGCAGACATGGATTGGTGCATATAAAGTGTGCTGCGGCATATCAGATTCTATTTCACATTTATATGATGATGCAGAAGGACACATTATACTTTTTTCCAGGAAAAAAATCTTAGAAGCTCCAGCAATAGCTCAACAGACATGCAATATAATACTGATGTGTTCCTTGACTGCAGTGATACAGCTCAACTTTGAGAACTTGAAGGTTTCAAGAAATGTTTCATATTTAACCAGCTGTGCAGAAATCTGGTTTCTGTTCATGCCTTAAATAACTTTCCAGCAAGTTTTACAAGTCATTGCTTCACTGAATAATACATTTGGAAAGTATAAGAGGAAAAATAAAGACAAAAATGGGAATCAGGTACTCCAAACCTTATTTCGCTATCATCTGGAAAACAGATATGGATTAGACATTCTTGCTTAAACAAACAGAGACCTAGCAAGACAGCTGTAAATTCAATTTAATATTCATTAACTATTTAATAATCTATCCCTTGAACCTAGATATATTTTAATCAGGAGAACTTGAAGCGTAATATTTTAGTCAAATGGTATCCAAATTTCTTTCCCACTTAGAAAGCAATATAAAATAGACTCTGATTACTGATTTAGGATTTCATCATTTTGGGAAAGGAAGTAAAATACTGAATGTGGAACGCTATCCTGGAGTATAATCATACTCCATTAAACACTAGAAAAGCTATTAACATTCAGCCACCAAAGTACTTCAAGTTCTATTTAAGGAACCATGTATGTCAGTTGTTTTTTTTTATGCAGATGTTTGTTATATTTGAGATAAATGGAATACATTTTTGTTAAACAAATAGATTTCTTTTCTCATGATTCAGTGGTGGCCAAGACAATTAGCTGTTAAGATTGTACTTGGATAACATATTGAAATAAATGTGAATAAAACTTATGTACAATGTGATAGTGGTCACTGCCGTACATATATTTCTGCTAGACAAGTAGGATAGATAATGCAACCATACAAGTGAGTAACATCATCTGATAGCAGCAAAGCATAGTGTGTGGTTCAAAAGATTGTCTGGACGTGCACAAAATGTCCCTCCCTGTCACAGGCAAGTGGGCCCCGCCATCCTTTTGGTGCACGAACCTTGTTGGATGGATATATTTACTTCATGTTCTTTGGGGGTAATTTTCAAAATGATTTATGTGCAAAACCCCCAGTTTACGCACAAAAATTACCTTTTCAAAATCACCTGGGGGATTGTGAGGGGAAAGGTATGCATGAAACACAAGTAGAGAAATTATCTGCGTGCATACCTTTGATTTCTCACTGGTGTCTGTTTCAGCTGCCGTCCCAGCATTCTCAGGGAACATGAAAGGTATTATCCCAACGTGATAGCTCAAGCTCAGAAGCCTTCGACATATACAGATGGGTCTAACAGTTATGTTTCCATGCCCTAACTTTAGGATCTTCTATGCACTCCTGCTAAAGCATGCCTTTGGATCAGCATATGACGGAATATGCCTATATATAATATCAGATGGAAAACTATTCAAACTTTTTCGACTCAAAGCACAAAAACAAGGAGGGTGAAGTCCTTATTAGACAACTATTATTTGCTGATGCTGATGCTAATGCAGTTACAACTGATACCGAAGAACATCTCCACTGCCTTATGGATCATTTTTGCCAAGCTATGCTTTAGACTTCCTACAAGTCTGAAGAAAACAAATATGATCAGACAAGATGTTGCTAAAACTCTGTTTAGCAGTATTAATAGAGGTTATTGACAAATTCGCATAGTTGGGTTCACAGGCTATCTTCCACTTGATGCAGAATTAAACCTGTGTATTGTTAAAACTTTTGCCACTCTCTAGTCTTACAAAAAGAGACTGAAAGAACAGTAAACGCGTGGAAAACACCAGAATCAGGTTCTGCAAAGCCTGTGTGTTACTGCTCTTCTATGTGACAGTGAGACATGGGTACTGAACCCATATCAAGAGAATAGGCTAAACAGTTTCCACATGCACTGCCTATGACACATCCTTAAACATCTCCAGGAAGAATAAAATCACAAGCTCCAAAATCCTGGAGGGGGCTCAAATTAACTCTGTATTCACCCAGCTTAGACTAAGATGCCTTCAGTAGCTCAGGGCTGTCCATCACAGGAATGGCAGCAAAATTCCCAAAGATATTCAACATGAGGAGCTAATTGCTGAAAAAAGAACAATTGGCTATCCAAACTTGCTATTCAAGAATTCTGTGAGCAGACTTCACAACTTTTGCATTTGATATTAACATCTAGGGAAAGGTTGCTCAATAGTGCAGCCACTGAAATTACAAACTCTGTAAAGTCATTCAAATTTATGGAAAATAATAGGGATGTGCCAGAAGGAAAAAATTAATTTCATTTCGTTTTTTGTTTCGCCAGGACCCAAATTAATTTCATTAGTTTCATAGGGAGAAAAACCAATTCATTTATTAGTTTCATTCATTTTTCGTTTTGCCATTAAAGTCAACGGGGGAAGTATTTGCAGCCTATTTTTGGCTGCAGAATTGGGGTTTTCTTATCAATTCTGATGAAACATCTGGGGAGCAATCATCAGAATGAGAAAAGAGCTCCAAGGTACTTGGACTGTGGCAAAGTGGCACCAAAGTGGCATGAATAGCTGTAAAGGGGCAAAGGGGTAACAGGAGTGTCAAGAGTGTCAACTCAAGAGTGCTTTATCAGAGGTGCAAAGCAGCAGCGAGAGTGTCAAAAACACACCACAGCTTCAAAATAGAGCACCGATTACAGTTGCATGAACCCTCGAAGGCAGCATTTCAGGCAAAGTGGCAAGACAAGTGGCATCAACATTCTACAGCACAATGAAGGGGGAACATAGCAAGCAGAAAGGGCATCAGAAAAAACCACAAGACGCCGATAAAGGGACAAAGCAGCAGAAAGACTAGCACCAACACACTGAGGAACCATGATAGTGGGAAGAACACCACAAGGAGTAGAATTGTCTGGTGTATGGCAGTAAGGCAGAGTGGCAGAAAGTTGATAGGTGCAAGACAGGATGGCAGAGCAGAGGTAGTCTAGCTCAGATAGAACCCAAGAAGAAAGTGCATTGTGTGCTACGCTTGCTTAAGGTAGAAATACAGTGGACCCTTGACTTACAAACTCAATTGGTTCCAGAGAGCTGGTTGTAACTCAAGTTGGTTGTAAGTCAAGACTATTTTTCCATTAGGGAATAATGGAAATATCCATATTGCGTTCCAAACCTCCCAAAAGCACCCCTTACCTAACCATCAGCTATATAATTGAGCGGTGACCGACGTGCCACGAATGCACAGTAGAGAGCAGCTCTCACTGACGTGTCACGCTTGCACGGATGAGACTGCTCTCACCGACGTGCCGCGCCTGAGCCACGAATGCGCAGAAGGGAGCAGCTCTGACTGCGTGGAAGAGAGCTCTGACCGACGTGCCACGAACATCTCGCCCGTTTTAACGGACCCATGAGCAGCTGTGACTGCGCAGAATAGACAGCTCTGGCCGGCACACCTCGCCCATTTTAACAGGCTTAACAGCTTGTTTCTATAATAAAAAATGTTATATAATGTCTGTAAATACCAGAAATACCAATAATTTCCTAGTGTACTCACCAAAAAGTTATAAAATGTGTCTAGCCTATCAGAAACAACAATTTAACCTCCTCCACCAGTTCCTTTATGATATCTGCATATGGACTCCCTACCTGGGTAACATCAAGCTAGGTTGAGAGAACATTGCACAAATCTCATCTTTGTGTGAGTTTCCTCACTCTGAATGTCATCAAATCTGTTCGTACATCACACTCTGCATGTCAAAATGGCCCCTAACCCCTAACCCCTTCACTAATACCTACACCATCCATTGCTTCTTCCATGTGACAGGGGCCGACCAATGGCACCGGTAGCCCCTGTCACATGGTAAGGGCAAAGGGCCACTGGCACTATTTTGATTCCTGGCAGGCCCGACGGCCCGAGAGGGAAAGATCGCTCGCGGGACCCCGCTGGACCACCAGGGCTTTTAGTAAGTCTTGGGGAGGAATCGGGATGGTGGGGGGTTGTAATAAAGTAAATTTGAATGGTTGGGGTGGGGGGTTTTTCGATTCGGTTTTCACGTTTCATTTTTTCCGATCCGTTTCGCTGAAAAACGACCCGCGGGAAAACAAATTTTTACCACGAAGCGTCTGAACCGCAACCCAACCCGACAGAGAAAAATGAAGCTAATCTCCAATAAATACCTACCTAGAATGAGGGCATTATGGCTAGGCACTCTCTCTCTCTCTCTCTCTCTTTCATTTGTGGGGGATTGCTATTTGTTTCACAGATCCACGAATGCAAAGAATAGGGACCTATTCATTGCGGATGACACATTTGTTGAAAACAAATGCACATCCCTAGAAAATAAAGACTACTGTGGATCCAGGGAGACAAGAAAGTGTACTGGAAGCAAAATCAATCTTGAGTACAGCTATGTCGGTTTATTGCTGCGGTTACTGCAGCCAAGACTGCCATTTGTGTGTAGTTCTTTATAACCTTAAAAGTCACTGCCTACCTAAAAACTGAGAAGACAATTTGTAGATGGAACTAAAACAATTTTACTTAAAAAAAAAAAAATCCTGAGTTTGATATTCAAAAGCCACTTAGATGGCTAGCTGGCTATATTTAAAGCTATATGCGGCTAAATTCTAGCTGCGGGCCAGAGTTATCTGCATAAATTATGCAGCTAACTCCGATATAACTTATGTGGCAAACTCTACCTTTCCTAAAGTTAGCAGGATACATTTATCTGGCTAACTTTAAGATAGATGGGTATATTCAGAGATATGGTTGCACCACTGAACATCTCCATTAATTTAGCTGGATAGCTATATCCGGCTAACTTGGGCCTAGATTCATCAATTTGCTATAAATTTTGCAGGCTTAATGCCCACAATAAGGAAAAGGGACATGTTTAGGCTAATTTTCCTGTTACCACATCGCACAGCTATGTTATTGCAACACAAATTTATCACACTTTTCTTTCAACTCTCAGCATGCTGAATGACACCTGTTCGTATATGTGATGGTGTGTCTTAAGCTGCCCCCAAGCCTTCCTCATCCTTGACACCTCACCCTGAATTTAAAGGGCCCCCCCATAACAGTGATATAAACTGTAGACTGACTGATTGCTCTAATACTGAGGTTCGCTCTCTCTCTCTCTCTTTCTTCAATGCATAAATCATTTAATTATTAGACTATTTTAGTATATTTCAGTTTCATAAAAGGATGCCTTGCCCTTTTGTTTGTTTTTTTTTTTTTTTTTTTAGCATATTTACTTTTTCTGGTACTATGTTAGAAAGTAGAATTGCAGTTCTTAATGGATTAGGAAGATATGCAGATTTTTATCAGCCTTGCAGAAAGTCTAACTTTGGCCCACTTTACATTTTATATCTCCCTTGAGTGCCAGTGAATTGTAAAGTGGAGCCCCTTCAGATTGTTAAATTTAATGTTTTTATATGAATTTTGTTCTTTAAAACCAAAGCTAGATATTATAATAGGATATCTTGCAGAAGGAACACTTGATGTATTGCTCTTGATAGAGACTCGGCTTTCAAAATCTAATACAACTTTATTGAACTTGAATTGCTCTAAAGTATATTCTTATCTTCATCAGAAAAGAGTAGGAAAAAAGGGAGGGGTGTTATGAATTTTTGTAAGTCACAACTTATTTTGCAACAATACTCGATGTTAATTGGAAATGATTGCAAAAATCTAGTAGTGAGGGTTAATCAATGGTTTACCTTGTTTTATTATCCTCCAGAATTTTTTAAACAGGATTTGACTTTCTTTTTTGAATTTCTTACCTCTTTATGCTTGGTTACTAATAAAATTGTAGCTACTGGATATTTTAATATACATTCTGACTATAGAACAAGAGGTATTTATGAAGAATTTCTTGAACTTTTGAACTCTTTTCATTTGAAACCTATTATTTCTACATGAACACATAGGAGTGGCGTTCAACAGATCGGATCTTGGTTCCGGTTATGACAATTGGTCAATCCGTAATTATGAATCTTGAAATTAAGCTTATTTCTTGGTCTGACATTATATTGTGTTTTTTACCTTATCTCTTTTTGGCCCTATTTCTATCAAAACTGAAAAATCATTTATCACTAAGATAGCTGCTGGACCAGATGTTTTTAAAGATCAGTGGCTGCTAGGTTAAGAACCATTTGATTTTCTTTCAGCTGATCATTTAGTCAATTCTTTTATTGAAGCACTTGCTTCTACTAAACTTAAAGTGACACCTTATGAGACTTGTTACGATCCTGCTTGCAGAGTCCATCCCGTGAGCAGGTCCTCACTCACTGCTAGGCCACTCCCCGCGGCCAGGCGGCCTTCACTGCCAAGGCTGCCCTGCGTGGCTTAGTGACGCTGCTGTAGACACTGCCAGGACCTTCAAGCGGCAGGAGCTGCCGCCGGTGTGCATTTTCGCGGCCTAAAGCCACCTCGGGATGCTCTCACCTGTGCGGCGTGGTGCCACCATCACTTTCTTCCTTCTTCGCGCCAGAGGCTGCTTGGCTCTTTCTCCCTGAGCGGCAAGGGAAGCCACTGCTACTGCGACATCATCCTGCAGCCTGGAGGCCACCTCCGACGCCTGCCTGTTGCTGTTCTTCATGGCCTGGAGGTCACAGCTGTCCTTGGTCCTGCTCCACTCTCTGGGCCCCCCTCTAGGTGCCGGCATGTACCTCTTCTTTTGATTTAAAGGGCAAGCAGCGGGAAAAGCCCGCAGCTCCACCGGAAGCCAGTCTCTTTCAATTTCCTGCTTCAGCCCTATAAAAGGGCTCAGTTCCTGTTCCTCAGGGCCTTCAATCTAGAATCCACAGTAGTCTGTGTTCCTCTGCGGGTCAAGGTATTCCGTGGTCTTCATTTGTCTAGATGGCTCTTCATTCTGTGTTCCTGGTCTCCTTGTCCTGATGTTGGATTCATGTCCCAGCTGGGACAGATGAAGACTTACCGTGGGAAGGCCCACCATGGACGTCAAAGCTGAGAGGCAGCACGGAGCAGGAGACCAGAGGAATCTTCACCACTGGAAGCCTGAGATCCCCCCCAGGAGGAGCCCGTGAGGACTTGAGCTGCTTGGACTTATGTGTGGTCTCCTGTGGGCTGGTGTCTGAAGAGGAGTTCCAGAGGATCGAGAAGAGTAGGGCCAAAGCCAGGAGGCCAACTGGAACTTCACCACTGGAAGCCCGCAGTCCTCCCCGAGAGGAGCTCATGAAGACCCGAGCCACTTGGATTTAGGAGGGGCCTCCTGGATGAAAGTCGGAGTCAGGAACCAGTGGACAGAAGCCGGAATCAAAAGCCAGTGGACGAGCCGAATTCAGAAGCCAGTAGTCGGAAGCTGAAGTCAGAAGCCAGTAGTCGGAAGCTGAAGTCAGAAGCCAGTGGTCGGAAGCCGAGGTCAGAAGCCAGTAGTCAGAAGCCAAGGTCAGAAGCCAGTAGTCAAAAGCAGCAACTCATAACTCTCAAGGAGAGTGAACCACGTTGCAAGGCAAAGTATGGGCCTAGCTGCAGGGTTTAAATACCCCTGCAGCATCTGACATCATCCGAGGGCTGTCCTGCTTCTTCCCGCACTGGCCCCTTTAAATCTTGAGCCCACGCGCATGCATGTGCCTAGGGGGCAGGGACAGGCATGTCGGATCTGCGGTGACTCCCTTAGGGAGGGAGCGCCATGGCAGAGGTCAGGATCGGGCCTTGTCGAGTGGAGAGGCGCTTCAGTGGCCCGGGCCGGCCCGAGGTGAGTGGAGGGACCGGGGCACATCCCGGGACCATAACAGTACCCCCCCCTCCTATACCCCCTTCCTGGGGGCTTGGGCTTCGCAGGATGATACAAGTGGAGCTGGCAGAGAAGACCCTTGTCCAGGATGTTAGAGGATGGTTCCCACATATTCTCCTCAGAACCGTAGCCCTCCCAGTAAAGGAGGTACTCCCGTCTGCGATGGTGGAACCGGACATCCAAGACGTCCTTTACTTGGTAGACCGTATCCTCCTGGGCCTCAAGAGTGGCAGGTTCAGGGATCTTGTTATGAAAGACGGACAAGACCAACGGCTTGAGCAATGAAAAGTGAAAAACGTTATGAACTCTGAGCATAGAGGGAAGGCAGAGTCGGTAGCCAAGTGCATAGAAGGAACCCGTAGGTGAAGGTGTTTGGTACATAACCATACCTTGTCCCCGGGATGGAATGTTGGGGCTGGACGTCACAGATGGTCCGCGTACCTCTTTGCCATGACTGCCATGCATTGAAGTTTCTCCCGGGTAGAACCCCAGAGGTTGAAAAGCTGTTGAGCTGTGAGTTGCATGGCTGGTGACGGAACAGCCAATGGCAAAGGCAAAGGAGGTCGGAGACGTCGTCCATAGACAACCTAGAAAGGAGGACTACCAGTGGCTGAATGCCTATGATGGTTGTAGGAGAATTCTTCCCAGGGAAGTAAAGCCACCCAATCATCTTGTAGGTCTCCCATGAAGGTTCGGAGGAAGGCTTTCAAGGTTCGGTTTGTGCACTCCACTTGGCTATTGCCTTGGGGATGAAAGGTGTCGTGAAGTCCAGCTGGACCCCCAAATGTTTTACAGAGTGCTCTCCAATATTTAGCCGTGAACTGTAAGCCCCAGTTGGAGGCAATATGGAGAGGAAGTTCGTGTAGGCGAAAGATGTGCTGGGCGAAAAGGCTAGCGAGCTCAGGTGCCGTTGGTAACTTAGTGAGGGGTACGAAGTGGCCATCTTCGAAAACCTGTTGATCATGACCCATATTACTGTTTTCCCTTCTGAAGGTGGTAAGTTCACGATGAAGTCGGTGGACAAATGGGTCCAAGGCTTGGTGGGGTTAGGTAACGGTTGAAGGAGCCCCCATGGGTGACCAGTCGTTGTCTTTTGTCGAGCACAGGTCAGCCAGGAGCTGACGTAGAGACGAACATCTATCCTTACCTGAGGCCACCAGTAATATTCGGTTAGCAGATCCAAAGTCCAAGCAACCCCCAAATACCCTGCAGTCAAGGAGTCATGAGCCCAAGACAACACCTTCCTGTGCAAGCGAACGGGTACGACCATCTTACCCATAGGAACCACTTCTGAAGCTGCAAGAAGGACTTTGGCTGGATTGAGGATATAACGGGGCAGATCCGGGTTATCCGCTGTTTCAGCCATGCATGAGAGGGTGTCTGCTCTAATGTTCTTGGAGGCTGGCCTGTACCGGAGGAGGAAATTGAACTGGCTAAAGAAGAGCGACCATCGGGCTTGTCGAGAATTAAGACGTTGGGCTCGGCACAAGGATTCCAGGTTCTTGTGATCCACTGGAGAAAATTTGGGGGAATAATAGGAACATGGTAGAGATTTGCCTTTCGTGGATAACTGGCTCAGGACAGCCCCTACCGCAACATCAGATGCGTCTACCTCCACGATGAACTGACGCTGCGGATTTGGATGGTGGAGACAGACATCAAGGAGAAAGGCTTCCCTCAGCCTCTGGAAAGCATCTATTGCTGTCTGGGACCAATTCTTCGCATGGCACCCTTCCTGGTAAGGGCTGTAAGCGGTGACACCATCTGGGAATAATGGGGTATGAACTGGCAATAGAAATTGGCAAAGCTCAAGAAGCGTCATAGGGCCTTGACTCTTACCGGCTGTGGCCAATCCCGAATAGCCGTCACTTTATCAGGGTCCATATGGAAGCCCGTGGATGAAACTATATATCCGAGGAATGGCAAGGATTTCTGCTCGAACTGGCACTTCTATAATTTGGCAAAGAGACGATTGTCCCGAAGTTTCTGTAGTACTTGCCGCACTTGTACTCGGTGCATGGACAAATCCTTAGAATACACCAACACGTCGTCGAGGTACACTATAACCGAGGTATGCAACATATCCCTCAAGACCTCATTCATGCCAAAGGGCATGACCAAATATTCGTAGTGCCCGTCTCTAGTATTGAAGGTGGTCTTCCATTCGTCGCCGGGTTGTATCCATACCAAATTGTAGGCACCCCGGAGGTCCAACTTGGTAAAGACCTTCGCTCCTTGCAGCCGGTCTAGTAACTCTGGAATCAGAGGTAAAAGGTACCTGTACCATCGCGTGATAGTGTTGAGGCCGCGGTAATCAATGCAGCGTCAGAGTGACCCATCTTTCTTGGCCACAAAGAAGAACCCGGCCCTGGCAGGGGAGTTAGAGGGCCGAATGAAACCTCTGTCCAAATTCTCCTGAATATATGAAGACATGGCCCAAGTTTCCGGAAGCGCCCCCAGGGAGTCATGGTGCCTGGGACCAGGTTAATGGCACAGTCAAAGGGCCAGTGTTCTGGGAGAAGTTCAGCCTTCTCCTTAGAGAAGGCATCTTCAAAGTCTTGGTACTGTGGTGGAAGTGCCACGGGCGTGGTCAAGAGAGGCACACTGGGACGAGGAAGGTTCGTGAGGCAGACATCAAAACAAGATGGGCCCCAAGCTGTGATCTGAAGGGAATCCCATTGTATGACTGGGGAATGTTTCTGTAGCCAGGGTAAGCCCAAGATGATGGGGTGCATGGATTTCTCCAGTATAAGGAAGGAGATCTCTTCCACGTGCAGGAGACCTGTACGAAGGACCAAGGGCTTGGTGCAGGAGTAATGCTCCTCGGAAGGAGAGTACTGTGAATCGACGATACCCGGATCAGAGGAATTCGGGGTTGGACCCCAATCTGCAACTGCTGGACGAGGTCTGCAAGAATGAAATTCCCTCCAGAGTCGACCAAAGCCAGCGTATCAAACGTACCTCCAGGGTAGACGAGGGTAACTGGTTCAGTACATGAGGAGGTGGAACATGTATTACCTAGGGTCATCTCTCCATTGATCCCTGTTTCCCTCCATTCTAGCTCGGCTGCTAGGGTACAGAATTCCACCGCATACTTGGCAAGGGACCGGTTGCCTTGGCGTAGCTGAAGTAACTCAGAGGTGGCAGTGGTCCTGCGAGAGGGCTCATCGAAGATATGTCGGAAGGAGACAAATTGTTCCAGATTCCCTAGAAGGGGATCTTTATGCTCCCATAGCAGAGAAGCCCAGGCCAGGGGCTTCCCATCCAACAAAGAAATAATATAACTGGTCTTAATCAGGTACGTCAAAAACTGGGAAGGCAGCAGATTGAATCAGATGAAACACTGATTGAGGAATCCTCAGATGTAAAGCAGAATTATGACATTCCCTGTACAACTCACCTTACAAAAAATATATTCTGGATCTAGTGTCATCTCAGTAACAGCAACACAAACTCCAACTACCAGGCTCAATAGACCTACTTATGAAAAGACAGCAGTTTCTCACTAATGCATGTCCTCTTGAGAAAATACAACAAATAAGACTAATTCAATAAAATACCTCACCTCGGTCACATACACAGAACTGACCTAACATACTCCAAGGATCTGCAGTAATGCACATAAACTAATCCGCACACTGCTACATTTATATTATGGAATGCACTCAAACAGTAACAGCCCTATCTATGAAAAGGCAACACTACAAATATTAAATCAGGCCCTAAACACCAATACACCTCCTATTAGGAAAACATAACTAGCCAAGCATACACCAATATAGAACTAGCCAAGCATACACCAATATAGAAATAATTGTATAGCTATACTAATAAGCAGAATAAATGTTTCACAACTATGAACAGAATAATAACCAACAATTAAAAACTCATAAAAATTATTTAAAATTCTCCATACACCAATAAAATATTTCAAAACAGCAGACACATCACATAATATTCAGTAATTAAAATGGCAGTCAATCAAGAAAAATAAACTTAAAAAGCCACCTTTACTAACCCCCTCCAGCAGCTCTCCTACTCCTCTTCCATGCAGGTCAGTAGCACACACCAGAAGCAGTAGAGGCTGAAGCTCTGTACTCATGGTCCTCTTCCTTAGTGCCCACGGCCAGTCTCTCTGCCTTCTCACACACATACCAGTTACACCCCCATGACCAGTTTCTGTCTTTCACACACCAATCATCTCCTGACCACTCTTTCTCCAGTCACCTTCCTGATCAGTCTCTCTCTCTCATGCACACACACACACACACACACACACACACACACAAGCTTCCCACTTCCATGTTCTATCTTACTTATACAGGCTTCTCACTCTCATGCTGTGTCTTATACACACCCAGGTTTCTTACTCCTATACTAGCTCTCGCCACATGCAGAGGCTTCTCATTCCCACAATCACTTTCTCTCTCTCACACTCACACACATTCCAGTCATCTCCCTGACCAGTCACTTCCATTGTTTCTCCTATATACACACATCAGCTCTCTGACCAGTTTCTCTCAATCACATACATGCTCTCTCTCATACACTTTACATAGATGATCTCAATCAAATGCTCTCACACACAGGCTATCAGTCACAGTTACACATGCACACTCTTAATCACACATACATTCCTCACTTACAGACAGGCTGGCTGGCTGTTTCTCTCTCTCTCTCTCTCATTTCTGCCCCCCCCCCCCCCCCCCGAGCACAAATGGTAGCTGCAGAAGCCTCCTCCTCTAGCTCCTGCAGGCCAAGAAAGAAGAATCCCATCGGCCACGGGAGGCTAATTCTGCTGTCTCCTGTGCCAATTTCTGGCTGCTTCTGATTTTGCTTCAGGCCCATGCTACTGCTCGGGGCAGCCGCTGCTGACGCTACTTTTTAATGCAGTATGGCTCTTTCTTTTTCCCGTGCACCTCAGCACATCACTTCCTGTTCCAGGCCAGGGTGGGGGCAGGTGCGGGAAGAAGAAAAGACCCAGCCGCAGTTGCCAGCCTCCAGTAACACTGCTGCCATTCCCATCCAGGCTTGAACGTGCTGATAGCCCGGGTGGCAAAGGCAGCAGTGGAAGATTGCCTGCCTCTCGCTCGGTGAAGGAAGAAGGTGGGAAGTGCAGCGGGAGACCGGTAGCACGCGACACACCTGCTGCTGCTTGGTGACACACTGGTGTGTCACGACACACCGGTTGAGAAGCGCTGGTGTAGACAGAGATGGACTTAGCATCCCGCCCACGGCTGCCCCAGAAATCGAGGACCTTGGATATCAAATCTCGAGACTGAGCAAGTACAGGTAAGCCACGGCCTACCTCTAGTTCAAGACACCCACAGTTACCCAGGTGTCGGCGTTTGTTGTTTGAGTGCACTGACGGTCTCCAGTCCAAAGTTTATATATATATATATATATAATCAGTTGAACCAGTTCAAGTTTAATCAAGTGTAATCAAGTATTAAGCAACATTTATCCACACTGGCTTTTCAAAGAGAATACTGAAGAGCTAAGCACGCTGCACAGGTATATGTAGGCCGACAGCTTTGAAATTTGACTGCATCTCCCATCTGCTATCAGGAGAGCACAATACCCATTGATCCTGAGTCCATGTCTACACTAAGGAAAACAAAATGATCAGGTAAGTAATTTCTCCATTGGTACCAGTGGTGAAATTTGCCCATCTTGCTGGCATGAGAAAGTTGGAATGCTTTCCCAAGCTAAATGAGGGAGATTGATGATATGATATTCTAGAAACACCTTAAGCTCCTTCTGTTTCAAGATACATTTGTGTAACTGCAATGAGGAATGTTTTTATCCACAAAGTTTTGTATTATGGTTTAATTTTGTTATGTTTTTAGTGATTTAATTAGTTTTATTTATTCTACTTCACCTAGCACTATTTTGATATAGACAGAAAATAAATACTTGAATGAATGAATGAACAAATAAATAAATTTATGTAAGTAACATTAAATCGTTTTCCTAAGTTACAGATGGGACTAAAGGAAGGAAATTTTGAAATCCACTAGTGCCATAGCAGTTTGTTATTTTTTTCAAAGGAGGACAAATAATTACAGCAAAAAGGATTCAATTTACCGTACTTTGTCAATTTCATCAAAACTAACACAAGTAAGAGAGAGAGTACTATCCTTGGCAGGATCCATACTGTGGAACACCATGCCATTAGAGTTAAGGTTGCAAAGAGACAGCAAAACCTTCAGAAAAGAGAAGGAGAAATAGTGAAGCTGGTAAAGTGAGAGGAACAAACAAATAATGTGTGTAGCAGCATTTTTTATTTTATTGTTATTGAACTTTTATCTTCTCGTCCATTTTCTCGAAGATAAAGTAACACTCTAAAAGTTAGCATTGTTTAAAAATGAAAACTTCTGGACAGTATTGTATCACTAACCAATTATATTGTTTAGAATACTATGTACCGAACCATTACGGCACCTGTGTAAATTAATATAGTTCAACTTCCTGCTTTTACGTGCCCCATTGTAAACCGTTGTGACTGACCTTTCTTAACGATGGTATAGAAAAGATTTAAATAAATGAATAAATAAATAAAATATTAGCATCTGCATGTAAAAAATGAACAAAAATATGCAATTTAGCAATTTTTTTTTTTAATTTTAACATTGTCATATGCCTCAAGCTTCAATATCTTGAGAGGCATCTGAGATATTACTATCAATTTTAACAACTTAAAGAAGTGATAAAAAAAAAAGCTCAGACCACACTATTGATTGTAAGGTGTTAAAAGCATTGCTTGAGATGTTTATAATTGGATAATATCTGGAAAAATGAAATGCATTATAATGTGGTGGCTGTCACAATGCTGGATTGTCTGAGATACTGGATCATTTATTTCAATTGAGAAATTACAATTTTTCATTTTATATGGCTTAAATAATTTCACTGCTTGACTGAATCCCTCTAAATTGGCATAAAGGGTTGTAGAAAGCAGCCTCTTAGCCTAAAAAAATTGCATCAGGTAGGGCCTGATGTAATAAAATGTGAGGAAAAATATGAACTAAACTTTAGTTTATACTTTCCTTACTCACAGTAAAAATTAAGTTAATGCCCATTGCAGTAAGCTAATGGTAGGCTAGTGTATCGGGAGTTAAAAATAGTGTGCTAACCCAAAACTGTGTGCAGAAGACATGCTAGTGCACATAAAATATGATTTATATGCATCAGCCATGTGTTCTACACAGAAAACATATTTTGGGTGCACAAATATTGTCTTCTGTTCCTAAAAGCAGATTTATGCACACAAAATACAATTTGTTTACATAAAAATGCATGTACAAAGCATATTATCTGCACACTAAACTTACTGTATGCACAGAAAATGTGATTTGTGCACAAATTCTGTTTCATGCACATAAATTCAGAGTACAGGACCTCTGACCCAGAAACATGGGGTTCAAGCCCATAGACTGACATTAGCCTAAGTAACTTTCCCTCAGCTCTGATCAGGAGTTAAATTTCCAGCATTAAGATTCCATGAGTTAAGCCTACGTGCCTCGCTGCACTGGGGAGTCATCCCTAATGCTTTCATTAATATGGGATTTAAATGGAGGACCACCAATTTGTAGGTATATGCAGAACAAAAAAAAATAATTTCGGTTCATTAATTTGGTTCATTGGGACCCATACTCATTTCATTAGTTTCAATATGAAATTTTCTTTTCATTTATTTGTGTCATTAGTTTTATTTGTTTTCTATTAAAATGTGTGTGTGTGTGTGTGGGGGGGGGGCATTACAGTCTATTATGGGCTCCAGAATAGTGATTTTTTTTTATCAATTCTAATGAAACCTCTAAGAAGAAATCCTTAGAAGGGGGAAAGAACTACAAGGTATTTAGACTGTGGCAAAGTGGAATCAAAAGTGGCATAAACAGTAGCTTAAGGCTTCATGAAAGGGTACCTGGATTACGGGATTGGCAGAAGTTCTTTAATGCAACTTGAGTGAAGCAAAGAGGCAGTAAGAGGAGGAAGAACATCCAAAGGTTTAAAAAGAGGATGCCAGCCCAACAATAGTGTCATGAACAGTTGATGGCATTCCGAGAGGCAAAGTGGCACCAAAAGTGGCATCAGCACCCTAAGGCACCATGAAGGTGGAATAGAGAAGAAAACTGGCAGAAAAAGACCCAAGGTAAAGATAAAGGGGCAAAGAATCAGAAAGAGTGCTATGAAGATTTCAAAAGCATATGAGAGGTGCACAGCAGCATCCTAGATAGTATAAGAGTTGGAGTATGCCAGGAAGGTACAGTGGCAAAAAGAAGTGAAGAACCCCAAGGTGAAAAAATCCGCACATGGCAGCAAGGCCAAGTGGCACAAGGATCTGAAGGTGTATGATGAGGGGCATAGCATTAAGGCAGAGTGACATGAGAGAAGACAGTCATTCCGTTGGTGCACACAGACAATCGTAGAGGGGGGATGCCAACTCCTGTTGAAATATGGCTGCACCTGGCTGATCTACCAGTCAGTAGGATATGTTTGTATCATGGAGTAAGCCACACATACGACTGCAGCCTTCGGCTGATGTTGAGAGCATGGAGGCGTGGTCACTAGCTCATGGGAGAATGTGAGCCCCTGAACCACGGCATGACTCAGGGAGGAGCCCCAACGGACACCGATGGAGGTGAGAGCATGTAAGCACGGGCGGAGCAAGGACTGGAACCAAGGCAAGGAACTTCAGAGCAGGAACAAGGCAGGATCAGCCCTCCGCTGGACCTACATGCACCAGTGTAACCCAGCAACGCAATGCTGGTCACAAGAGTAGCCCTCCAGCCACTCGGTAGCCCTTTAGGACCCACCGCATGGGAATGACGAGTGCATGAGGCCAGACGGAGGCTGAGGGCAGGAATAAGACATGACAGGAACTCAGGAACTAGGAAGACTTGGACAAAGACAGGATACTCAGAAGACTTGGACAAAGACTTGGATACTCAGGAGACTCAGACGAAGACTTGGATACTCAGGAGACTCGGACAAAGATTCAGGTTACTCAGAGGACTCAGACAAGGATTCAAGTTACTCAGAAGACTCGGACAAGGATTCAGGTTACTCAGAAGGTCTCAGTCAAGGATTCAGGACTCAGATGAAAGTACTGGGTGAGAACTGCATCGCAGCGCGCCCTACACAGCCGCCCATGGCTGGTCACGGACCACACTGAACACGAAGCAGACTCCAGGCGACAGCCGCGGCCTCTGGGCCGTGTGAAGATGGCATCAGCGGCAGCCTGCTGTGGAAGGCAAGAGCAACAGTCTAGGCGGCAGCATGGTCCGTGTTACGATTCTGCCCTATGGGCAACCTCTCCACCTTTTTCCTCCTCTTTTCTTCACGCTGGAGCCACATTGTGGCACTCCTCGTGGCCCGGAGGCCATCGACACCTTCATCCCACAGTAGGAGCCACACTGAGGCACCTCCTGTGCTCAGGGGATCGCCGACAGCATTCCCCGCGGTCCAGAGACCACCAGCATATTCCCCTCGCGGCACGAGCCGTGTTGCTACTCCTGTGCGGCTAGGAGGCTGCTGCCTGATGTCCCCATGTGGCTCGGATGCTCTTGACCTACCTTGGGCCCTCCGTGTGGAGAGGGCCTGCATCCCTAGGCTCTCCTGTGGCATGGGGCCACCAGCAGTTCACCTTCTGTGGCAGATAGGCCGCTTGTGGCATCAAGGCCTGTTCTGAGGCCTATTTCCAGCTCCTGCTTCTGCTCGTCATCTTCCTCTGCAGCATGGATGCTACCCAAGGTCCTGAGCTTCCTGCTTCCTCTAAGGGGGTGAGGCCGGCTCTCTCTCCAGCATTTAAAGGTACAGAGAGGGAGTGGTGCACCTTGACATCATCAAGGGAGGTTCCTCTTCCTACAGTATAAAAGGCTTCAATCTTCATTCCTTCCTTGCCTTCGCAAGGAGCCAGTCCTCCTTAGGACTTCTCTGCAATCCAGCTTCTCGTTGGCACTCTGTTCCAAGTTCTTCATTGGAATTCCATATCTTTGTGATGTCCTCATGCTACGTCTCGTCTTCAGTAAGGTCTCTCGTCTGATCCTGTGACTCGTCCAGACCCTGATATTCCTGTTGTTTCTCTCGTCACATCCTTTCCTGAATCTTCAAGCAACTTGTGTGGGGAACCACTAGCATGGTCCGTGACTAGCCTACCCACCTGTGTAGGGTGCGCTACTTGGGTGGTTCGCGACCATTCCGGCTGGGTTGTGTAGGACGCCTGATGTGAAATACCGACTCAATAATCTTCAAGCAACTCTTGGCTCTCCTGAGTTTCTTCTCTATGTGACCAGAGTCCCTTCTACTCCACGTTTCCTGACGCTCATGTCTCATCATGTATCCAAGTCTCGTCTTTGATGTCCTCATCCTCTGACCACTGTCCGCCCTGTCACAGTTGCTGCTCCATGTGGCAGGTCCGAAAGGGCTTGGAGTAGGCGGAGGACCACTCATGAGACCAACATAGCGTTGTTTGGGTCTCTCTGCTGTATACAGGTGTGGCTGTGGTCGAGGTCATCATTCTTACATCTTCAGCCCATGCTGGGGCACCTTTCACCTGCCTCGGTGCTTGCTGGAGCTCCTCTGCAGCTGTATCGGGGCCCAGGGACACACAAAAACACCAGAGATGGAACCGCTACTGTGTTTCGTCAACAGTCCGACGGTGTCGGCAGTGGAGAAGGTAAGAGGCCTGCTGGCGGGATGAGCGCCGCGAGCAGGATCATAACAGTCATAGGTAGGTAGGTAGTAGGTAAAGTGAAACTGTGAGTGGGCTATGATAACAGTTACGGTTCATGGAGCAGTGCTGCAACTGTGCAAAAGATTGGATAGCTGTGGCAAGAGCAAGAGATGGCAAGAAGGTGAGCACCACAGATGAAAAATGGATTTAAAATCCTGAGGACTGTTTCAGTAAGTTTGCAAAGCAACGTCTGGCTAGGACATGACAAAAAATGGGCAGGTACTATAGGGGAAGAGTACTTGGCAAGAACATTGAACATGGCTGAAGTAGTAGGAATGAAGCACCCTCAGGTACCAAGACTGGTTTGGAATGGAAGCGGCAGCAGTGGTGCTGGTATATCTTAAGAACTTGAATGGTAGGAGCATAGTAATGCAGCAAGAAGAGAGTCCATATAATAACCCCAAAGATATTTGCCAGTTCTTGCACATGCAGAAAGCATCAGAGCAAGTGAGTTCCATAATGTGGCAAGAATGGCTCAGAGTAGTGGCAGCAGAAATGATGTCTGTTAATAATTTTAAAAATTTGGAATGGAAGGAGCAGTGCAACATAGCGAGAAGAGTAGCTGTAACACCCCCAAAACCGTTGATCCATGTGGTATTTGAGAAATATCTTTACAGTAGAAAATATAGCATTCTTAGGGATTGCAAAGTTTATTGGAAATAAGGATCATGAGTCTTGCTAAGACAGTTTTGATATGGTTTGAGGCTAACATGCTGAAGCTGGAAGTGTCAGGTCCCAGGGTTTGTGGCTGGAGCAAATAGACTTAAGCAGAATACATCAGGAATGAATGGATATGATGGAACATGGGATGCTGCAGCTGGAAGTGTCAGGAGATGGTGCTCATGGCTGGAGCAAGACAGGCTTATTCAGGATATGTCAGGCCTGAGTGGATATGACTGAGCATGGGATGCTGCAGCGGAACTTTCAGGTCATTGAGGTGATGTCTGCAGCAAGACAGGCTTAAGCAGGATACGTTAGGCCTGAGTGGATATGGTGGAGCATGGGATTCTGCATCTGGAAGTGTCAGGCCACAGAGGTCATGGCTGCAGCAAGATAGGCTTACCTAGGAAATGTCAGGCTGGAGTGGATATAGTAGAACATGGGATGTTGTATTTGGAAGTGTCAGGCCATGGAGGTTATGGCTGGAGCAAAACAGGCTTATGCAGGATACAGCAAGCCTGTGGATATGGTGGAGTATGGCATGCTGTAAATGAAAGTGTTAGGCCTCAGTGGTAATGACTGGAATATGGCATGTCACAGCTGCAAGTGTCAGGCCACAGTGGTAATGGTTTGAAAATGGCATGCCACAGCTGTAAGTGTCAGGCAACAGTGGTTAGGGTTGAAATATGGCATGCCACAGCTTTAAATGTCAGGCCACAGTGGTTAGGGTTGAAATATGGCATGCCATAGCTGTAAGTGTCAGGCCACAGTAGTTAGGGTTGAAATATGGCATGCCATAGCTGTAAGTGTCAGGTCACAGTGTTTATGGCTTGAAAGTGGCATGCTGCTGCTATGTTAGACCACAGTGGTTATGATTTAAAAATGGCATGCCGCAGCTGTAAGTGTCAGGCCACACTGGTAATGGTTTGAAAATGGCATGCCGCAGCTGCAAGTGTCAGGCCACAGTGGTTAGGACTGGAGTAAGACAGACTGATAAAGGATAAGTTATTCTTCAGTGGTGGTTTTTGGAGAAAGGGCAGAGGATCTCAGTGGAATCATGCCCCAGTGCTGTTTTGCATACACCACTCCTGAGGCATGACTCCATTATCTTCTCCTGCTTGCTTCTCTTCAAAAATTGTTTGGGGTGAAGGAGGCAGGGGAAGTCAACTGAGTTCCCCTGCCTCCTTCACCCCAAACAATTTTTGGAGAGAAGCAAGTGGTTCTGTCCCAAGCATGACCTCAGTGGTCATGCTTGGGACATGTCAAGAGGAAGTAGGATGAGTCAGACCCCAGTTTTCATAATGAGGTCGTCAGAAGGCAGCAGGGTATAACAGGCCCCAGTTTTCAGGATGGGGAAAAGTCAGGAGGTAGCATCTTGTAACAGGCCTCAGTTTTGTGGATGGGGACAAGTCAGGGACATGGAAGCTGAGTCAGACTCCAGGTTTCATCTTGAGGTCAAGTCAGGAAGCAGCAGGATGAGCCAAGTCCCAGTTTTCTGGATGGCACATGTCAGGAGGCAGCAAGGTGTGATAAGCCCAGTTTTCTAGATGGGGACAAGTCAGGAAGTAGCATGTTGTGACAGGACCCAGTTTTCTGGATGGGGACAAGCATGGAGTTTACAAGTTGTGACATTCCCCAGTTTTGTGGATGAGGACAAGTCAGGAGGCAGCAGGGTGTATGACAGGCCCCAGTTTTCTGAATGGGGACAAGTCAGGAGGCAGCAGGATATGAGGCCCCAGTTTTCTGGATGGGGAAAAGTTAGGAGGTAGCATGTTGTGACAGATTTCTGACAGGACCTTCAAGTTTCTTTCATTCATCTTGCCACTTGCATGGCAAATCTGGAAATCAGATTAATTTTAAGGAATACTAGATTCTCCTTCAAGTGTGGTGACAACTTGGAGTGATGAGGGCTTATGATGTCTCCTGTCTTGAAAACACTCTTTTGCTGGAGGATACTTGTTGGGGGGCAAGAGAGATAGCGCTGAGTCACTCTTGCTAGGTCTGGATAGATGCTGGTCGTGGAACAAATATGTCAGCACATTTGTCTCCATGTCCTCGATGATCTCTGTGAGATAATGTGTCAGTGAAATTTGAGCTGCTGTCTGCTTTGCTGGTATTGGATGTGTATCTTTCTTCCCTTCTGCTTTCACGGTTGTCTGGGATAGAAGTAAGGATTGTTTCCAGTTTACTGTGCTGGAGGGAGGGTAGCTAGGTAGCCATGAAAGGGTGCTGCTCTGACTTGCACTACTGTCTGACCTGAGCAATGATGATGTTTCCTCCTGTGCTACAACCCTCCTCTGCCTCAATCTCTGGCACTCTAGTTTACAGACCTTCTCTATCAGCATGTTCTTTATAGGTGTCAGATTGTTGGCCTGCAGTGCAAGTCTCCCTTTCACACATGGATCACGTGATATAGCGAGCATGTATGTGGGGGTTGTGGTCAGAGGTCACAGTCTCTTTGTCACATGTTTTTCCAAGGACACCAAAATGTGTAGCACCTAACCTCTCATTCCTTCTTCCCGAGGAAAGCCCCCCAACTTTTCTAACAGGATGTTTACTATAGGAATGACATCTCCCAAGGTGGCACTTGTGGCACTCAGCTCCTCTGTGGCATCCTTAAAGGGCTTCAGGATTTTCTCAAGCTGTCTCATGACTGACCAATCATGATACCTAGGGGAGCCTGCACACCTATTTCCATTTCCCGAGACAGATCATGCAGGGAGGGGGGGGGGGGGTCTGCTGCTCCACATGCCTCTACAGAATCATGTAGGTTGAATTCCAGTGGGTACCCATATCTATAATGAGATGCTTGTGAGGATTCTTTAATTCCTCCTGCTTTTTGACGGAGAAGGTCCCTTCCCTTCACACTTTGGTGGAAATGTCCAGCTAATTTTTCTACACTTATCTAGTAAACAATGCAGGTACACATGCTCTGGGTCCCTGGACCCCCAACCCCAGGACCTCCTTCACTGCTAGTTGCAGCGTGTAGGCTGCAACTTTAGATGTCCCGTCAGATACTGCCTTTACCTTATTAGAGCCATTGTTGGTGAAAAAGAACACTGCATTAAGACTTCTGGATCTCTGATCCAGCTGCCATCCCTCCAGAATTTCTTAATAGCTGCTAAAGTATAGGCAGAGGTATCTCAAAAAAGATATAGCTGTGATGGAGAAGGTACAGAGAAGGGCAACCAAAATGATAAAGGGGATGGAACAGCTCCCCTATGAGGAAAGGCTAAAGAGGTTAGGGCTGTTCAGAAGAGAAGGCTGAGGGGGGATATGATAGAGGTCTTTAAGATCATGAGAGGTCTAGAACGGGTAGATGTGAATCGGTTATTTACTCTTTCGGATAATAGAAGGACTAGGGGGGCATTCCATGAAGTTAATAATTAGCACATTTAAGACTAATCGGAGAAAATTCTTTTTCACTCAAAGCACAATAAACCTCTGGAATTTGTTGCCAGAGGATGTAGTTAGGGCAGTTAATATAGCTGAGTTCAAAAAAGGTTTGGTTAAGTTCTTGGAGGAGAAGTCCATTAGAAACATAGAAACATAGAAATGATGGAAGAAGAAGACCAAATGGCCCATCCAGTCTGCCCAGCAAGCTATGCACTTTTTTTTTTCCCTCTTACTTGTTACGCTTGGCTCTTAGTACCTTTTAGTTCTATTTCCCTTCCACCTCACCATTAATGTAGAGAGCAGTGTTGGAACTGCATCTAATTGAATATGTAGCTTAGTTAGTGGTAGTAACCGCCTCAATAAGCAAGCTACACCCATGCTTTTGTTTACTCGACTATGTAATTCAGTCTTTGTTGGTTGTTGTCTATATATAGATCCTCTTTTCTACATTGCCCCTGCCGTTGAAGCAGAGAGCTATGCTGGATATGCGTTGAAAGTGAAGTATCAGACTTTCTCCCCTGCCATTGAAGCAGAGAGCTATGCTGGTTATGTTTTAACGGCAGGGGAGATATTAATCAAGTTTACTTAGGGAATAGCCACTGCTATTAATTCCATCAGTAGCATGGGATCTTCTTAGTGTTTGGGTAATTGCCAGGTTTTTGTGGCCTGGTTTGGCCTCTGTTCGAAACAGGATGAGGACTTGATGGACCCTTGGTCTGACCCAGCATGGCAATTTCTTATGTTCTTATGTAACCATCCTCCAGATAAATGTGCAGCAAAGCCAACCTGCATCCTGTTGCTCGGCCTCTGTGGCTGCCTCCTGCCCCTACCTCAGCCAGGTTCCACCAGTGTGCCATCAGAAAAGGAAGGAGCGTGAGGCATTTGTGGTTGTCCAAATGCACACTGCTCCCCTTTGCCAGCAGCTTCTGCAGACAACTAATAGTAATGCTTGTACTAACTGGGAATGAGCTTTCTGCTGAAAGTGGTCCTGGAGGGTACTTTATAATTTGGTGATGAGATGTGCACACAAAAAAAAGTGCAGACAAAAAACAAACAAACCCCAAACCTACCCCAACCCTTCAGATTTAATTAATTACAATCCCTCCCCCCCAAAAAAACGCCTAAAGTCCCTGGTGGTCCAGCAGGGTCCCAGGAGCAAACTCCTGCTCTCGGGCTGTCGGCTGCCAGTAAACAAAATGGCACCAGTGGCCCTTTGCCCTTACCATGTGACAGGGGCTATCGTTGCCATTGGCCAGTCTCTGTCACATGGTAGGAGCAATGGACGGCCGGTGCCATCTTAAAAAATGGTACAGGCCATCCATTGCTCCTACCATGTGACAAGGGCTGGCCAATGGTCACATGGTAAGGGCAAAGAGCCATCGGGCCATTTTGATTAGTGGCAGCCGATGGTCCGAGAGGGGGAGATCACTCATGGGACCCTCGCTGGATCACCAGGGACTTTAGGCAAGTTTTTTGGGGGGGGGAGGGTTGGGAGGGGGGAGGATTGTAATTAATTAAATCTGAAGGGTTGGGGTAGGTTTGGGGTTTGTTTGGTTTTTTTGTGTGCACTTTCTCCCCCCCCAAAAAAAACCGATAAGAAAACCACACAAAATTTCATGTGTTTTCCTATCGTTTTGGGGGCCCCCGAATCGCGACGAAATAGGAAATATCTTCTATATTTCCTATTTCGTCGCAAACGAATGCACATCCCTACTGGTGGTTGTTCTCTGTGGCTGCTACTAGTGCCTGCCCTTTTCTTCCCCTCTGACACAACAGGATCTGGCTGGGACACTGATGGAACTGGCATATACTCCCCAAATTTCAATTTTTTTTGAGGCTTGATATGCCTGCCTCACCTGCTAATGTTTTGGATTTGAAAAACTCCCTCTTTATTCTGATTGGGGTACTCACTGTTGTCTTGCTAACAAATACCCTACCAACAACTGCAGGCTTGCCACATTCTCTAGTACCTTTGCCTAACATGATGGGATTTTATCTGCTGTAGTGCTGGACAAACATGTTTTAATTTGTATTTCTTTAAATGAAGTGGATGTGCATCGAGAGTAAAGTCTGTCCAAAAAATGTGTGTACATTCACATGTGCACAGCAAGCACACCTTATTTATTTGATTTATTTTTGTATGCATTTATTTCCAATTGATGTTTCACCTTTTCCTAGAAAAAGCACAAGATGGACTATAAATAAATATCTGAATTGCACTAGAGATGTCATGGGTGGGGGAAGGAAGATAAGAACATCAAACTGGGAATTGAATACTGCAAAATTGTATTGGTATTTAAATATATTTATTTTATTCTATTTATATTCCACCTTTCTTGACATTTCAAAGCAGTTTACATTCAGGCACTATAGGTAAAATACCTATAGTGCCTGAATGGTGGTAAAATACCATGGGGCAAAATATTGCAGGTTGGTAGGCCCTCAAATGCTACATGATGGCGGCCTTTTTGTCAGGGGCTGCCATTTTTTTGAAAGGGACCAAGCAGTCTGAATGAACACCCCTCCCCCCCCCAATAGTAAAAATAAAAAATTGCAGGGTCTTGTGAGACCCCATATCCTACCCCTGCTGCCTCTAGAGGCAGACCAAAGGCATGAAACATTAAAAAAACAAATAATTTTAATTCATGTGGTGAAGGCCCCTCCCCCTTCCCAACCCCATCCCTTTTAAATAATTGACACCCCCCCCCCCCCCAAATCTCTAAAACACCCTCCTTTGGCCTAGTACATAACTTTTGGTCTCATGACCACCACCTCAAACACCCTCCTGGTCATACCTTGCCAACCCTGGTGGCTAGTGGGCCCCAGAGTACCCCCTATGCTCTAGGCAATGTGCCTTCTGAAGATAAATGGTGCCAGATGGCCGCTATTCAACTTATGCCCCTGTGACGTGATGACTGGAGAGTTGTTTAAGGGGTTAGCTATGGAAATGGTGGTCATAAGGCCTGAGGGAGGGTAGAAAGGCCTGGGGAAGAGGTTTTGGAGGCCAGCAGGGGGGTGTCAATTGTTTCATAGAATTAGGGTTGTGAAAGGGGGAGTTGCTTTCATTGCATGAATTAAAATGTTGCGCCTTTTGGTCGCAGACGGCTGTGACTGCTCATGCTAACCTCTTTTTTCCTTGCACCATCAATCATGCCAACCTCCCCGGCGTCCCTGGGACGGCGTGGGCGCTGCTGACCGCCATCTTAATTCTGGAATCACCTAGGCACGCAAGTGCGTGTGCAGGGCCTCCTTTTGTATACATCGTGGCGGGAACCTCAGGAGCATCCCCTCCCCACCCGCTGGTGTACTTAAGATGACCGGCTCACTGCTAAGATGAGTTAGCAAGGAGTTCTTTCATTGTTAAATCTGCTCCATCCTTGGATCTCCTTTTCCAGTATCTCCTCGTGGCATTCAGATGCTCTGGGTAACCGCTCCACGGGGGCCCTTCCGTGTCTTGGCTATCCGCTCCTCGGAGGGCCTTCCTCCTTGAAATTCGCCTGACCCACTCCTCGGGTCTCTCTCTTGGAACTTCCTTGTGTGAGTACCTTCTTCAGTTTCCTACAATACCAACATTGCTGAAGTCTTCACGGTGTACCCCGTGCCTCGGGTCACTACTGTTCTTCAGCATTATCGATTCTACGTATCCTGAGTAGCAGGGTATAGCTGCATCTACTCAAGATCCTCTGCTTGGTTCCTGTATCTCAGACCTCACCTACCTCATCACCTACAGTACAGTCATCTTCGGCATACCCCGCACTGGGGGCCACTACCAGATCTGCACTTCTGAGGTATCTCCACCAGCCTGCAGGAACCTCCTAGTGTACCCCACGCTGACCTTCTCATCTGCAGTACCACCCTGGTACTTCTCATCTGCAGTACCACATCTTATTGCACAAGAACTGTGGTTGTTACATTTCCCACTCCTCAGGTTATGTATTATCTTTTCTCTCTAATAAAATCTCTCTCACAGCTGTGTCCTAGTTGCTGAGATCATGTCCACCGAAGGTGAGGCTCACGGGGCTCCTCCCTGTGGGTGGAGGCATCTCTCATCTTGGGTTCACAATTTCCTACAAAACCATAACAGATTGCTAACTCCATGGACCTGGCTCGGGTCTCAGCCTGGCCTGGCCCAACGTCTTGCCATACAACAAAGGACATTAGAGACTCCTACCCACGCCTTTAATCAACTAAACTCTTGGCTGAACTGTACAGGAACTCCTGACAAGGCACTGTCCTCTCCACAGATGACGCCTGAATGTCTCTCCGTACTCTTGCCAGCACCTACACGCTTTACAGGTGACCCCCTGTTATGTAGGAGCTTTCTAAATCAGTGCTGTATGCACTTTTCACTTCAAACTACTTACTTCTCAGACGTAGTCTCCAAAACTACATATATACTGTCTCTTTTAGACGGAAAAGCCCTGGCCTGGGCTTCACCTCTCTTGGAATGTAATGACCCAATGCTCAAGGACTTGACGGGATTCCTCACTCTCTTTCATTCTGTATTCGATGACCCCGCCCGCAAGACTGTGCTGGATCTGCTCTCCTGCATTTACAACAAGGTACCAAACCTTTAACTGATTATGTTATTGAGTTTAAAACCTTGTCCTCGTAGCTATATTGGGACCTGGGTTGCCTGTGGGCTATATTCCTGGAAGGTCTTAACTCTCACATCAAAGACGAATTAGCAGCAGGTGAACTCCCTGATACCTTGGACTCTCTCATTGACCTTGCGGGATGAATTGATCATTGATTGCGTGAGCATTCACAAGAAATAAAAAGTCCTAAGAAAATGTAATCTGGAATTCCTCACTCTCGTCCAATGCTAGTTACTCAGACCGCTCCTGCACCCAATATCGAAGAGGAAGAACGCATGCAGCTAGGCCGCAGCCACCTTACGTCAAAGGAGAGGTGTTATCAAAAGAGTCTTGGCCCCTGCATGTCCTGTGGACAACCTGGCCACATGGTGCCCTCCTGTCCCATCTGTCCAGGAAACTTGCAGACCTAGGATTCACCGGAGGCCTCTTCCTAGGCCTAAATTCTCCATCTCCTCCACTGATACTTCCAGTCTCCATTATTTCGGATGCCCTCGAATTCCACACACTAGCCCTAGTAGACTCCGGGGCCAGTGGGAATTTCATACTCCGCCAACTCGTAGAGCACCTACGAATCCCTACAGTTCAGTCACCCACACCACTACTACTGTCATCTATACATGGCGAGCCTTTGCCTGGTGAGGTCTCCTATACCACTCAACCTCTTCATCTCTGCACAGGGTCTCTACACTCTGAGACCATTACATTTCTAGTCCTGGATAAGGCTATACATCCGGTGGTACTCAGACTTCCATGGCTTCAAATTCATTCACCCCAATTCGATTGGAGTACCCTTGAACTGGCCCAATGGAGAAAAGCATGCCATGGAAGATGCTTAGAGGCAGTGACTCCCCTGCCTTGCCTGACAACTACCACCTCCCTTCCGGGTTTGCCTCCACAGTACCAGTCTTATCAGGATGTGTTTTCTAAACAAGTTGCAGATACTTTACCACCTCACTGATCCTTTGACTGCGCCATCAACTTAGTACCAGGTTCCGAACCTCCTAGAGGAAGGGTGTACCCACTTTCTCTATCTGAGGCAAAGGCTATGTCTACCTACATTCAGGAGAACTTGCCAAACAGCTTCTTTCGGCCTTCAAAGTCTCTGGCTGGAGCCGGATTCTTTTTTGTCGGTAAGAAGGATGGATCCCTTCGCCCACGTATAGACTACTGTGGCTTGAATGAGATCACCATGAAAGACCGCTACCCACTGCCGTTGATCTCTGAACTTTTTGATTGGCTCCAAGTAGCCAAAATATTCACAAAGCTTGACCTCATAGGAGCATATAATCTGATTCGAATATGCCGGGGCAATGAATGGAAAACAGCATTTAATACCCGCGATGGCCATTTTGAATATTTGGTCATGCCCTTTGGCCTTTGCAATGCCCCGGCCATGTTCCAATATGATGAATGAAATCTTCAGGGACATGTTGTACAACTGCGTAGTAGTGTATTTGGACGACATACTAATCTTTTCTCAGGACCTGCAGACCCACCAATTGGATGTCTCCAAGTTCTACAGAGACTCAGAGATAACCATCTGTATACCAAATTAGAGAAATGCTCTTTCCACCAGGAGTCTGTTCCCTTTTTGGGATACGTAGTATCCAGCCAGGGGTTCTAGATGGATCCGCAAAAAATCAAGAGCATTCGGGACTGGCCCCAACCTACTGGTCTAAAAGCTCTTTGCAGATTCCTCGGATTCACCAACTACTATAGATCATTCATTCATCACTACTCCACCTTGACCGCGCCTCTTACTGCCATGACGCGCAAAGGAGCCAATCCCTCTCAGTGGTCCTCTGAAGCCATAACCGCCTTCCAGGAACTCAAAAAGGTGTTTCTTCAGGAGCCATGTCTATGCCATCCTGATCCTCAATGACCTTTCGTGATCGAGGTGGATGCCTCAGAAGTCTGAGTTGGCGCTGTCCTCAGCCAGCATAGTGACACCCATACTTTGCATCTATGCTCTTTTTTCTCTTAGCGCTTTTCCTCTGCCAAGCGAAACTATGGGATAGGAGACAAAGAGCTACTTGCAATGAAATGTGGTGCCCATGGCTCGAGGGTGCTCAACACCAGATAATAGTTTTTACCAACCATAAAAACCTTGAATATTTACATCATGCCCGACACTTGAACCACAGCAAGCCTGCTGGTCATTATTTTTCAATAGATTCGATTTCCTTTTGAGATATCGTCCAGCAGACAAGAATACCTGTACGGATGCTCATTCCCGCTCATTTATGCCAGACGATACCCTGGATATTCCACATTATATCATTGACCCTACTAGGGTGCTCCTTTCAGCCAACACACAGTTCCAGCCGGAAAAACAGTGGTACCCCGGGCACTCAGGAAGAAGATCCTCAGATGGGCCCACGATTCACTCCTTGCAGGTCACCCTAGTCAATCCAGAACTCTGACCACCTTGCAAAGATACTACTGGTGGCCCTTAATGAAAGAAGATGTACGGACCTGCTGGTCGTCCCTGGGGACTTCTCCAACATTTGCCCGCTCCTAGCGAACCGTGGACACACATATCCACAGATTTTATCATTGCCCTCCCTGTGTCTAGTGGTAAAAACACCATCTGGGTCACTGTAGACGTGTTTCCAAAATGGTTCATTTTGTGGCACTACCTGGATTACCCTCTGCTCCTGAATTGGTGAAACTATTCATTCGTCATATCGTCCGTTTACATGGCATGCCTAAGAACATCCTCTCTGACCAAGTACAATTCACAGCCAAGTTCTAGAGATCTCTCTGTAAGAAGTTCAATATATCTCTAGATTTTACATTAGCTTACCATCCGCAAACCAATGGACAGACCGAAAGGATAAATCGCACATTAAAGCAGTTTCTCCGGGCCTACATCAATTCCAGACAAAGCGACTGGTCCAAATTGCTCCCTTGGGCAGAGTTTGCGCTGAATTCCCATCCTTCAGCTTCCACAGGATCATCGCCCTTTCAACTTGTCTATGGATGCCGTTACCAATGCCTTTAAGAGTATCCTCTCTGGTCGCTCAAGTGTCAGCACAGGAGCTGCATCAGCTTTGGGAACACATTAAAGAGCTTCTCCAAAATGCTGAACAAAAAGCGAAGACGTTCTATGATGCCTGTCACAGAGCAGCTCCATAGTTACAGCCCAGGGACAAGGTATGGCTCAGTACCCGCTTCATTCATCTCAAACTGCCTTCAGCTCAATTTGCACCCTGGTACATAGGGCCTTTCCCTATACTCCATCGCCTGGGTCCAGTCACGTACAGCTTCCAGTTTCCATCATCTCTAAAGTTCCACATCGCCTTCCACATCCCTCTTCTAAAACCGTTCATCTTATTGGAGTTTTCTAAGAAGAAACCTGAGCCACAACCTCTCTCCGCTGAAGAGGACATTACCTACCTCTTGATGTGCGAAAACATGGAAGACGCTGGGAGTACCTTATATCCTGAGAAGGATTTGGACCAGAGGAGAATAGCTGGGAGCCTGCAAACAACATTCTTGACAAGGAGCTGATCAAACAATTCCACCTGGCACACCCTAGGAAGCCAAAATCCCTGGGGAGGGGCCATAAGAAGGGGGGTACTGTTGTGCTCATCTGTTGCAGACTGCTGCAACCTCTCATTCTTCCCATCAATCATGGGAAGAATGGCGGCCTCCGCCAATCAACGCCAACCTCCCCAGTGTCCCCGGGATGGCATGGATGCTGCCGACTGCCATCTTACTTCCGGAATCACCTAGGCACGCGCGCACAGGGCCTCCTTTTGTATACATCATGGCGGGAACCTCAGGGGTATCCCCTCCTGATGACATCAACTTGCAGGTGTACTTAAGCTGACCGGCCCACTGCTAAGATGAGTTAGCAAAGAGTTCTCTCATTGTTAAATCTGCTCCATCCTTGGATCTCCAGTTCCAGTATCTCCTCGTGGCATTCAGATGCTCTGGGTAACCGCTCCACGGGGGCCCTTTTGCGTTTTGGATATCCGCTCCTCGGAGGGCCTTCCTGCCTTGGACTTTGCCTGACCCGCTCCTCGGGTCTCTCTCCTGGAACTTCCTTGTGTGAGTACCTTCTTCAGTTTCCTACGATACCAACATTGCTGAAGTCTTCACGATGTACCCCATGCCTCGGGCCACTACCGTTCTTCAGCATTATTGCTTCTACATATCCTGAGCTTCTGGGTATAGTTGCATCTTCTCAAGATTCTCTGCTTGGTTCCTGTATCTCAGACATCATCTACTTTGTCACATAGTCATCCTTGGCATACCCCGCGCTGTGGCTCACCACCGGATATGCACTTCTGAGGTATCTCCACCAGCCTGCAGGAACCTCCTGGTGAACCCTGCACTGCAGGCCACTATCGGACCTTCTCATCTGCAGTACCACCCTGGGTATATCTTATTGCTCAAGAATTGTGGTTGTTGCATTTCCCACTCCTTGGGTTATGCCTTATCTTTCTCTCTAATAAAGTCTCTCTCACAGCTGTGTCCTATGTCGCTGAAATCATGCCCACCGACGGTGAGGCTCACGGGGCTCCTCCCTGTGGGCAGAGATATCTCTCATCTCGGCCCGGGGTTCACAATTTCCTACAAAATCATAACATAAAAATTGTTTTTTATTTATGTTCAGTGCATTGAGGCCACCTTTAGAGGCAGGGGTAGAATAGGGGCATCTCATATGACCCTGGGTGGGTTTTTTTTTACTAATGGAGGGGCTTCATTTGGGCCACTCAAGCCTTTTAAGACACTTCTGTGAACATCAGGATACTTGTTAGTGTCCTGATGCTGTTGGGGAAAGTAAGCTGCAACTCCTAAGTTATAGCTAACTTCCATTAAAATTATGTGGCTTATGATTTTTCAGGCAAACCATGTTATTTTATTACTATAATATTGCCTAGTAATGAGCAGATTTGTATGCATTTGCAAATCATTTGCATACAAAGCAGCTCATTACCATTTTTTATTAACTTGGGGTAAAATAACATATAAGATTTTAAATAATGTGCAATTAATGCTGTTTACCACACAGCAAACCCTTAATACAGCTTTGTAAACATACCCCTAAGTTTGCATCTGAGGCAATGGCAGGTGAAGTGACTTGAAGGAAAACACAAAGATAGATGCCTTAATCTTTTTCAATGTTTATTAAAACAGAGACGTGTCCATAAAATGCCCGACTCAGGCCGAGTTTCGCAGCTCAACAGCCGCTGCCTCAGGGGCTTGAACACTTCAAAGTCATGAGTGAAACTCAGTAATGTAGTTTCATCCAGTGAACAATTATTGTGTGTCAGCAATGCATAAAACAACTTCCGAACCAGCGTACAGCATGCAGTCTCTGCTTATGTGAAGTGACTTGTACAAGGTCACAAGAAGTGTAAGTGGGATTTGAATCCTGGTTTACAGGCTACATCTCTAACCACTAGGCTGCTCCTCCACTCCTCCACTCCAATACACACAGTGTATACTGATTTCATATAATAGGGAGGAAACCTAGCAATAAGATAAGCATGGAACACAAAAGTAGAATATTGTTTTCATAGTTAAGGGAGAATACTAGTAGTATGATGGGTGGAAATGCAAAATTCAGAGGAAGGCTTGGCTGAATACCCAGCTTTTGATTCTTTTTTGAAAGGAAGAGTAACAGGTTTCCTTGTATAAATCCCATGGAATATTATTCAATAAGTTGGGCCCAAAGCAACTGAAAGCACAAAGCCTCTTGCAGGTTAGTCTTGCTGTCGCTAATAAATGAGTAGATAAAAGGGTCTTTTGGAGGATCAAATTTCCCTCACTGGGGTGTATGCAGGCAGGAGATCATACATCCCAGTGAGGGAAATTTGATCCTCCAAAAGACCCTTTTATCCACTCGCTACATCTCAAAAAAGATATAATTGTGATGGAGAAGGTACAGAGAAGGGCGACCAAAATAATAAGGGGAATGGAACAGCTCCCCTATGAGGAAAGACTAAAGAGGTTAGGACTTTTCAGCTTGGAGAAGAGACGGCTGAGGGGGGATATGATAGAGGTGTTTAAAATCATGAGAGGTCTAGAACGGGTAGATGTGAATCGGTTATTTACTCTTTCGGATAATAGAAAGACTAGGGGGCACTCCATGAAGTTAGCATGGGGCACATTTAAAACTAATCGGAGAAAGTTCTTTTTTACTCAACGCACAATTAAACTCTGGAATTTGTTGCCAGAGAATGTGATTAGTGTAGTTAGTATAGCTGTGTTTAAAAAAGGATTGGATAAGTTCTTGGAGGAGAAGTCCATTACCTGCTATTAAGTTCACTTAGAGAATAGCCACTGCCATTAGCAATGGTTACATGGAATAGACTTAGGTTTTGGGTTCTTGCCAGGTTCTTATGGCCTGGATTGGCCACTGTTGGAAACAGGATGCTGGGCTTGATGGACCCTTGGTCTGACCCAGTATGGCATGTTCTTATGTTCTTATGTATGTTTGGTTCAGGCATTTGAATACAATACAAAGTACATAAAATGTATCTTCCTCTCAATGGGAAGCCAATAGAGCTGCAACATTAATTTATATAAGGCATGTTAGGGCCTTCATGACACAACAATGCTTGCCAATAACATTATACAATCAAGTTGAATGAGCTCCTAGGAGTTGCTTGCATTACTTGATATTCAGATTCATGATTTAATTTAAAACATTTATAACCCACAATTCATGGTGAAGTAAGAAAAACATACATAATAAATACATTTAAAATTATGGTAAGATAAAGGAATAAAACTACTAAGACAACAACATAAATTCCTTATTGTAATGCATTAAAATAGATAAACAAACAAATTTGGGTAATACAATGGATGATATTGTTAACAATTTTAATAAAACCAAAATAAGAAGTCAGGAACATAAAATTAGACTCCAAGAATCTGTTAAAAGCCCTGTGGACAGAGAAGTATGCTGCAACTGAACTTGTGCAATACAGTAGGGACATTGTAACAACCTGAGCAAAATTGGAATACAAAGAATAGTACAAAATTATACATCACAAGCCTTTAATGGTCTTCCTGAATGTTTTTTGACATGGCATCATGTGAACCTGCTCTGGTAGTGTATTCTACAAGCAAGGCCCAGCAACTTGAAAAATGTGATCTCTAGTTTCAACCAGGTGAGAAAGCCAATGGGAAGACTCCTCTAGTAGGTCTCTATTTGCAGATCTTAAGGATTGAGATGCATTATATATTCGTGAAACACAACTGATCCAAGGTTATGCCAAATTATTGAGTACTTTATGTATGTATCAATAATTTATTTTTCACACTCCAATGGAAAGGAAGCCAGTGTAAGGATGAGAGAACAGGAGTTACAGGAAGTTATCATATCTGCCTGATGCTAATGTATATAGGGATTTTTTTTCTGATTATCCCCTTTGAGATAAAAATGTGCCTGTGGAATAGAATTGACTGAAGTTTAACATAATTTATAATTTCCTCTGCATAAGCCAAGCAAGTAATTAGCCTATTATCTGAAAGAGGATGACCCCCCGATACAGTGATGACCTTATTCAATCTATATAAATGGAACATATTAGCTGTTTCCTAACTGTTATCTGTGAATTTAAGCTCTAATTTTCTATATAATGCTCTCTCTAGCTTCATATTGGCAGGATTATTATTAGAGATGTACATTTGTTTACAACAAATGCATAAAATATAAAAAAAGGGCCATTTTTTGTTTGTTCTGAATGGAACTAACTGAAAATGGAATCCTATGAAAAATACTCCAGAATTTTGTGGCTGACACAAAAAAGGCGACACAAAAAAGGGGTTCCCATTGCTTGGGCAGCACATGGCCTTTACATTATGCTATCCAGTCTTGTTCCCTGAAGAGGAAACTCTAGCTTTGCTTATCATGGTGTTGACACATCATAGGAAACAGCAGTCATCAGTTATAAATCCTTGCTCAACTGACTTCCAACTATGCCAGAGATTTTCAGATTTCATTGGACAGCTGTTGGGCAGCCCATTGTTAATAAGGTTCTATCCTGCCATGGTACACTGACTTCACTGGATCCACATGAAGCTAGACAGAGAAAAATATGGAGAGGAATAAAGAAAGTCCTTTGCACTGGTATAATATTGTTTTACCTGCCGTGGTGTGCAGTGTCTTTTATAGCAGGGGATTCAGTCTCGCTCCCTCAGTCCCCTTCCCCTCCCACATTCACTGCCCATGTGCCCTCCCCCCCCCCCCCCCACCAGGTCTACAGCAGTCTCACTACCTCACACCCTCTCCCCTAGATTCAAAGGTCCCTATGGCATTAGGCCTGTTGTAACATGTAATGAGTGTGGGTTTGGCCTTCAGAAAGTGATGAATAAACAATTGCAATATAGTAAACTTCCTATACCAAAAACAGCACTAACTACCAGCACTCAAACTACAACCTTACCTATGAATAGGCAATACCTACTATTTAGAAAACAAAATAAGCCAGGCTGCCTAAAATACCAGTAAACTAAAAAAATACATGTACCTAAAAATATTGTACAGAAGCTATTAAAACTACATAAGTCCCTTTTTCAGATGTTAGATCAGAGACATTCATATCTAAAGACAGGTCCTATATTGTCTCTGTAACTCACTTAAAATATTTCTGGATAATATTTACATAGCTTCAATAAAAGCTATGAAAGCCTGCCAAGAATGCAGTTTATCCCAAGAGACAACTTTGCTATTTCAACACAACACTAACTCCCAGGATTCAACAGCAACAACCTTATCCAGGAAAGAGCAGCACTGCAAATATTATATCAGGCCCTAGAAGACCAATATACTTCATATTGAAAAAAGAGCAAGACTGACTGCCTTAGACCCCCTAGAAGACATAAACTAGCAGAATCCCTCACCTCGATCACACATACAGAACACAGACAGACCCTTACCAAAGGCAAAATAAGAGGCCAACAAACAATACAATAAAGAAATATAAAAACATCATAAAAATAAAACCATACTAATAAAAAGAATAAATACTAAAAACTGATGAATAGAACATCCAATAATTAAAACATCATAAAAAATGTTTATAAAATTTCCAAAAATACCAATATAATATTTCAAAACAGCAAACATATCAAATAACATCCAATAATGAAACTAATAAGGTTTTAAAAATCTTCCTCTCTTCATATCTGGGATATTTTTATTTCCAGCACTCAGATTGTTATGGATTAGGGAAGAGCTGTACAAACTTTATCCTCTCATGCACAGACACATAGGTTCTCCTCCACACACAGATGCATTGGCTCTCACTGACCCCCCCCCCCCAAAAAAAAAACAAAACAAAACATATGCATGAGCTCTCACCTCCCCACACACTCATATGTGAGCTCTTCCCCTCCACACACACAAACATATGCACGGGCTTTCATCCACATACCCATCCAGTCACCCATCCACTCCGGCAGTCAGCCACCCATCCCAACACACATAGACAGTCATCCACCCACACCCACACCCACACACTGGCAGTCACACATACACACATTCTATCACTCCCCCCCCCCCCCACAGGCTCTCATCCTCCCACACACATTCACACAGAGCCTCTCACTCATAAGCATGTACCCAGGCTATCATCCATCCACCAAGGAGTCATTCACACACACACAGGCAGTCATGCACCCATAACCACACAGTCACACAATCACACACTGGATCTCAGCCAGATACACACACATAGTCTCTCACCCATCCAGGTTCTCACCCCCCACCCAAAAGAAGACACCCTATGCACACACAACCTCTCTCACACACACACACAACCCACACATACACAGATTTCATCTACCCAGAAACACACACCCAGGCTCTCACCCATCCACTTAGGTAGTCATACACATACATACAAGCAGTCACACATAACCCTCTCACCACCACAGGCTCTCACCCAGCCACATTCACCCACCCACTGACATCCACCCACAAAGGCTGTCACTCCTACACATACACAACAACACACACACACACACAAGCTATCATCCACTCTCATGCACACATACATAGGACATGGGTCATTTCTTCAGCTGCCAGCAGGATTGGGTCTGTTGGCGGCCATTGTGTTCTCCTTTTCTCTTTGGCTGCCAGCAGAATGAGGTCTGCTGGTGGCCATGGCATCCTTCTTATCTCATCAGCTGCTAGTGAGATGGGTCCACTGAAGGCTACCGCGTCCTTCTTCTTTTTGACTGCCAGTAGGATGGGGTCCGTTGGCAGCCACTGCATCCTTCTCTTCTCTTTGGCTGCCAGTGGGATGAGGTCCGCTGGTGGCCACGGCGTCAGATCTCTCTCTTCAGCCATCGCGGGACAGGCTCTGCGGCAGCCTGCTGAGTCATGGGGTGGGCAGCAGTAGGAGTCATGTTTATGCAAATGTCATCTCCTGCTACGATGGGGCTGGTCTCGCAGTAAGAGCTATGAGACTGCCCCCGCTGCAGCAGGTGATGATGTTTGTATAAATGCAACTGTTGATGCCCATTGAGGGAGGGAGGTGTAGTTAGATGTGATGCAGTTGATCGGATCGAGCAGGGTTTTGGTTTATTCCTGCCCAATCCGATGTGTAAATTTTGGGTGGCACTTTTCACCCTGAAGCAACGCCTATGGGCTGGGGATTCACTCAATCCCTTGAAGACCCTGACTGCATGCCACTGTTTACCTGCAAAAATTGGCTTTTTGATAGTTGACCACCCTCCATGCAGATAAAAGTACCCATGTATGTCATCAACAAAAGTATTTTTACTTGTGTATCTTTAGGAGGCATCCCCAGGGCAGGATTAAGCCAGGGGAGGCATTTATCTGGGTAGTTATGCCTAAATAAGTGATGGTGGGTTTCTTAATGATTGTTGCTTTCAATAACTAAAATCTAAAGGGCAGGTCCCATGGGCCTGAATGTTAATTGAGGGGATGCAAGGTTGAAGTTTTACCTAGGATGCCTAATACCCTTGCACCAGCCCTGCCCATAGGCCAAGGCCCTGAACATGGAGATGGTAACTTTCAAACAGCCATGCGGGCATACGTGTACACGCGTATGCCAGTTTGTAGCCATTTTATAACATACGTGCGTATATGCACGTATGATATAAAATCGGCTATATGTGCGAATATGTACAGGCAATTTTGAATGGACGCGTGTATGTGCGTGAAAATGCTAGCTCTACCGCGTAAGTAGGGGGATTTTATAAGATACGCATGCCGATGCAATTACTAGTTTCCCAGTCCATTCTCAGCTCACCCAGGTAAAGGGTAGGAATTCCTAGCCCTCCTAATTAATATGCCTCCCTTTTACCCTTTTAGCCCCAACCCTTCAAACCCCTCTAACTAGCCTTGTTATTTTTTGTTTCATTGCTTACATACCATCCACAGCAGAAGTAAAGTTATGCAGTAGGGGACTCCGGCACGATCTTCTGCGTGTAAATACTATTGCACACATTTGATTTTACATATCCGGACCACCCTTTGTTCTTCCCAGACCAAGCCCATAACCCCACCCTTTTTTTTTTTTTGCCTTTCCCATTTGTGCATGTACCGGGAGATACGTGCGTACTCGGGCGCTTCTTAAAATCCAGGCGGAGTGCTCCGGCCCGAGATATGCGCATATCTCCTGGCTTTGGCACCTGTAGGGATTTTAAAATTCACCTTTATGCTTGCACCAACCTTCAGAGACAAGAAAGAGGAAGACATCTCATGCCACACTTGTGTGGGCCTGCATGGGCCAAAGATAGGTAGAGACAAGGTTGTTGCAGTCCGCACAGGCTGGGAGAAAGTAGAGGAATGCTTTTATTGACCCACATGGGAGAAAAATGCAGCAGTGGGGGGATGAAAATATTGCTAGGGCTGGGACAAGAGGCAGTGTGGCATTCAATATGCAAAAAGTAAAAGCAGTCCCATCCACAAAAAGTTTGTCTAGGGCCCCTTAAGTGACCCTGGTCACAAGAAACATCCATAGGAGAAGCAGGATCTGAATCCTGGCTTTATCAGCTCTTAGTCCTCTACTCTAACCACTAGATGACTCCTCTACTTTCTATGCTGAAAAACTAAGAGGTGTGCAGAAAATTATGCAAAGGAATAAATCTATGGAAAAGAGCTGAACATCTCCTAAGTCAGCCAAAATATGTTTCTGCAGAATAAAAAAATGCTGCAAGACAACATCTGCAATATTTGGTCATTAATTTATTTCTGCATACTAGGGGTCACACCTCCAATTTCAAGTAACTGTCTTTATATCTCTGACAGATTATGATATTGTTAAATAATCAGAAAAAAGATTTTATTTTGCTTTTAATAAGTTTCACAGCACATAAACATTTTAGTTTACTGGCATCTGTTGACTTTCATTTGTTATTTTTATGATTTTGGCCAGGTATAGAGAATAGCTTTCTGAAAGAAAAGTGGCATGGCTCCAAGACAACATAAAATATCCAAAAGAATTCTAGGTTTTGGTTTAAACTAATAAGAAGAAATAAATCAACATTAAATATTATGTTTCCAAAACTGGAGCAAGAACAACTAAAAACATATATATATGGCTCTCCTCTCACTCACTTCTCAAGCAGAAGCTTAACAGACTGAAGTCCCTAAACTATAAATCAACTAAGAATAGAAACATTTAAGAAAGAATTTTATAATTGTCCTCATAAATTATTGCAAATATGCACATAGGTTATACAATTTTTCAAAGGGAAAGTACATGCAAACTCTGCATTTTGAAAATTATCCCACCAAAACTACCTGCACATAATTACACCTACCAAATGGTGCTCAGAAATTTTGGGGAAAATGTATATGCATGCAGTCTTCCCCCAACCCTACCCCAAGGAACACCTCCACTTAATCCAGATAAACTCATGCGTGAACATGATGTGGATGTGGAAGTTTATCCGCATATTGAGCAGGCAATTTTGTAAAAGGCACGAGAAACACTGTTTTATTCACAGAATTATCTTTGAAAATGACTTCCCCTGAGGGTCATTTTCAAAATAGCAAAAAAAACTCTTCTCCCTTCCTGCCTCTTTCCTGGTTCAATGCCTTGTTGTGTTGTTCTGCCACTGTTTCTGCTCGGTCTTCTCCTGCTGAGGCCCAGGCATCGGAACCTGGTCTCAGGATTGGGATCTGATGTCAGGCCTGAGCCCGGCTCCTGGCTTAGGCCGAGGCGTCCGGACCTGGCCTCTGGGTTGGGCCAAGGCCCAGGTGTCAGAACTGGGCCCAGGTCTTGGCCTAGACTGAGGCCCTGGTGTCAGGACCTGACCTCCACGTTGGGCCCCAGTGTCAGGGCTGGGCCTGGAAGGTTCAGGCATTGGGACCCAGCTTCTAGACTGGGCCTGAACGTCGGATCAGGTAAGTGCAAAAGTTTGGGGGCCTGAGCCTTTGCTCAGGTTTGGCTGTGGCTCCAGCATTGGGCCATGGCCTTGGCTAAGAAGCCGGCATTGTGCTTGGGTGTAGACCATGGCCCCTGCATTGGTTCTTGGCCTGCTCCCTAGATGAAGCTCTGGCTTCAGGCCTAGGCTTATACCTGATGGGTAACTCCCCCCCTCCCCCCCCCAATTTTCAAAACAGAATGAAATTCTAATATTATTACTTCGGAATTTAAATCATTTCATTTTGAAAATGACCTGAAACAAAATAGGGAAATTTGTCTTATTTCCTATTTTGTTTCTCACACACACATACCCCTAACATACACTGACCCCTTTCCACACACAGAAAGACAAACAGGCCGATGCAAAAAGATGTGCACAACAAATGGACACTCAATAAGAGCGCCCACTTTCCTAATGCGCATGCAACCACATCTCCTGTGAGTCCGATGCAGTAAACTTAAAATATGCAAATTGACGCGGTGACAAAAAACACACATAAATGGAGAAATGTCTGCAAGTGAGGTAAGTTGGGCACAGAAGTTTATGGCATCAGGTGTAAAAGCGTCTAAACTCTGTGCGGTTTTCTCCTGCCCATTCTTCCTTTCCATTTTGGCAATAGTAACTTTTGCCAGTTATTATTACGGCATTTGTTCCCAAAAGCTTAGGTTCAAGTTTATGCTTCCAGCTCTGCCTCTGTCAGAGTAGCTCTGGAAGAGCTGGGGAGCACGGCAGAGGGTCCTTCGCTCCCGGCGATGAAGAAAAAGGTATCGACGGGGATAGGGAGGGGGCAGGGGGCAGGGGGATGTGGATGGGAATGGGGTGTGGGAGCCACGATTTTTCCTAGTGGGTGGGTTGGATGGGGGAGGCAGGCTGAGTTCCTTTTAAAGGTAACATCGGGATAGGTGGCCCGGCTTCCAAAATGCGTCAAATCTCTACGATTTAAAAAGGTTTAAGGGGTAGGAGAGTTAGGATACAATGTATGAACTGATGTATGCTTTAGGGGGGGTGGGAGAGAGGGGGTGGCAGCGCTACTTAGCCCGTTATCCAGCAACACAAGGCCACATAACTTTTGACCTGCTCTGAAGGGAATGCCCCTGAAACGCTCCTTTTTTATCTGGCTTAATTCTAGATAAGGACTGAATATAGCAGGGTAAGCCATTTAGAGGGATAACTGTTACATTATCCATCTAAATGACTTTTGAATATGGACCTCAAAATGTACAAATTAGGGATGTGCAGTCCCATAGTTTTTGGTTCAGTAAATTTGCTCATTTTGGTTATTTTAAATTTTGTTCAGTTTGTTTAATGCTTGCTTTCAATTTGTTTTCTTTGCCAAACTGAAAAAAAAATTAAAAAAGAAAAATATTAAATAAAATAAAAATGAACCAATAAAAAAGTTCTGGTGGCCCTGGCTGGTCCTTCCAAGGCCAAGAAACTGCCCAGGCACAGATAGGCCTAGCACCGATTCCTAGAGCTGGGCTGGGCTTTGCATCGATGCCCGGACCCAGGATAAACCTGGTGCCAAGGCCAATGTCTGGGCCAGGCTCAGCACCAAGGTATAGCCCCAGACTAGTCTTACTTTAGGCCCAGTGCCAAAGCCTGGATGCAGATGTAGTCCTGGAACGGGACAGGTGCTAAGGTCAAGTTCTATATTGGGCCTGGTGTCAAGGCCTAGACACAGGACATGGGTCTTTCAGGGGCCCTGGCACATTAAAAAATGCTTCATAAAAAAATAATCCCAGAAGTAAGAGTGAAAATTAAATTTAAAAAATGGAAAAACACTTAAACACTTAAAATTTTATGAATTCAGCAAAGCACAAAACTGGATACGCCGAAAAACGATTCATTAAAAACCATTATAACACCTGAGCAGTTACTTTTCTACCCGAGAATGGTCATATATAATCATAGGTCCAAGAGTCTTTTTTGATTATATTTTGCTTATTAAATTGCTTGAACAATTTATAAAGGACAACAAATTCTCTAAAAAAGTTTTTTTTTAAACAGTCCAAAGAATAAAGTGCTGACTTGTGCTGAATAAATCACAATCAGATAAAGCCCAAACATACAGTGCTTACTTGTACTCGAAAATTCCCAAATTGGCACCATGTTTCGGAAGACCTGCTTCAGGGGTCTCAGTGGTAGTTGGAAAATATTATAGCCCTTGAACCCATATTAAAAGTGCATGGATCTGGTCAGGAATTAAAGGCAGTACTAATTGGCTGCAGACTGATTTGTACTCTCTATAGAGTAAAACAAATTGCGTTTAAAAGAACTTTAAGGTGGGACCAGCTTCCAAAGGTTAAATAAAACCACATATAACAAGAAGATATTTTGAGCATGCTGTTGTTATGGTTATGAGGTGTTGGAGTGGATTCTTGGATACTGCGGTGATGGCCACTCCCACGGGGAGGAGCCCCGTGAGGAAGTACTAGGCTAGACTCTATACACGCAGACACAGAGAAGTTGTATTTATTGTACAGCTCAATGGTTTTGCCCATGGAGCGGGCAGCAGTGAAGGTAAACCAGCAGAAGTAGTCCAGGGGTCCTCAGCAGAGGAGACCAGTCTCACACTTGAATAGGTGATAGGCAGCAAGGCAAAGCAGGGACAGGTCCCGTATGTAGGCGCTGAGCGCTGAAACTGAAGGTGAGACAGACTGAAAGGGTTAGTACTCACTGAAGCAGAAGCTGTATAGTTGAAGGTCCTGACAGGCAGAAGTTGTTCAATGGCAGGCACCAGATTAGTGAGAGCAGGCCCTCGAGGAGCGAGTACCAAGTATCCCAAGATAGGTACCTGAAATAGAGCAGAAGGGCCCCTGAGGAGCGGGTACCCAGGTTAGTGAGAAAATACCCCAAAGGGAAGAGAGAGCTTCCTGCGGCAGCTGGGAAGTGGCAGAGCAGCTTAGACCAGAGGCAATCCAATCCTTGCTAACTCAGTTTGTTAGCAAACGAAGGGCAGGCTAAATACCAGGATATGATGATGTCACTTGGAGGGGATGCCCCCAAGGTTCCCGCCATGACGTGGATAAAAACGTGGGTGGCGTGCATGCGCGCACCCCAGGAGGCCCTCAGGAAAATCATGGCAAACACCGTCGCCATTGCCGATCCGGGGACACCGGAGAGAGTGGCATGAAGACATGGCAGCAGCCATCTTCCCAAGGCTTGAGGAGAGAGAAGGAAGAAAGGTGAGGCACAGAGGTCGAAGCCATCTGAGACCAACAGATGCAACAGCAGTTGAGAAAAAACAAACTTACTATCTTGAGTACAAATTAAGTACAGATTAAATTGCTGCAGCGGCGCAGAACTTTGTTGTGGGCGGCTCCAGACTTGCAGGCAACTTCTGACAATGCAAGAGTTCCGCAGTTTTTCGGTGGTGAATGAAACCCAAAAGCACTGGACATTGATGCTCTTGTTCAGGTGTGACCAACGGGCAGCCTGCTGTATGCCTTCCCACTCTTGCCTCTGTTAGGCAGTATCATTCATAAGATTGCCATCCTTTAGGTGGCTCTGGATTGGCCCCAGACACCATGGTATGCCGATCTGCAGACACTGCTGGTGGGCAGTCCCCTCAGGCTATTGCCTCAGATGGATGTGTTGCAACAGGGTCCCATTCTGCACAATGATCTGGGTCAATAGTGGCTTAAAGTTTGGTCATTGAGAGGATAGGTTGTTGAAATATGGTTATTCGCTTGCTGTGATTTCCACTTTAATTCAGGCCAGGAATTTTCTATGTCTCTGGCTTATATTGGAGTTTGGAGAGTATTCAAGGCCTGATGTAAGAAAGAGAGGTTCTCAGCCTCTCAAGGTGGATATTCCCTTAATTTTGGAAGTCTTACAGGATGGATTGTATAAAGGACTGGCCCTTATCAACTTGAAGGTTCGAATGGCAGCCCTCTTTTGTTATAAGGGGCAAGTCAATAGTGGGCTTTTGTCTTCCCATCCTGATGTGTCCCAGTTTTTGAAAGGAGTTAAGCATCTTTGTCCTCATTTCCAGCTTCCAATGCCTCTGTGGGATCTTAATCTGGTCCTGGAATTCTTGGCATGTCTATCCTTTCGGCCGCTGCGTGGTCTTCCTTGTGGCTGCTTACCTTGATAACAGTTTTTTCTGATATAAATCTTTTCTGCATATCTGGTTCTTAACTGCAGGCCCTTTGTTGCTATGAGCCTTTTCTGCATATGTCTCAGGGTATAGCTTTGGACTGTGCCCTTATTTTTTGCCAAAAGTAGTTTCAGAGTTTCATTTGAATCAGTCTATTTCCCTGCCTACCTTGGACAGGGACAGAGATGAATGTGGGCATCGTCTTTTGCATACTTGGATGTATAGCGACATTTGCTGTGGTACTTGGAGGTTACTAAATCTTCTGGAATTCTGATCACCTGTTTTGTGCTCAGAGATTCCTTTGCCAAAGCAGATTAGTCTGATTTCCATGACAGTTCAGGAAAGCAGGGCAGAAATTCGCTTTTTCTCACCTGTCAAAATTTGCCAAGTGGTGACATGGTCCTAATTGTACACCATTTCCAAGCATTACCTGTTACGATTCTGCATTTGGAAGCCTCTCACCTTCCTTTTTCAGCTCCTTTAGGCAGTCTGGAGACTATGTAGGGCTATGTAGGGCACGTTGTGTGGCAGTACCGATTCAGACCTGTATCCTTGTGACTCTGTTGGAGTCCTCTTCTTCAAGCATCCGTGAGTCCCGTCTCACCTCTTCTTCAAGCAACTGTGTTCCATCTCACCTCTTCTTCAAGCAACTGTGAGTCCTGTCTCACCTCTTCTTCAAGCAACTGTGAGTCCTGTCTCACCTCTTCTTCAAGCAACCATGAGTTCCATCTCACCTCTTCTTTAAGCAATTGTGAGTCCCGTCTCACCTCTTCTTCAACCTTTCCTGAGTCCCGTCTCAGCCCTTCAAGTCTTTGTCTCAATCCTTCAAGTATCCTGACTCTTCGTGTGAATCCCTCATGTATCCTGTCTTCGTCTTCGTCTGATGTCTTCGCCCTTCAGCCTCTGTCCGTCCTGTCGCATTTGTCGTTCCGGTATGGCAGGTCCGAAAGGGCTATCAAGTGGCTGGAGGGCTACTCCAGAGACCAACATTGCATTGCTGGGTCTCTTTGATGCAATCAGGCTTGGCAGAGGCCAGGGTTCTGCATATCTAGCCTGTGCTTGGACACTCCTCGCTTGCCTCGGCACTTCCCGGAGCCCCTCTGTGGTTGCGTCGAGGTCGAAGAGTACACAATCTTCCAGAAATGGGACCACCTCCAGCATTCCCATAACAGATTGCGAAGGCCATGTGCCCGGCGAGTGTGTTCCTGTCATGGGTTCACACTCTTGGACTCCCAAGAGTTTAGATTTTTTGGGGGAAAATGTTTGTTGGGTTACATGACCTGCAGGAGGTGCCTGCACCCAGAATTCCATCTCCAATTCCTTGCACCCTCCAAGTCCGAGAATCAGACTTGGGAGGGCCCTTGAGGGAGGGTACTGTTACGATTCTGCCTTTGGAAGCCTCTCACCTTCCTTTTTCGGCTCCTTTTTGCGGTACGGAGACCACCGACATCCATTCTCCGTGGGTGGAGTCGTCCTGTTGCAGTCTTTGCGGCCCGGAGGCTGCTGACGTCCTCTTCAGGAGGCTGGAGCCGCCCGGGTGTTGTCATTGTGGCCGGGAGACCGCCGATGGTGTCCCTACGTGGCCTGAAGGCCACTGACATCTTTCTCTCCCATCTGGGGGAGGGGCCTCCACCGTCGGCATCTTTCCTGCCGCAGGGAGCTGCTCCCAGCTTCTTCTCTGTGGCTTGGATGCCGCCGCTCCAGTGTTGGGGCCAGTTCCGCAGCCCAGCCCTGCTCCTGCACAGCGGCAGGGACGCCACTCTCCAAGGTCCTGCTCACTTCCTCCTTAGGGGTTTGGCCACATCTCTCGTCCATTCTTAAATGGCCAGCATGGGAGTAGTCCTCCTATGATGTCATCGTGGGAGCCTCCTCTTCAGCGCTATAAAAAGGGCCTGTCTTCATAGCTTAGTTGCCTTTGCAAGGAGCCAGTCCTCCTTAGGACTTTGCTGTATCCCAGCTTCTCCTAGGCACTCTGTTCCATTTTGGAATTCCATGTCTTCGTCTTCATCTTCGTTATGGTCTCTCCGGCTCGTCGGTTCCTGACCTCCTGATGTTTCATCCTTCAGATCCCCTGAAATCTTGATGACCTATTCTTTTAATGTCTTCATGTCCTGATCTTCACGCATCCAGATGTCCATTTCCTCGGCAGCGCAAGTCTCCTGAAGATCCTGGCTTTTAATGCTCCTTGCACTGAGTTCCGCCTCCGTGTTCTTGCTTAGAGTCCTATCTCTGGATTCCTGGCTCCGAGTCCCATCTCTGAGCTTCTTCTCCTTATCCTGAATCCTGTCCGGGTCTTCAGAGTCCCTTGCATTTGCTTCCGTCCATGTGAATGTACTCTGCTTAAACCTGTTCTATATCAGCGTGGTCCACGCCTGACCTTGATTGGCTGTGGAGGGCGCGCCTCGGTGCAGGCCTTGTCGGAGTCTTCATCTTAAACCCTTCAAGCAACCTGACTCGGGAACCACCAGCGTGGTCTGTGACCTGCCTTGATTGGCTGTGTAGGGCTCATAGTGTGGCAGTACCGATTCAGAACTCTATCTATAACTCGATTGGAGTCCTTTTCTTCAAGCAAACTGAGTTCCATATCAGCTCTCGAGTATCTTTGTGACTCTGTTAGAGTCCTCTTCTTCAAGCAACCATGAGTCATGTCTCACCTCTTCTTCAAGCAACTGTGAGTCCCGTCACCTCTTCTTCAATCTATCCTGAGTCCCATCTCAGCCCTTCAAGTCTTCGTCTCAATCCTTCAAGTATCCTGAGTCTTTGTCTGAGTCTGATGTCTTTACCCTTTAGCCTCTGTCCATCCTGTCGCATTTTCTGTTCCGGTACGGCAGGTCTGAAAGGGCTGTTGAGTGGTCGGAGAGCTACCCCAGGGTCTCTTTGATGCGATCAGGCTCGGCAGAGGCCAGGGTTCTGCATCTTCAGCCTGTGCTTAGACACTCCTCGCCTGCCTCGGGACTTCCCGGAGCCCTTCTATGGTTGCGTCGTGGCCGAAGGGTACACAATCTCCCAGAAATGGGACCGCCTCCAGTGTTCCCATAACATTACCGCTTAGATTTTCAGGCTCAGGCAGATACTGCATTCACACAGGTGTGTTGACTGGGCCGCGGGCAGCCTCCCACCCTGTTGGGGAGTAGCTTTGGTACATCCCACTGGTGGGGATTGGCCTTCTTTACTGCGGAGGAGGAGTAATTCCTACTTACTTGATAACTTCCTTTCCTCTAATAAGGGCAAGCCAATCCTGAACCTCCTCAGCTGCTGCATTTTTGGGTTAGGTTCGCCTTTTGGAGCGGACATTGTAGAGTGTTTTTTTCCTGCTATTCATTGAAGACTGGTAATTGCCCCTCAGTTTAGTAGATAAGCCCCTCAGTTTAGTAAATATGTTTATTCTTTTGGCTGTGCTCAGTGTTCCCTGTTGGTTGATTGCTAATCATCATTTTTGAGTTTAACCAATTTGTCCACTGTTTGGGGAAGGACTATATATGGTTCTTACTTCGTCTCCATCTTCTGGAAGAGGTGCATAACCCACTGGTGGTGACTGTCCTGTCCTCATTAGAGGAAAGTAAATGATTAGGTAAGTAGTAATTTCTCCATCCTCACATAGTCAATGTTAATCAAGAAAGGTGAGGACACAGAGAACTGCTGCTGATTTTTTAGAGTCAGCTCAAATGATGGCATGAACAGTTCTTTCAGCCAGTTGCCAATTTATTAAAGTAATTTATAAAGACATATGTGTCCCCTGACATGTGCATGTTTCACAACTAGTGCTGCATCAGGAGAGACATATCTCTGCTGATATATTGTCAAGACATCTCATACAGGTATGTTTACTTCAACAAATTGACGACTGAGTTGAAAGAACTGTTTATGCCTTCATTTGAGCTGACTCTAAAAATCAATTGTACTTCTCTGCATCCTCACCTTTCTTGATGCAAATCATTTAACATGGATGGTTTACAGCTGCCAGTAATGCATCTGTGTTGCTGGCAGCAATACCACTCCCCTACATGAGACAGTATCAAATATCCCTCCAGGCTTTTCCTCCCCTTGATTGACCAAACGGCCCCCACTTGGCCATTTCCCTAACCAAAAGTAATTAAGTGGCCCCTGCCTGGCTGATTCCTCCATGCCGCAAAGTGAGCAAGTAATCCCCACGATACCCCACATCCATTCAAGCAGCAGCAGCAGCATTTCTTCATCCTGCCCCATTAATGCTGACTTTCATAATGGTACCTGATGACTTCATGCGCTGGGCAGAATGGAGAAGCACTCCCTCTTGCTGTCAACATTCCCTCTGAAGGTCACCGAGGGGATAGGTAGGGGATCAGCCAAGCAGGGGCCACCTTGATTTAAACTGAGGTGTGGAGATGCAGCCCACATTGGGCCTTGTGTTAGTTAAATTGGATTTTGTATTAGCCCATGGATTAATGAAAATCACAAGGCTTGATGTGAGCGATTTTCTGTAACCAATCTGAATATTTGTGAGAAGTTTTGCAATGCAACAGAACTCATTTAAATCATCTGTGTGATAATGCAGGAAATGTTTTTCTTAATGGTATTGTTTTGCATTTTACAATTGATGGGTTTTGATCACAATCTCATAATGTGTGATATTATCTTTGCATTATGGTGTCCTACACAGTAATGAACTATAATGAGCCTTGGAATTAGAATGCATTGCTTTGTTTGAATGTATGTATATGAGAAATATTTTTAAAGAACTAATCCCTATAAAATGGAAAAAGAGTTATGCCACCAACATTAGAGAATAACACAAAGAAAACAACAGTCACTTAAGAAATCAAGAAAAAAAAGAAACATAAAGATTGACTATGATTGCTTATGGGTCCTCAATGTCAAAATCTCATTAATCACAATTATAGAACATTTAAAATGTATTTATGTGTGAAAAGCAAACCAAATGCATATGACTAAATGAATGCACTGTGAGATGTTATTTAAAGGACCAACAAATGATGCGACTGCATCACAGACAGGATGCAAGCATCAGAGGAAACAGGAAACATGGGGGGAGGGGAAAAGAGGAGAAAAAGACTGACGAGTATTCTGGACTTGGCGAATCCATCTTCACCAGATGATGCAGATGGACAATTTGGCCTCGAGATCCTCGCCGCAACATCGCCGTAACTTCTTACGAACTTGGAAGGACTATTTACTGGCGTTGCCACATCACTCCCGAAGCTTGATACTTAATGACTGAACATCGCTCGTGGGCTCTGTTTCTGGTGGACTTGACAACAGCGGGAAATTGTTACTAATGGATAAAGTGGGGGAGGGGGGGAGTGGGGGTGGGTTGGAGGATGGGGGGTTGGCTGCTGAACGGGGAAGGGGGTGGGGTGGGATGAGGAAGTTGGGTGGTAAGTACGAGAGGGTTGGGCAGGTTGGGAATTCAAGCTGTATGCTTTGTTGTAACTAAGAAAACGCACATCTCAGGTTCCGTGTTGTCTGTCATCTTGTTTCTCTTTAATAAAACAGTTTTTCACTAAAAAATGTAATTGAAAGTGAAGGTGAAAAAGGACCCCAGTATGGTCATATTTCAAAATTTGTGTATTTGCTAAGTGAAAAACAAGGGGCTATGTATATCTATGCATGATCCTATCTAAAAAAAAACATTGCAATTGTTTACCATTAAGGAGGAAATCATACTAAAGCTGACTGTTGCACTCTGTGGTGCTAGCTTCATAATAATCATTTGCAGGTCTTTAACAGAAAACATTAAAAAGAAACAATAATTACAAAATGTAAAATGAATCTTAATATTATACAGAAACAAATCCCCAATCTAACAAATCTCTGGTGATATTATTCTATAATATGAAGATTTGTTTTATTTTTTCATTTTTGCTTTTTTGGGAATGTTTTCTATTACAGCTTGGAGGCATTCCCTAGTGGTTAGAACAGCAGGCTGCAAACCAAGGAGGCCAATGTTCAAATCCTGCTGACACACCTTATGATTTTGGGCAAGTCAGTTCACCCTCTGTTGCCTTAGGTACAAACTTAGGAGTCTTTTACTAAGGCATGCTGTTTTTCCGGGCAGTAAAATACCACCAGGAAAATACCATAACTTGTGTGTCCTAAATGTGGCGTGTGCAATGATGGTCTCAAGGCCAGAGGGCTGCCATGTTCTTAATTGGCCTGAGCGACTTGCACAGTGCCTCCTAATTGCATGAAAACCCCTGATAGTCTCAAAAGAGCCCCCTCTCCCCCACTCCATCACCCTTTCAGATGGCACAAGGTATAAAAATGAGAATAAAAACATTTAAATTGTGTATTTCCTGGCTCCTCCCCTGATTTCCAAACCCCGCCCACTGCATAAAAAAGCTGATCCCGTCCACATCTTCTACCCCTCTCCTAACTCCTCTTGTAGTCCAGTTAAAGTCCTAGTGGTCCGGTGGGGGCCAGCATTGCTCCCAGGGCTCCAGGTCTGGCACAGCCATTTTGAAAATGGCACCAGCCAGCTGAATTTATACATTTCCCCCCTAATGTAAGGCTTTTACCGCATGGTACAGGCTGTTTACCACATGGCAAAGCCCTAGTATGGCTTAGTGAATTACCCCCTAAGTGTGTAAGCTCTCTGGGGACAGGGAAGTACCTACAGTATATCAATTTAATCCGATTTGAAGTGTGAGATCATTCGTGAAAATCTGAATATAAATTAAAATGAATTATTAAACATGACCTGCTTTCAATATTGTGTAAACCTCCATAGCAATGTTGCCAGAGACATCACATAGTGTAACTAACTCTTTGCCTGCCCCTCCTCCCTCCTCCAAAGGTTAGATTCGGTTTGTGATTTACTTTCACCACTGTTGATCCTGTAAGTAGCACCTCACAGTGTATTTCTGTTAGCACAGGTACCGCATCCTCATACTACATTAGTATGGTTATATTATCACAAACATTTTTTTTCAGGTAGATACTTATTAAAATGTGATTATTATAGCTTTTTTTTAGTTTACAGACCCACAGACAATCAAATACTAGATAGTTGTTTGTTTTTTGTTTTTAAATCTTTTTTCTCTTTTCCTTTCAAGGCCTCTTTTAATTTTGTGCTGATCTCTGCTTATACCTTACTGAGATCTGGTAGCACAAGATGGATACAGTCTTAATTAATCTGCTTGCTGCATAGGAATATACCATTTTCTCTCAAGCCCGATGAAATAGAAGAGGAGGTGGTTTGCTTATAGCTATCAAAGAAAAATATAGGCCCAACAGAATAAAAATTGATTTGCCGTATCATAAGAAACATAACATAAGACATGCCATACTGGGTCAGACCAAGGGTCCATCAAGCCCAGCATCCTGTTTCCAACAGTGGCCAATCCAAGTCACAAATACTTGGCAAGTACTCAAAAATTAAACAGATCTCAAGCTAACATTGCTTATTAATTAATAGCAGTGTATGGATTTTTCCTCTAAGAACTTATCCAAACCATTTTTAAACCCAGTTAAGCTAACTGCCGTAACCACATCCTCTGTCAATGCATTCCAGAGCTTAACTATGCGCTGAGTGAAAAAGAATGTCATTCAATTTGTTTTATATGAACTACTTGCTAACTTCATGGGTGCCCCCTAGTACTTCTATTATCTGAGAGAGTAAATAACCGATTTACATTAACCTGTTCAAGTCCTTTCATGATTTTGTAGACCTCTATCATATCCCCCCTCAGTCATCTCTTCTCCAAGCTGAAAAGTCCTAACCTCTTCAGCCTTTCCTCATAGGGGAACTGTTCCATCCCCTTTATCATTTTGGTCGCCCTTCTCTGCACTTTCTCCAGGGCAACTATATCTTTTTTTTTTTTTAATTTAATATTTATTCAATTTTAACATTTAATAATACAAGATTTTATGGGCCTGGTCGTCCCGCCTCGATGATGTCACGAGTGGGCGGGGTTAGCAGCGTCGTCAGGGCCGGGTAGCCTCACCTCGATGGTTCCAGGGCCAGGGCCGGGCTGCCCTCACCTCCCCTTTTATAACATAAGAACATAAGAATTTGCTATATTGCATCAAACTGAGGGTCCATCAAGCCCAGCATTCTTCTTCCAACAGTGGCTGGCCAATCCAGGTTACAAGTACTTGGCAAATACCCAAACATTAAATAGATCCCATGCTACTAATGCCAGTAATAGCAGTGGATATTCCCTAAGTCGACTTGATTAATAGCAGTTTATGGACTTCTCATCCAGGAGCTTATCCAAACCTTTTCTAAACCCAGCTACCTTAACTGCCCTAACCATATCCTCTGGCAGCAAATTCCAGAGCTTAATTGTGCATTGAGTGAAACGTTTCTCCAATTTGTTTTAAATGTGCTACTTGCTAACTTTATAGAATGCCCCCTAGTCCTTCTATTATCTGAAAGAGCAAACTACCAATTCACATTTACCTGTCCTAGAAATCTCATGATTTTATAGACCGCTATTATATCCCCCCTCAGTCATCTCTTTCACAAGCTGAACATCCCTAACCTTTTAAGCCTTTTCTCAAAGGGGAGCTGTTCCATCTTTATCATATTGGTCACCCTTCTCTGTACTTTCTCCAGTGCAACTATATCTTTTTTGAGATGGAGTGTCCAGAATTGCACAGTATTCAAGATGTTGTTTCACCATGGAGTGATACAGAGACATTATGACATTCTCTGTTTTATTCACCATTCTCTTCTTAATAATTCCTAATATTCTGTTTGCTTTTTTGACAGCTGCTGCACACTGAGCTGATTTCAATATATTATCCATTATGGTGCCTAGATATTTTACCTGAGTGGTAACTCCAAATATGGAATCTAACATCGTGTAACTACAGCATGGGTTATTTTTCCCTATATGCATTACCTTACACTTATCCACATTAAATTTCATCTGCCATTTGGATGCCCAATCTTCCAGTCTCACAAGGTCCTCCTATCAATTTATCACAATCTGCATGTGATTTAACTACTCTGAATAATTTTGTGTCATCTGCAAATGTGATCACCTTACTTGTCATATTCCTTTCCAATCAGGGAAAGAAGAAAGGTTGGAGATGTAGACTGCATTCCTAGAGATGTACAACAATATAGAAAGGCAGAAAACCAGAAAAGAGATAGATTGGGAGGAGAAACTTGTATTTTTTTTCTTTTTTTGAATTTCTTTTCTGGGGACAAAACACCCCAGAATAACCAATAATGAAAGAGGGTGGGAGAAGCAGACTGGAGTTGTAGAAGGGTAGAACACATGCCTACCTGCCTTGTCTCTGCTATAGTATCTTAGGGGTCATGCTGTTAATATGCCTACCTGTCATGTCTATAATGTACCACCATGGGAGTTTTGGTACCTTTGTGTTGATTGCTGTTTGGACCTCAGTTTAGTTCTCCCACCCTGTTTGTTTGTGTATTTGTTGGTTATAGTGGAGTGTTTCATTCTCTGAGAAAAAAGTGAAAAAAGAAAAAACAAACAAATTCAAGCTATTCTTCCCATTCCACCTCTTTTCTGGTTCTTCATTTTGTGTACCCCTCTATAATCCCAGCCTGCTTCTCCCACTCTCTTTCACTGTTGGTTATTCTGCGGTGTTTTGTCTCTGGTTCTCTACCTTACTGTATTATTGTACATCTCTAGAATCCCGACCTACTTCTGCCACCTTTCTTGGTTATATTGGGGTATATTATCCTCAAAAAACCTCATTCAGAAGAAAGAAAAGCAGGTATAAGAGAAGATGCATATGAGAGATCTTTTGTATGTTTTGAATGTTGTAAAGGTTTCAGTAGGAAGACAAAACTAATGCAACACCAGAAAATTAAGAAAGGTAAGAGACTGTGATCATCTACAGAATATGGGAAAAGCTTTCTGAAGAAAGCAAACTTCACAAATTGCCAGGAAAGCCACACTGATGAGAGACCATTTACATATACTGATTGTAACAATAAGTTTAATCAGAAAGCAGATTTTACAAGAAACCCAAAAATTCCACCCAGCAGCAAGATTAAGTTCAAGTAGGGAATGTAATAAAAGCTTTATGTCACAAAAGTGATACTGATGTCAGAGCAGTCTCATGCATTAAATCTGAGAAGTGTCAAGTACTTCAAAAGGAATCAAACATGCACCTCTGCCTTGCCTTACTGCTATACCCCTTATTTTATACCATAGGGGTCTTTCTTCCAGTTAGCATTACTGCCATACCCAGACTGCACTTTGAGGGTTTTTCTGTCACCCTGCCTTGCTCAGACTCTACACCTTAAGGTGTTTTTCCACTGTGGGGGGGCTGCCTTGCCCCTCTCATGGTGCCTTGGTCCTGTTGATGCCATTGTTACTGCTGCTTTGTCCCTTTATCAGTGCCTTGAAGTTTTCCCTGCCACCTTTTTATCAGTGCCTTGAAGTTTCCCCTGCCACCTTTTTAACAGGTACCAAAAGAACAGAGCATAGTACTCCAATACTGGCCAAGCTTCATTGGCTCCCAATTAAACAGAGAATTCAATGTAAAATTCTGTGTACAATACACAAAATCCTATATGGTGAAAACACTGACTGGCTGAGCACAAAACCCCAATTACATGTCCCGCAAAGAAATTTGCGTTCTGCAAACAAAGCACTTTTACCAATCCCATCGTTAAAATCTGCACGTCTCACCCAAGTACGAGAAAGAACTATATTACTCGCAGGCCCGGTACTATGGAACTCGATGCCACAAGATTTAAGGCTACACACTGAGCACAAACATTTTAAGCCAGAGCTTAAAACATGGCTGTTCACACAGCCGTTTGCTGTGGAGACCAGTGAAATATAGAGGGGTTACATTTATTGGTTTTATTTTGTAAGGGATAATTTTCATAATTATTTGATATTTTATGTCCTAATTTATAGATTGAGGGGATATGCAGATTAGCAGTTTTAGTTTAATATTTATGATGATTTTATGTACAACTGATTTAATTGTTTTATATTGTTTTATATTGTATGCCTTGTGTAAACTGTTGTGAAGGAACTGTTCTAAATGACGGTATAAAAAAAGCCACTAAATAAATATATATTTTGCATTGTTCCCCCTGTCATGGTGTCGTAGGATAATGCCTCTCTAGTGGCCACTTTGCCTCTTGTACTGCCTTTGAAGGTTCATGCCACTGTTGTTGGTGTCCTTTTGGAAGCTTTGGAGTGTTCTTCCCACTGTTGCTGCTTCTTTGCTCCTCTGATAGTGACTTGGAGAGCTCCTGCCACTGGCGGTACTCCTTTGCCCCTTTGCAATTCCTTAGGCTATTCATGTTACTTTTGGTGCCATGTTGACATAGTCTTGAAGAATTGGCATGCCTTCACCCTTCTAATGATGTCTACCCACCAGTTTTATTAGAATTGATGAGAAAACCCCCAATTTTAGAGCCCATAATAGGCTGCAGTGCTTCCCTCATTGACTAATGCTAAACGAATGAACAAATAAAATAAATAAATGATATTTTTTTTAATTTGAAACCAACGAACTGAATGACGGTGGCTTATGAAACATATGAATGAACCAAAATAAAAATGTTTCGTCTATTCACCCCTAATGTACTGCATGGCCAAAAGACTTATGTTTGTATTTGAGGTCCGAATCGCGCATTTGGAGCAGGATTTACTTGGAAGCATTGAACAAGTTTTGGTTAAAGTCCCTAGAGGAATTTAGTGCTTTTATTACAATTATGTGGTTTCATGCATATTTAGCTTTTTCATTTATATATGTCTGGTGGAAAGACATGGGTTGAAGCAAGAGAAATTGCAGATGAATCAGTCAAAGAAATAAGTACGTCTGGGATCAAACTTTGTACCATATTTGAGGATAAGCTAAAGCAGTTCATAGGTACATAAACAATAAATAAGTGATAAGCAATTTTTTTCACACGAAGAAGACTGTATTACGCTATTGTTTTCACCTTATTCAATAATGTGACTAATACCTGAATCTATAGAATAATTTAAGTATGAAATAAAATTGTATCTCATAAAACTATACATCATTATAATTGACTGGATCATATAATTTGATTTAAAAAATCAATAAAATCCTTAATAATGATGTAAATAGAAAGGAGCTATGCATCTTAATAATGATCTGTCAAATACTCTAGCACAATTACTTTTTCAGCCTATATTGATTTTTTGATAGATTCAATTTATCTAAAAAAAAAATTATGTTCTGAAGAGATGAGCATAAAATCTGCAATATCTGACAGCTGTCCTCATGAGGAAAGTCATATCTGCCCTAAAGCCAAAATGCTTACAGGATGGCCATTATATGAATCAAGCAAAATGTCTCAAAGGATTTAGAACCTTTCATATGACACTGCACAGGTTATATTTAAATGTTTCGATGCCAAGTATTAAACATTTGCAAAGATTTTTTTCTTTAGAAAAAAATCAATAGTTTGGAAGGACAATTTTCAACATAATTAACCTGAGTAGATTGCCCTATCTGAATGTCCTCCTCCTCAAAGTGGCTATGTGTGAACTTTTACAGCTCTCATACTCTTAGCCAGGTTAAAAAGAAGTGTTTTTAGGGGAGTGTTTACATCAGGGAAGTATAGGCCACAAAACTTTTGTTTTTTTCAAAATCGGCAACTCAATATACAGTTCTTTCAAAGGCTCCCCCGATACCAATCTTTTCCTGTCCCTCCCAGAGACCACTGAAGCCCCGAAGCTCTGAGACTGATACTACCTATCAGGTGAAGGACATCCTCAAATTCCATCGATGAGGCAAAATATAGGAGTATCTCATATCTTGGGAAGGATATGGCCCGGAATAAAACACGTGGGAGCCTTCTTCCAATATTCTAGACAAGAATCTCCTGTATGAATTCCATGTTGCACATCCCAGGAGACCTAAACCTTCAGGGAGGGGGTTTAGAGGAGGGGGTACTGTTATGTGCGGTGGTCCACCAGCCAATCCCACAGCCCACCGCTCTTACCCTTCCATCAGGCCCGACCGCATGGTCTTGCGTCACCGTCCTCCTCCTGCCCGTGGTGGGCCCAGCATTGCTGACCCTATTGACCCTATGAAGCATGATGGGAGGCTGTCCCGTGCTTCGCCATTGTTGCAGGATGCCGCACGGCCATTTCCCCCACATTTGAAGGACCAGTGGTGGGAATGGTCAGTGGTGCTCCTTCACTGACATCAGCAGAGTCGGCCTATTTAAGGCCTGCTCTCCCCTTTCCCAGGGCCTTGGCAACCAGGTTCCTCACCTGTGGTTGCTGGCTTCCTGCTCTGGTGCTCCCCTGGAACTGATGCTCTGCTTCTGGTTCCTGTTCAGCTGGTCCAGCTTCCTGCTTCCAGCATTTCCTTGATCCTCCGGCTGACCTGCTGCCTTATTCTTCGACTCTATCTGATCACCACCTGCCCTGACCTTCAGGCTGGTTCTTTTGACTCTTACTGATCACTGCCAGCCCTGACCTTCTGCCTGGATTATGACACTGTTGGATTGCTGCCTGTCCTGACTTCAGCTGGTTCCTGATGCTGCGCTTCCTGCTCCTGGACTGCCACCGTGCATTGCATAGGATTCATCCACCTGGAGGCCCGCACCTAACTCCAGCCGGCCCCGGCACCTGAGGTCTCAACCTAAGGGGAATGTGAGCTGCTAGTGGTGAAGCTCCAGCTAGGCCTCTGCTCTGAATGGCTCCACCTGCTGATGGTGGGGACCTGCAGGGCTCCTCCCTGCAGGTTGCATCAACTCCACCTCAGTCTAAGGGTCCACATTGCAACTGTTTCCGGGGATCTGTCATTTGTTGGGCATACCTTTATACACTATTTGCAAATAGTGTGCATGAAAAATGATAAAAAAACCATGGGAAATCTGCTTTTTTCTATCATTTCATTTCAAAACCAAAATGAAATAACATAGACAATATCATTGATTTCAAATGAATGTGCATCCCTATGGAGAACCAGAAAAGAAGTGGTGTGGGAGGAGAAACTTGTATTTACTATTTCATTTTTTCACATTTTTATTTTGGGAACAAAACACCCCAGTAAAACAAAGAATGAAGTAGAGTGGGAGAACTAGGCTGAAATCCTAACCACCAAACAAGATGCAGGGCCGGTGGAAGCACTAAGTGAACTAGGCAATGGCCTAGAGCACCACAGGTTTGGGAGCAGCCCAGCAGCCACCTACTGCTTCCATCGGACCTGCTCAGAATTGTGAAATAACTTTGCAGCATCAGCTGAAGCGAGACAGGAGCGGCCGGGTCACATGGCAGAAGAGAAGCAGGATCGGCTGGGCCGTGTGACAGACGAGACGCAGGATATGCTGGGATGCACAGCAGATCTGAGGCAGGATCAGTCACACCACATCGCCTGGGCAGCGCGGCAGAAGAGAAACAGTGTCAGCCGGGCAGCGCGGCAGAAGCGAGGCAGGATCGGCAGCCTTGTGTGGCAGAAGAAAGTCATCATCAGCTGGGCCACGCGGCAGAAGAGGCAGCATCGGTCAGGCTGCACGACTGGAGAGAGGCAGCATCTCTGCTCAACAAGGAAGACAGTGGAGGCCTCCTGATGCTGTGCAAGTCCAAGGACTTTCTACACCTAGGAGGGTGCATGTGTGTTAGAGCATATGGGGAGAGAGAGCATGTGTCAGTGTGTGTGAGAGCATGTGGGGGGAAAAAGAGTATGTGTTTGTGTGAGAGTACGTGAGGAAGAGAGAGTGTGTGGGGGGAGAGCCTGTGTGGGGAAAGTGAGCATTTGTGTGTGAGAGAGGATGAGGGGAGGAAAGAACATGTGTGGGTATGTGTTTGAGAGAGCATATAGGGGAGAAAGAGCAAGTGTATGTGTATGAGAGAGCATGTGTATGTGAAAGCATATAGAGGAGAAAGCGTGTGTGTGTGTGTGTGTGAGAGAGAGAGAGAGAGAGAGAGAGAGATAGCATGTGTGGGACAGAGAGATGTGTGTGTATGAATATGTTAAAGTAAGCAGGCATGCATGTGTTGCAGCATGTGTATGAGAGAGAGGAGAAAGTTTGTGTATCGCAGCCACTGCTTCCTTCCATTAATCTACGTCAAACTCAGACTGAAAATTAAAAGTTCCAAGGTGTGGAGAGCTGGAGATTTTTTATCCTTATTTTTATATTGGGTGGTGTTTGGTTTGTCTGCTGTTTTGAAATATTTTATTGGTGTTGAGAAAGCTTTCAAAATTTGTATGAGTCTTTAATTATTGGATATTATATTCATCAGCTGTTTTGAAATAATTTTATTAGTATGATTTTACTAATACGATTAATGTTTATATATCTTGATTTTATTGTTTGATGTTTCATGAGGAATGGTGACATTTTTGTTTTTCCATTGTTGCACTGTATAGAGTCTGGCATGTTGTGTTTTACAGTTCAGCATTTGTCTGCACATGTCTATTTACATTTTATGGTGGCTTTATTCTGTGTTCTGCATGTGAGACTAAGATGAAGTATTCTTTTAACATGTGGTTTCTCTGTAGGGATCTGTAGTAGCTTGGCCTGTTCTGTTTTCCTGATAGGAGGTGAATTGATATTTTAGATTCTGGTGTAATATTTGCAGTATTCCTTTTCATAGGTAGGGTTGTTAATGTTTTGAGTGTTGGCAGATAGTACTGTGTTGATATGGGAGGACTATGTCCACATGAAACATGTTACAATAGGTCTAATGCCATATGAATTCCAAGTTGAAGAGTTTTCTTGTTAGCATCCCAACAGTGCATGTAACTATCACAACAATGTGTATATTATTTTTACCTCAGAATGTTATTTTTTTATGTAAAATCTGTTGTTATAAATGCATAATTTAAAATTGTGTATGGGAAGGTGGGGGAGGGGGGCGCCAAGCTGTCAGGTTTGCCTAGGATGCATAATACCCTTGCACCAGCCCTGCCAATATGGTACATCTGAGTTATGCAGGTAGGCAGAATTGTAGCAAGATCCCCAATGTCAGGGGCATGGTAGATAGGGGGAATGGCTCTGGCAGCAATACTCCTAAGTTGGTACATCAGGGGCATGGCAAGTAGACATATTGGCGCCAAGACCCCCCCCCAAGGTGGAACATCAGGGACAAGGAAACTAGGCAAAGCAGAACCAAGACCTCCAAGGTGCTTTCACTCATCTTCTCACTAGTATCAAACTTATGAAAAGCATAGCAAGAGCAGATTGATTTTCAAAAACACCAACTTTTCCAGCAAGTCTGGTGCCAACCGGGAATTAAGAGGGCTCATGATGCTCCCTACCACTGTTTAATGGAAACACTGGTTAGTGGGCAGAAAAAATAATGCCGATCCATCTTGGCTAGGTCTGGCCTGACTGCTGACTTGTGTGGCCAATCTGCCTGCATAATTGCATCTATTTGTTTTTATGGACTCTTTTAGATAGTGTGTGACAGAAATTTATGCAGGAGTCTCCTTTTCCGGGGTGGGCCAAGGTTCTCTCTGGCCAGTTGCTTTAGCTATGGACTGTGTCAGGAAAGATGGTTATGTGCGGGCTACATGACTTTTGTGTATTGATTTGGGGGAGACAGGGTGCTGCTCATGCCTGCACTACTTTCTTGTGCTACGTTTCCGCTATGCCTCTGTTTTTGGTGCTCTTTTTCACACACTGGAAATAAAGGACGAGACTCCCTTTCACCCATGGATCACAAAATATGGCAAGCATGTATTCTTTTGTGGCAGAGGTTTCAATTTCTCTTGCAGCTGTTGCTGCAATGAATCCACAAACTGCAACACCTCTGTTTCCATTCCTTCTTTGTCATGGAAACCTTGTACCTTTTCCTCCAGAATATGTACTATACGGACGACCCCCAACCCAGATGGTGCTTCTGGAACTCAGGTCCTCCATGGCACCCTTGAAGTGCTTCAGTATTGTATCAGCTGCTGCCTATCCCTGTCTCAGCCAGGTCCCTCTAGTGTGCTGCTGTCAGGGAGGGAGAGGTAGCCATCACGTTGGTCCAGATGAAATGCATGCTAGTCCCCTCTGCCTTAGCCAGCTGCGATTATATGCAACTACCGCACTGGTTGTACCAGGAGTGAATAATCTGCCTACTAAATGTAGTCCTGGGGAGCACTTTCCAATTGAGGGCTAATACATGCAGCAGACACTTAAAGCCCAAGTTCTCCTTTAATTGCAGGGGCTGGTCATCCAGGGAAACCATGTCTCAATGTTCCTCATTAATACTTTTGATGCTGCTTGCCTCTTGCCCCAAGGCAGTGATACGGAAACCACCCCATTTCCTCTGTGGTGGGTTTGCCACTACGGACACAGGGCAGATGGTTGCTTGCTGATGTTGCAAGGGGCCATTGGATCAGCTTAAAGCAAAGTCTTCCCCTTTTCAACCCCTTTCTTCTGGCTTTTATGTTGAGAGGTAGAAAGGATACCAGGCTGGTACTGCTTCCCCTCCCTTTAAGCCAATGCTAGCAGATGCAGCTTCTGTAGGTGATTCTGCATACCACTGTTTGTCAGATGTCTCACATGCTCCCCTTGACTGATATACTTACTGCCGTGAATACACTGAGCATGACACAGGGTCCTCCTTACTTTAAAGTGCCTCCAGATCATGGATGTATTTCATGATCTCTTGTCTACATCCTTTGGGAATGATTCTGGCAATGGAATTGAGGTTGAGAGTGAACCCTGAAGAAAAATGCCAGGGGTATCCCTCCTGCTTTCTAGTTGTGCTGCCTGCTTTTCTGGGGGGGTGGGGGTGGGGGGGGGGGTGTCTCACAAAACCGTCAGTATCATCTATCTCCCCCAAGATTGCAATAGAGGCAATGACACTCACAGTGTCACTCTACTGCGTGCAGAAATGTCTGTTCCTCCACACACAAACACATATACAATAGTGGATGTGTTTAATGTGCAGTGCACTGCTGACTGACTCTTTTTCCACACTCAAAGAAAAGTTAGAATTTTAAACAAAACCAACCAGGCTGGCAGCTTGGCAAGACTCTTTGTAATCATCACTTGTCAATGTGTTAACCTCTCTGCACCGCACTAGACACTCAGATACAAAAGCAGTGCTTCAACTTCCACATTCCTACCGTCCCCCAGTGAACAATGAAAGTGAAGTGCGCCTCTGTCTTTCTCCTATAGTAAGTGAGACCACTATAGCAGAGAAGTTCATAAATAGCCTCTTATCAGTGCCAAAGCCAACTATTAAAAAACGTTTTTTGAACTCTCAGGGAGCTTTTCAAACTCAGAACCTTCTTTATAAACTGCTAGAGAGAAAACTCAGATTTTCTTCCACATGCGCAAATGTTTCAGTAAGAAAATACTTCATCCTGATGGTAGCTATAGGCTGGTTAAAATATGCTTCACCATGCTTTGTTCTCCTTGCCAACTTATCCTGCCTCGGCTCCCAGGAGGCCGTGATGTCACACAGACAATAGTTTCCTATTAGGTTACCTGCACCTATCTGTTTGCTCAGAGCACATACATGGATTTGAATGGGCCATAAACCTGAGTAGGAAACAAACATGTGAGAGAAAAAAAAATGTGTTTAAATTTATGAGCACACTCCAATCATTTCAGGGATCCAAAGATGAAATAGAAACAAACTCTCATTGCATTTTACTCATTCATTTCAAAGAATGCACATTCCTACTATCCAATCTGATAAGATTAGCTTTTCAAAGTTTCCCTCAGTGTACTATGGTCAACTAGATAAGATTCTGCTGGGATTTAAGGTTTAGGTTATTTATTAGATCTAATTTCTCCTAGATTTATACAAGAACTGAGGAGTGAATCTCCTTGGCTCTTAGCTTTGATAAATTAAACTTTAAAGTCTAGGTGTGAGCCACCCCTCCCCCACCCCTTTAGTGCATCCTATTAAAAAAAAACCCAAAAAGCATGTTCTTAGAACTACCATTGAATATCTAATCTACCATTTTTGGCTAAGCTAGTGGAAAAAAATGTTTTTTCTAACTTATGGATTTTATGGATGAGACATATTTTCAGTAATTTCTTTTTCAAAAGTATTTATCATATATCCCAGTTTATGCATGCAAACTGACTTTTGAAAATTATGTGGGGTGTGAGGCAGCAAAATGTACAGGCATAACTCTATTACAAGTGCTCTTTTACCTGCACTTGCAGTTGGCATTCCAAGGGGCCCAGCTGGGGTGTGGAAAACATTTCCATGCATGCTTTCCATTTTCAAAAGTATGCATCAAATTACACATATGAAAAGTTGCTCCTGCCCCAGAGGAGTTATAAATTTATGTGCACCGTATATATGTGTACTGGAGCAACCTATACATTTTCAAAGAGAAATTATGAGCATAAGTCTGATTTGAGAATTTGGCTGAAGTCTGCAGATAATTTCTACCCACAGATTATAGCCCTCCATGGGCTATATGAAAATTACCCTCCTACAAATAGTTTCTAACTACACATCTTAGCCAAGATAATTAAAGCAGAAACAGCAAAGCACATAACAAGCAAAATTTCATATGGAAAATCACATTCTTCATATAATTCAACCATGAGGAAGAGGGTAAAGAATTCAATGAACCCCTCAAAAAACAGAGGTCAATTTTCAAAGGGTTTGGGCTCCTTACTTTTGGAGTTAGTCTTCTAAATTGGCCCTTTTTAACAATTTACTAGGGCCAAGTTCCTAAATTAGGCTCTTAGCATTATTTGGCCCCTAAATTTAGCACCCTAAACAGTGAGTGGTTACAGGTGTGGAGTTAAGATGGTAAGCAACTTTAGGAGTAAACAACTTTAGGAGCTTAGCACTGATTTTCAGAACTAGTCACCCAATTTAGCACCCTAAGGGGCAGATTTTCAAAGTATTAAGAGCATAAATCCAGGAGGATTTACGCGTGTAGGGGGGTTACGTGCACAGGCCTATTTTCAAAAGGCCCGGTGGCACGAGTAAAGCCCCGGGACACATGTAAGTCCCGGGGCTTGAAAAAATGGGTGGTCCGGGGGCAGGGCGGGGGTGTGGCCAGAGACCTCTGCAAGGCTGCTGGGCCGGGGGATTGCACGCCTGCAGTCGGCCGGAGCGCACGAGTTATGCCTGCCTCTTGCTGACTTAACTTGTCAGTTAAAGGTACGGGGGGTGTTTCAGGCAAGGGGGTGAGACAGGTATGGGAAGGGAGGGGAAGGTGGCTGCACACGCATGTTATAAAATCGGGCAAACACTTGTGCGCACCGGGTAGCGTGCACAAATGTAGGCTGCACACGTACCTTTTAAAATCTGCCCCTAAATGAATAGCAGGTCGAAATTTAGGTCTCTTTTAGGCCCCTAAATGTATGTGAATTTTTAGCTGAAAACTAAGGGACCTAAGTTCAGCTGAATCTAGCTCCTAACTTAAGCACCTAACTTAGGGGGTTATTTTCTAAGGGCGTATCGCGTGTGATAAGCCTATATCGCATGCGAAAAGGCCCTTTTCACATGCGATAGCATGCAAATTAGATTGGGGGCGGAGTCAGGGCGGGGAGGGGGAGGAGTCGGCGGTGGCTTCGCTGCCGGCGATAATGTAATTAACATTATCATCGACAGTAGAGCGCCGAATAGCAGCACCTTTCACGGTGGCACTATTCGGTGCGAAAGCCTGCAGCTGGTGCACTGCGGCTGCCGAAATTACACCGCCGTGGTGCAAAGGCTGCGGACTTTCACAGGCCTGCCCCCCCCTTTGCCCCCCCCGCCCCCTGTTTTTGGAGGATTCATCATTCTGCGAAGAATGATGAATCCAGGCCTTAAGTTCCTAAATTTACAAACTCAACTTTTTTAATATCAGCCACATCGATTTTAATAAAGCCCTCAGATGGAAAAGAAGAGCAACAAAAATTCTGACCAACATGGTGCCTATTCCTTATACAAGAAAGGTGAATCCCTGTAGTATAAATACTCACAATCTTTATCTCATTCCAGCACTTTAGAAATGTTAACAATATATTTCTGATGGAAGAACTGAAAGTGTATAAAAAGTATGACAGGAAAAGGATACCACTAAGGAACATTTTGTGGCTGCAATTCATTAAAAAAATAGATGAAACCTATTTTATATTTTTATTACGCTTTAACTTCAAATTCAAAATAATGCAGCTATTTTAGCTTTGTTTCTTATAGACAGAAATGAAGACAGCTTTAGTGAATCTGGCCCTTATCTGTACAATAATAATTTGTACAGAATTGATTTTTCATATATATGTTGCAAACATTTTGTAATTTAAAGAAACAAATACTAGATTGAATTATGCATACTGTATTAGCCTTGGCTCAAACTGAAAAAAAAAAAGATAAATCTAATAGGATGTGAGGTATCTCTGTAGAATATAAATTGAATAATTATTTGCTCTGTAACATAATGCCATATAATGCAATCCATGATTGTCTCATTTCAGAAATTACATGATAATATTCTCAGGGGTTCTGGGTGAGAAATGTATGTATATAGAATACACCGGAAAACTAGAGATCGAGCAGGGTCAACAGATAATAGTAGATTTAGGAAAGCATATATTTTATTACATGATAAACTGATACATAACCCAACATCAGTGAGGGCCTAATGCAAAGCTTGAATGCTAAGGCAACTTGATTGATTTTTTTGAAAAGGGCAGGTGGGAGCCAGGTCACAGGTTGCCCAGGATAATGTGGGTGCTTCGCTAGGTCTGGCCTTGCTCCTATGTGGGGACTATCCTTGGGAGCATTAAGAAAGGTGGAAGGAAGGTAAGCCGATTACTAGCTTGGTTAAAAGGGGAGGTGAAAGAGGCTATTTTAGCCAAAAGATCTTCATTCAAAAATTGGAAGAAGGATCTAACAGAAGAAAATAGGAGAATGCATAAGCACTGGCAAATTAAATGTAAGACACTGATAAGACAGGCTAAGAGAGAATTTGAAAAGAAGTTGGCCATGGAGGCAAAAACTCACAATAAAAACGTTTGTAAATATATCTGAAGCAGAAAGCCTGCGAGGGAGCCAGTTAGACCGTTAGATAGATGATCAAGTGGATAAAGGCTTTACAAAATTGTAACAAAATTTATAACAAATCTGACTATACAATATAAACTATCTAACTCACACATACTATCACACATTCATGCTTCATTAAAAAATCTCAGAAAAATATCTGAGATATGTAAACATGACCCATATTATGAGTGAATATAACAAAAGTGGTTTAACTCAATTTCTAAACAATACTGTACTGTACTCTCCTATGAAGACTCTTCTATCATTTCTTCTGACAAAGAATTCTTTGTTTTGCCCTCCATTAGATGGGCTTCTTCAGGGAGATATTCAATATGACACCACTTCCTTACTTAAGACTCTTTATCTTCTCTTACAAAACTCATTTACCGAATCCAATCATCTTGCTAGATTTTAAACATTGAGCCTTCCGATCCTCTTCACTTAAAATTTATCTGGCAAGTATCCTATAAATCGCTTCCCGCTGGAAGTAAGAAACATTGCAATACAACTTTCATTGGAAAACATGGCATAAAAACATTATTGACAGAAGAGTGGCTATAGGAGAACATTGCAGAAAAGTTGGGATTATATTATGGAAGAAGTTTTTAAAAAAAAGTAAATGGGAATAATATATGTTGTGAGAATTTTGTTTAGTTAAACCATTTTTGGTATGTTCACTCATAATATGGGTCATGTTTCCATATCTCAGGTATTTTTCTGAGGTTTTTTAAAGAAGCATGAATGTGTGATGGTATGTGTGAGTTAGATAGTTTTTATTGTATAGTCAGATTCATTATAAATTTTGTAAAATGTATAACATTTTGTAAAGTGTTTGACCTAATTAAAAAATTGAATGATATTGTTTAATTAATTATTTTTCTCATTGGGTGGATGGAACATTGATATTAGAAGAAAAAATAGATTGTACCTTCAGTGTCATTATTACGAGGGGTTAAAGGGGCACTTAAAGAAGATAAGGCCATCATGGAAAGATTAAACCATTTCTTTGCTTCAGTGTTTACTGAAGAGGATGTTGGGGAGATACCCATACCGGAGGAGGTTTTCATGGGTAATGATTCAGATGAACTCAACCAAATCACAGTGAAACTAGAAGATGTGGTAGGCCTGATTGACAAACTGAAGAGTAGTAAATCACCTGGACTGGATGGTATACACCCCAGGGTTCTGAAGGAACTAAAAAATTAAATTTCAGATCTATTAGTTAAAATTTGTAAGCTAACATAAAAAATTATCCATTGTACCTGAAGACTGGAGGATGGCTAAAATAACCCCAATATTTAAAAAGGGCTCCAGGGGCAATCTGAGAAACTACAGACCAGTTAGTCTGACTTCAGTGCCAGGAAAAACAGTGGAAATTGTTCTAAAGATGAAAATCACAGAACATTTAGAAAGACGGTTTAATGGAACAAAGTCAGCAGGGCTTTACCCAAGGCAAGTCTTGCCTCACAAATCTGCTTCACTTTTTTGAAGAATTTTATAAACATGTAGATAAAGGTGAACCGGTAGATGTAGTGTATTTGGATTTTCAGAAGGCATTTAACAAAGTTCTTCATGAGAGGCTTCTAAGAAATTTAAAAAGTCATGGGATAGGTGGCAATGTCCTTTCGTGGATTACAAATTGGTTAATTGACAGGAAACAGAGAGTAGGATTAAATGAACAATTTTCTCAATGGAAAAGGGTAAACAGTGGAGTGCCTCAAGGATCTGTAGTAGGACCCATGCTTTTCAATATATTTATAAATGATCTGGAAAGGAATACAATGAGTGAGATAATCAAATTTGCAGATGATACAAAATTATTCAGAGAAGTTAAATCACAAGTAGATTGTAAAAAATTGCAGGAGGACCTTGTGAGACTGGAAAATTGGGATCCAAATGGCAGATGAAATTTAATATGGATAAGTGCAAGGTGATGCATATAGGGAAAACTAACCCATGCTATAGTTACACAATGTTAAGTTCCATATTAGGAGCTATTATCCAGGAAAGAGAGCTAGGCATCATAGTGCATAATATATTGAAATCATTAGCTCAGTGTGCTGCGGCAGTCAAAAAAGCAAACAGAATGTTAGGAATTATTAGGAAGGGAATGATGAATAAAATGGAAAATGTCATAATGCCTCTGTATCGCTCCATGGTGAGACTGCACTTTGAATACTGTTGTGATCCTGCGACTGGGCTCTTACCTTCGCTGTCTGCCCCGACAAGCAGCCGCTTTCCCCGACGCTGTTTCAGGCCTGCACAGGCCTTTCTCCGTGGCAGCGTCTCCACGAGGGAGATGCCGCCAAGCTCTCTGCCTTGGCCCAGCCCACTGGATACGCGCACACGAAGAATCCAAATTTAAAGAGACAGGGGAGGGAAACCACGGCCGGCCCCTAGAGTGATGTCAAACGCCGGCAGGGTATTTAAACCCAGGCCCTGCTCCAGGGCTAAAGAGGAAAGGCTAAAGAGGTTAGGGCTTTTCAGCTTGGAGAAGAGACGGCTGAGGGGGGATATGATAGAGGTGTTTAAAATCATGAGAGGTCTAGAACGGGTAAATGTGAATCGGTTATTTACTCTTTCAGATAATAGAAGGACTAGGGGACACTCCATGAAGTTAGCATGTAGCACATTTAAAACTAATCGGAGAAAGTTATTTTTCTCTCAATGCACAATTAAACTCTGGAATTTGTTGTCAGAGGATGTGGTTAGGGCAGTTAGTGTAGCTGGGTTTAAAAAAGGTTTGAATAAGTTCTTGGAGGAGAAGTCCATTACCTGCTATTACTCAAGGTGACTTAGAAAATATCCCCTGCTATTACTAGCATCAGTAGCATGGGAAATACTTAGTTTTTGGGTACTTGCAGGAACTTGTAGCCTGGATTGGCCACTGTTGTAAACAGGATGCTGGGCTTGATGGACCCTTGGGCTGACCCAGTATGGCAATTTATTATGAGCAGTTAAAGCCTTGTGGGCGGGGCACCTTATGGTGCATTTCAAATAAAGCCAAGACTGTTGTGCTTTGTGAGTGGTGGCCGCCCAAGGAAAAAAGGGGAATTCCATGTGGACTACAAAAGGTGGAAGATGTGATTATCTCCTGCCTTTTGTTGCCTTTTGAGCTGCTTCCCTCCCACCCACCTTCTGATTGTTCTCTTGTATGGTGTTCTGGCTTGTTGCAGCATCGTAGGGGTGGCAAAAGTACCCATGCTGGTTATGGGCTGAGTGGTATTGACTGCATGGCTGGTGGGGGGCATGGACAGTTGGTAACAAAGAATCCTATGAGTTTGGCGAGACTAGATGCAGTTACATCTTGTGCGAGGCTCCTTGCTGAGATGTGGTGGGGGCCTCACAGGGGAGGCAGCAGGCACTGCTGGATGCTTATAGGCCAGGTGGCCTGGGGTTGAAACATTTTGCTGGGAAGTGGTGGATGACCCTTGGAGCAGTTTTAGATGCAAGATTGTTTTTTTATTATGGCTCGGGTAGATGTTGGTTGTTATGTTTTTAAAATAAAATCTGCAGCCTTTTTGGTTCTCAAAACTGGTCTTCGTCATTATTGTTAATAGAGGGGATGACGTATGGTGACATTGGTTGTGAAGAATGCAGGTGCGCAGAGAGGCCAAATGTCTGTGCTGCCCATATTATCCCCTCTTCTCTGCAGGAGGTATGTGATTGCAGCAAAAGCTTTAAATATGATCACTTTTTAAATATGAAATCAATGGTCTAGCCATTTTCTTAGGAAAGGTCACACTCCCATTCCCTTCTCACTTAGCAATTAGAAAAATATTTCGACGGTCAATATAAAAAAAAAAAAACTTGATTCTTGAACCTATGTTGACAATGCAGGACTGATAAAATTGTTCATGTTTATGTCAGAGGATCATTTTAATATTAATTCTTAGAATAATGCATATTAAAATTTAAAACTTCAAAGTGCCTGGGGAGGGAAATTTTTAGAATGATCTCACTAACTATCTAAGAACACTAGATCAAAGGGTTTGAAAATTTTTCAAAGCTGAGCAGTTAAGCATAGTTGCCAAGTTTCAAATAAAGGGCCTATATTCTACATCTCCCTCTAAAAATGTTTCAGCTTGCGTGTTAAAATGGCACTTAATCTTTTAGTATCCCTGCTCAAATATAGCATACATACTGCTCATGCACTTTTAATGCATATGCAAATCCTAAAAGGGTAATTTTCAGGAGTCTGTGAAAATCAGCATTTATGCTCATTAGTCGGTTTGTCTAAGGTTACAGCAGTATTTTACAAACTGCAGTATAAGCAGCACAGGTTATAAAACACTGCTTATTTCTGCCCTGAAAGTATGTGTTTATGTTTCAGTAAAAGCATAGTTTCTCCACCCAATTTATTAAAGTATGCATAAATATTTTATGCATGTAATAACTGTAACATGCACATAATAACTCGGAGTTATGCACAGCGGCATGCATTTTATAAAGAATGCTCACATTCCGTCTACGGAAACCCTTACTTGTGCATGAACTGGCAATCGACAGCTGGCTTACACCTCCACCATTTCACTCAGACTGTTCAATACCTCAACCTGACTCTCCCCCCCCCCCCCACCACTTAACCCAGACCTCCCATGGAAAAAAACACAGATAAAAGAGAAGTGCAAATGCACTTCTGCAACTTAATTAACAGGTGTAAAAGTGTACAGATAACTTGGGTAATGAATGTGCATGCACCACTTACAAAATTAAAATGCTAACTTGTGCACAGACTCCTGAGCCCTATCCCAGAACACATCTAAACAGACCATTTTTCCCCTCACTGTTACACATCACAGTGCAAGTAGTATATACATACTCGCGTAAATCCGCCCGGATTTACGCGAGCAGGGCCTTGCGCGCCGGCGCGCCTATTTTCCATAGGCCGCCGGCGCGCGCAGAGCCCCGGGACGCACGTAGGTCCCGGGGTTTGTCGAAGGGGGCGTGTCGGGGGCGGGACCCGATGACACTGCGTTTCGGGGGCGGGATGCGGCGTTTTGGGGGCGGGACCGGGGGCGTGGCGTTGGCCCAGGGGCATGGTCCAGGCCTCCGGTCCAGCCCCCGGGTCGGAGGACGGCGCGCCAGCAGTCCGCTGGCGTGCGTAGATTTACATCTGCTTCTCGCAGGCGTAAATCTAGGAACAAAGATAAGGGGGGGGGGGGGTGGGTTAGGTAGGGGAAGGGAGGGGAAGGTGAGAGGAGGGCGAAAGGAAGTTCCCTCCGAGGCCGCTCCGATTTCGGAGCGGCCTTGGAGGGAACGGAGGCAGGCTGCGCGGCTCGGCGCGCGCCGACTGCCCAAAATCGGCAGCCTTGCGCGCGCCGATCCAGGATTTTAGAGGATACGCGCCGCTATGCGCGTATCTTATAAAATCCAGCGTACTTTTGTTTGCGCCTGCTGCGCAAACAAAAGTACGCGATCGCGCTGTTTTTAAAAATCTACCCCTAATGTGTTAGGTAGAAAAGACAAACTTTTTCGTATTGATGGAATAACACTAACACAGAAAGAGATAAAGAAGCTGAATTCTCCCATATCAATATTTCCTTCTTTATTTGATTTTTTTCCCACTTTTTAAGCACTTCAAAACATACTACATTCAAGTACTGTAGGTATTTGCCTATCCCCATTGGGCTCACATTCTAAAGGGGAGATTTATTAAGCCGTTAGAGGGTTATGATGCACGTTAAACAGCGTAGATCACACGATAGAACCCTATCACGCCGATGTACGATATTCGCACCGGAAACCTGCTCCTATTACATTGATCTGCTTCGCATGACATTTGAATATATGAATTTTGCAAATCCATGCAAAATAGCTCAAGTATACTGAATCCTATGTAAATAAAATAATGCAGCTGACACAGAAATTTGTTACATACATGAAGGAAAACTTAAGTTCTCTCAAGTTCATCTAAGAAAACATCTAATGAGAGAATTCAATACACTACAACAATAATGTTATTAATTTATATGTTATTACTTTTACTAATTCTCACATACTATACATAATAGTAACTTGATTCCAAGAATATTTTACACTATATTCTTTAATGCAATAGACAATAAATATCAGTTGTCCATGTATTTAAATAACTACATCCCTACTATATACTTGGTTGTTAAAACATCTTAGATGTAAAGCCATATGACATAACATTACCTCATATTAATACATTAAATCACTCACATTCAACACCATTCCATCATTCATACATATCAAATGATTAAAATGCTCTCTGGGGCGGATTTTAAGAGCCCTGCTCGCGTAAATCCGCCCGGATTTACGCGAGCAGGGCCCTGCGCGCCGGTGTGCCTATTTTACATAGGCCTACCGGCACGCGCAGAGCCCCGGGACTCACGTAAGTCCCGGGGTTCTCCGAGGGGGGCGTGTCGGGGGAGTGTCGGGGGCGGTCCCGGTCGTCGCGGCGTTTTCGGGGCAAGTCGGCAGCATTTTGGGGGCGGGTACGGGGGCGTGGCTACGGCCCGGGGCGGTCCGGGGGCGTGGCCGCGCCCTCCGTACCCGCCCCCAGGTTGCGGCCCGGCGCGCAAGAGGCCCGCTGGCGCGCGGGGATTTACGCCTCCCTCTGGGAGGCGTAAATCCCCCGACAAAGGTAAGGTGGGGGCTTAGACAGGGCCGGGTGGGTGGGTTAGGTAGGGGAAGGGAGGGGAAGGTGAGGGGAGGGTAAAAGGAAGTTCCCTCCGAGGCTGCTCCGATTTCGGAGCGGCCTCGGAGGGAACGGGGGTAGGCTGCGCGGCTCGGCGCACGCCGGCTATACAAAATCGATAGCCTTGTGCGCGCCGATCCAGGTTTTTAGTAGATACGCGCGGCTCCGCGCGTATCTACTAAAATCCAGCGTACTTTTGTTTGCGCCTGGAGCGCAAACAAAAGTAGGCCTATTCGCGGAGTATGAAAATCCGCCCCTCTATGAAAAAGTCCTCAAACGCAGTGGATCTAATCCTCTAACAATCAGAAACTATAAAATATTCTCTTTATATGACTTCTTATTGGACCATGGCCACAAGGCTTTGGTCCAGGTCCCCAGATCTTGCTAACTGGACCCGAGGCTAAGGAGTGCCCTGGGCTCTCTACTTTTGCAGAAATGGAGATTTTAAGGTATAGGGAGAGGGGGGAGTCTGGGGGGGGGGGGGGCTGAGGTGATGAAGCCACTGGGTCACCAATGATTTATTTTGACTTTTGGGGGTGAAGGGGGACCTACCAGCCTAGTTTTTTTTTTATGGAAATAGGGGCAGGGGTAGGGGTGTGACTATTTGGGAGGGGGGTCTGAGAACTTCAGGAGGTGTGTGATGAGGGGGTCTTTATCATACAGTTGTGCTCTACAATTTTGTTATTTATTTTTTTTTTTTTTTACCGGGCTGCCTCAATTGACAGAGCCACGGTGATTGGAGGAAGGGGTTCTAAGAAAACCCCTGGTGACTTTTTTACATCTTCTGGGGGGAGCTATGTTTGGACACATGACCCTTTAAGGCGATGGTGGCTTTTCGCATGTGATATAATGCAAATTAGGGGGAGGGGAGGAGTCGGGGCAGGGAGGGGGCGGAGTCGGCGGTGGCTTTGCTGCTGGCAATAATGTTACTAACATTGTTGTCGGCAGTAGCACGCCGAATAGCACCACCTTTCACGGTGGCGCTATTCAGTGCGAAAGCTGGCAGCCGGCGCACCACTGTGGTGCGAAGGCTGCGGGCTTTCGCAGGCCTGCCCCCTCCCCTTTCGCCCCCCATTTTCGCAGGATTCATCATTCTGTGAAGAATGATGAATCCAGGCCTTAGATTGTAAGCCCTCTGGAGATAGGGAAATACCTACGGTACCTGAATATAATCCACTTTGAAGCGCTGAAAAAAGTGCGAAAAGCAGAATATAAATCTAAATAAATAAAATAAATAAAATAAGCAGGGAGAATTGAAGCATGCCCTTCTTTCAGATAGGTAAATTAATACAGAGGGTCACAATTACAAATACTCCCTGATTTGCTTATAGTAATATCACACAACAGAGAGATCACACATTCACAATGTGTATAAACATTTATTAAATATTATAACACACTCACCTGTGTCTTTAAAGTGTCTACACAGGTGAGTGTGTTGTGATATTTAATAAATGTTTATCCACAAAGTCATTCACAACATCACTCCGCTGGACCTCAAGATGCCTCTGCAACCTCACACATCCTCCCGTCCGCTGAGATTAGCACAGAGAGGCACTCTACATGCCCCACCTATCAAAACGACATTAAGAAAAAGAGCTCTTTCCACCGCTGGTCCCAAACTGTGGAACTCACTCCCACCTGACCTCAGGCTAGAACAATGCCCAATCACATTCAAGAGAAGACTCAAGACTTGGTTGTTCTGTCAAGTCTTCCCTTAGCAATACTCTGTATCCACAGCTCCCACGGACTGTTCTCCACCTAGGGCAAACCTATATGTATCCGTGCTCATATTTAACAAATATGCCATAGTAGCACTTTTCCCTCTACCCCTCCCTTAGTCAGCCTTCCCTCTCCAGTTGGTTCTAGACCCCTCTAGTCCAGTTTCTCCCACCCTTTACACCCTGTCCTACCAAGTTATTTTGTCTCCAAGTTGTTTCCTCCTTGTTCTTTGTAAGACATATCTTATGTCATTGTTCGTTTGATGTTGGAATGTAAACCGAAGTGATTAGTAACTCTGTTACCTGAACCTCGGTATAAAAAAGTTATAAATAAATAAATAAATAAATCTGACTCTGACTCTTCCTTTCCTGAGCCTAGTGACACATTGTTGGCACTAGCTGAAATTATGCAAAATATGCTCAAGGCTTTTAAGAAGAAAAAAAATCCTCAAAGAAAGGAGGTGGGGTTAAGGAAGTGTAGGGACAATAGAAATGTAACACAAAGGAAGGTAGTAAGGATTAAAAGACACGCAACAGCCCTGCAAAAAATGGGTCATGGTCCACACTGTAGAAGATACTATACATAGGGTACAATACATTGGCTTAGATGGGTCCCAAAAAATAAAAGAAAATAATTTAGTCAGAAATAATTTATTGACATTTTCTCTCTTCTGATAAAGGACCTGGAGGGAGGGAATGATGATTCTAAAGATAAGGTCACAGGGACCGATAAAAAAGAAAAGAAGCCCCACATATATAAATCTATTAGTAACTGAATCTTTGATGTTAAATATTCATGAGCGTGGTTGTGAAAAAGAGCCTGAACTGAGTCCATACTTGGTATAGTAATTAGATATTACCATGCAGGCACGCAGGCACTCTGGTGGGTGGGTGTGGTTGAACTACAATATTAAGTTCAGGAAAAGCATGGCCGAGGACTGATCCATCACATGGCACAATAGAATTATTGATTTATGGCTCCTCTAGAGGCATTTAAACTCCAAGAGGTTGCCTAATCTGTCCCAGTCAGGGCACTATTGAAGCTGCAAACAGAGTTCTGTAAGCAATACAACTTGGGTCAATGCAAGTTTTAACATACCTATGCCCGCTGTAGCGCCCCTCAACTCTTCCTTCAATGTAGGAGACCCAGGAACAGATACAGACAAGGCTGCCAGTCACATCACACCAATAATGGCATTAGAACTATCCCTGGTCAAGCTTGAAGCTATGTTCAACAAATATCCAACATGAGAAATGACAAAATTAATTATGGATGTTTTTTCACTAGGTTACTCAATTCCCTATGACCCTATGCATTTGCCATCAGCCCATGCACACCGTTCTTTCTCCCTCTGCCAGCATAAGGTCCCACTGCCTTGGGGAAGGCAGTGGGACCTTTGAAAAACATACATGGGAATTGTGCCAAAAAAGGAGAAGGACAACTTCAGACTCATTCATAATATGATGCATCCTGAAGGTGAATTGGTAAACAATTATATGAATCCGGTTATGCTTGGTCCAATTTGCATCTCTCGATTATATGCTAAATATCATCAAGTGATTCAATGGCAGTGCCATGCTGATCAAGGCTGATATTGAATCATCATTTTGCATCGGATTTGCATTCAGAAACTACTTACTATTTTGACAACCTTATTTCCATGGTCTGCTCTATATCCTGTGCTTATATTGATAAATTCAGTTCATTTGTACTTTGGGTTTTAGAATAGACCTCTGAGTGCCAGAAAATTATGCATTTCGTCAATGACTTTTTTCATTGGTGGGAACTCCTTTAAACCTATCAGTTTTTCAGAGCACTGCTGCATATTTTGGCACCACTAGCTTATTGCCTTATATGGTGATTTAGAGCCCCACCATGGCATTTCCTTGGATTGATTTTCTGATTAATGGATTAATACTGGAGACATACCCATACCTTACAAATTCTTATATTACTTTGACTATGAACTGGACCAACTTCTTCAATTTTGTTTAATTTTTCATTTAATTTTAGGAGGTTGTATTCCCATGAATTTCATTTTGAGGAATGTTTATTTCATTCTTTAGTTAAAAAAAATTAAACAAACAACAATCCCCCACCAAACAAAACCAGAAAAAATATGGGGCCTCTCAAGGCCTCCTTTGCCCCCACACAGAAAAATGGACCAGGATCCTCCCTGATCTTTACTTACCTAGTCTGGGGGGAATCCGCAGACGAGGCCTAGGCCCAAGTCATGGTGACCTACTGTGGCCTAGGCCTAAGTCATGGTGACCTACTGTGGCCAAGGCCTATGCAAGACTGAGGTTTCGGCTTGGGCCTATACATCGGAACAAGACCTCAAAGCTAATCTGCCATACATCAAAATGGTGCCCTCTGCTGGAGAGGATGCATCAGAGTTAATTATCTCTGGTGTGCATGGCCAGTGCAAGGGTATTAGGTGCCCTAGGTGAACCATCTGCCTTGTGCCTGCCCCTTCCCCCCTCTGCTGCTCGTGGCCTGCTGAGTCTCTACTCCTCTTGGCTGTGAGTGGGATGGACTCTACTCGTGGCCCCACATGTATGCTCTTTGCTGTCCCCTAATGGCTGGGCATCTAGGTGACCACCTAGTTAGCCTATTGGAACTTGACGGCACTGCTGGCATGACCTCAGAGGATGGCATCAGTTCAAGAAGAAAGAAGGAGATGCATCCATCGGAGCTCTGAGGCCTGGGCTCTGGACCTGGGCCTGACCTTGGGCCAAGGCCCTGGCATCTGGACTTGACCTTCGGGCCAGGCCCTGGTTTTGGGCATGGGTCCAGAACAAGGTCCAGGCATTGGGACCTGCTCTCCAGACCAGACCCCAGCATTGCACTCGGGCATGGGCCCTGGCATAGGCCAAGGCCCAGGTGTCATGACTCAGCTTCTGGGCAGTGTCATGGTGTCAGGGTTGAGCCTAGGCCCTAACCTAAGCTGAGGCCCAGGCATTGGGACTCGGTCTCCGGACCAATGCCAAGGCCCTGGTGTCAAGTTTGGGTCCAGGCTGAGGCCCAGGGGTCAGAACCCAGCCTCTGGGGCATTGGATCAGGTAAGTACTTTGCCTGGGTGTCAGCCAAAGTCCTGGCATCAGGCCAGGGCCTAGGCTGAAACCCCAGTGTCATATTCTGGAATAGGCCATGGCCCCTGCATTGGGTCATGGCTTATGCCTAGTTGAGGCCTTGGCCTTAGGCCTCAGACTAGGCCCAGGTGCCGAAGTTGTGCTCAGACATAGGGTGGGGGCCCTTGTTTGGGGCTTGGCCTACTCCCTAGGTGAGGCCACGATTTTGAGCCTAGACCTAGGTCCAATGGGTGAGGGGGTATTTTTTGTGATTTTCAAAACAAAACTTGAAAACAGATGAAATTTCATCAGATTTTCAATCATTTTGCTTTGAGAACGAAATGAAACGAAACTGGAAATTTTGTCTAATTTCCTAATTTGTTCTCCTGAATGCCCAACCCTATTGGATATGGATGCAATGTAGAAAGAGAGCTTCTGGTCATTTTATTTCACTCCTTGAGACACTGAATAAAACTATCTTTGAAGTTGCAAATGTCACCCAGTGCCGGTATTTTCCATTATCGTGCCTGTATGTGCAATGAGTAGGAACACAAGCAGACATGCCCTACATTGGACTCAAATGGATTAAAACTGTTATGCTATATCTTAATGGCACCAGATATATGCCCAAAATAAGGAATTATTCAGACTATTTACTCCATTAAGCCAACTCACTTTCATCATACTAACACTATAACCCTCACCCATAACTGTACTATGACAAGTAAAGTGGTGATCTACATGAAGGCAACAATCTTCAATGGTTTGCAAATTTCCTCCCCTGGAGATTATTTTCAGGGAAACATGGGAGCAAAAGAATTAACAGAACTAGTCCTGTAGCTTGGGGATTCATAACACCTGAATTCCATTATTTCCCAATGCTTCGTTGGTTATTTATTTATTTATTTATTTATTTATTTATTTATTTAAACATTTTTATATACCGGCATTAGTTGTGGACATCATGCTGGTTTACAGTAAAACTGGTTAAGCTTAGAAATTACATTTTAACAGGGGAGTCAGAAACTGGGAAAGGGGGTAAGAGGTAGCTAAGAAAGGACAGAATAACAAAACGTGTTGTCCAGGTGGATATGCCTCCACCTGGACAACAATAACCTTTCTACACATGCACATCATAATGCCAATCCTCCTTTTGAAAGGTCCACAGGATTCCATAGTTTTGTGAGACCCCTATTTCCCCAATTAGGTATGCTGACAGAGACACCATACGTAATATCTCAACCATAGTATAATCCCTGCCTAATGAAACTACTAATGGAATAAAAACACATGCCCTTGTTGTGAACTAGTACTGCAGGCCTAGCCACTTTCCACAAACACTTATGCTACTCTAACTGCACACATCTCTGAAATTTACTAATTGCTTGCATTGTGGACAAAAGACAATTGGCTAGTGGAAAAAAGGCAACTGGTTAAACAGTCATTATCTAGGTAAAATCTAGCCACATAAGAAAGAGACATTCTGGGGGCATTCCAGGGCAAGGTAAAGTTATCTGCCTAACTTAGCTGATTTTTAGATGTAACCAGCTAATTTAGCTCGATAACTTTAGATGTGCTTGCACGTCTCTCCCATGATATGGGCCCCACAGTGTATTGTGCATGTTGCTTCTTGTTCTTGTGCCTTGCTTCCTCGTCTCCTTGCTGGTTCCACTTCTCCCTGCCTCCTTGTTGCTTCTTGCCTCCTCATTGCCTTGCCCTGTCCTGTCTTGGTTGCCTTGTTGGTATCCCCAGCCTGTACCTTGCCTTGTCCTGTCTGTCTTGGCCTGACTTCTGGTACTGACCTCTGCTACAGACACTGAATACTCTGCTGCCTTGTCCAATCTGTCTTGGTCTAATTTTCTGGTTCTGACTTCTGCTTTGGAATCTCTGACTTCGCTCCTGGATTGCCACCTGCCCTGACCCTTGGCCTGGACTCGGACACTTTCTACTTGCTGCCTGCCTTGACTCTGGGCCTGGACCTAGATACTGTCTCCTTGCTGCCAGCCCTGACCACTGCCCAAATTTTGACTTTGTCTGACCCCTGCTTACGGGACTTTCACTTAAGCCCTGCCAGTCCCCTGGAACCCAAGGGCTCAACCTGCAGGGAAAGGACTGTTACAGGTGAAGTTCCAGCTCTTATCCCAGTAAGATCGAGTCCACCAGATGTTGGCATGGTCCGCCTCTAGGACCTGTCAACCATGCCACAGCCCAAAGGCTCACATCCATGATAAGATGCACTAAATCTTACTTTTTGACGAAAAACAAGGTCTGCACTAATGTAAGCAGCGAGCAAAAACATTTCAGCAAGAATAGAGCTTTTAAAATGAATTCTAAATGAAAATGATTTCAATAACTAATTCCTTACTTGCTTCTAGAATGGAATAATGTTTCAGCAGTAATAAATGCTAGGAGTGGGAAGAGGGAAAATTTTTGTTTTGCTTTTCATTTTATTTTTGGAGGGTTTTTTCACCATGAATTTTCATTTGTGTAATTTTCACTTTGTTCCTTTAGTTTAAAAAAAAAAAGAAAGAAAGAAAATAAACCTGAAACAAAAGAAAACCTGAAAAAAAAAAAAGAAATGGGGCCACCCACGGCCTCCCGAGCACCACACCCATCCCTATCACCTGGAAAATGTCAGGGCCAGGATCCTCCCTGGCTCTCACTTACCCAGTCTGGGGGAGATCTGCAGATGATGCCTAGGCCCCAGCCCAAGCTGGGGCCTTGAATGGTGCCTAAGTTGAGGTCACATTGACCTACCATGGCCTAAGCCTCAGCAACAAAAAGGTGGATGCCACAAAGAAGTCTTTTCCAATTCTTTATTAGTGGAGACGTGTAATATGCAACTATTCTTAGGAAGCCCGACTCTGGCCGAGTTTCGCCACAATGAGTGGCTGCCTCAGGGGCTGCTTCGGGCCCACTGTCCAGCGCTGTTCTGGCCACGCCACGCTTTTTATCTTTAGTTTAAATGATGCTGCCCCTTCTTTGGATACCTCTTGTGCTGACACACTGAAGCAGCAGCAGGATCCCTGGAACCGGTCAGGTGTCCTTTCAATTCGCTCAGTACTCTGCACGCAGGCAAACGAAAGCAGCCCTTCTTTGTACTTATGTCCTCACATGCACCAGTCTCTTCAGATCAGAAAACACTCGTTTATGCCTGAGCCGCTCTCCTTGAGTCTTGCAGGAGCCCAGGCATACGGTACCTGCTGGCCATTTCAATAATAAGAAACAAACAGAATGCCAGTGGGCAGTGGCGTGTAATCAGGGCCTTCGAGGGATTCAGTGAATCGCCACCTGTGTTGTTTCCTCACGGCTTTACTGGATCGCCTTCCTTGCTGTTTCTTGGGTCTAAGCCTCAGCAAGGCAGAGGCTTTGGACTGGACCTAGGTGTCTGTGCCAGCTGGATCAGTTTGATGCCCAGATCCCAGGCCTTGGATCTCCGCTTTGTTATCTTCTTTGTTCACCTCTTCTTTGCCCAACTGATGCTGTTTTCTGGGGTCATGCACCAGAGTTAATTAAATGAGGCACACCCTTCCTAGCAGAGGGCAGCATTTTGATGTAACTAATCCAATGACTGTACATCAAAATGGCACCCTCCACTGGGGAAGTTGCTCCAGATTTCATTATCTCCGGTGCAACAACCCCAGCAGATGGCATCCGTTGGTGAAGAAGAACTGATGAAAGAAGACACTGAAGAGGATCTGTAAAGCCTAGGCTCCAAGCCTAGGTCTGGGCCTTGGCATAGGCAAAAGCCTAGGCTTTGGAGCCTGGCTTCTGAGTCAGGCTCTGGTGTTGGGCCTGGAATTGGGCAAGGCTCCAATGTCCGGTCCCAGCTTCAGGTCCAGGCTGCTGCATCCAGCCTGGGCTTAGGCTGAGGCCCAGTCATTAAGATCCAGCCTCCACACCAGGCCCCAACATCAATTATGAGTCCAGGATGAGGCCCCAGTGTTGGGACCTAGCCTCCAGGCCAGACCACAGTAACAGGCCTGGGCCCAGTCCCTAGCATAGGCAGAGGCCCAGGTGTTGGGACCTGGCCTCTGGGCCAGGCCATTCATCGAGCCTGGGTCTTGGCCTTGATCTTGGCTTAGGCCAGGCTTTTGGATCCTGCTTCTATGCCAGGTTCTGTCATCAAGCATGGAATTGGGCATTGCTCCAGTGTCTGTTGAGTCAGGCCTGGGTCTAGGCCAAGGCTCAGGCATCAGGACCCAGGCCTCTGGGCCAGGCCCAGGCATCAATTCTAGATCCGGGATGAGACCCCAATGTTGGGACCCAGCCTCGAGGCCAGGCCATGGCAACAGGCCTAGACCCAGTCCCTGGCCTATGCCGAAGCCCAGGCATCTGCACCTGGCTTCTGGGTCGAGTCCCAGTGTTGGGTCTGGGTTCAGGCCGGTGACCCCGTGTCAGGACTGGGCCAGGACACAGTAAGTATGGGGGGTTCATCGGGAAATTACCTAAAAGTGGGCCTTTGCTCGGGTCTCAGCCTAGGCCTTGGCCTTGGGCCAGAGTCTTGGCCTAGAACCTTTGAGCCTAGGCCAAGATGCTAGAGTCACTCTTGGGTGTAGGACAGAACCCCTGCTTTGGGTCTCAGCCTATTCCCTAAGCAAGACCCTAGCTTCAGACCTAAGCCTTGGCCCGATCAGCCACTTTTTTTTTTTTTTAATAGGCTTTCAAAACAAAATGATATTCCAACAAAATTTCATTCAAATTTAACTTGTTTCATTTTGAAAACAATCTGAAACAAAATAGGGCATTTCCTAGTTCCACATGCAGGACACCAGAGACAGGCAGAGCTCAGGAGATTCAATGAAGTGAATTTTAAAAGCCCGACATGCAAGAAAATTGGGAGATGTGCACGCCGGGCAGATTTTAAAAAGCCTGCTACTTGCGCAAATGTCTCACTCTGATTCAAAAATGGGTGTGGTGTGGGCATGGTTTGGGTATGGGCATTCTGGGGTGGGGCCAATACATATGTGCGCAAATACACTTAAGCATCTGTGTGGGTGCCCAGGTCCAGTGCTGCATAACTTTCCTTCTGCTATGGAGGAGGTGTAAGTTAAAAAAAAACAAACAGCCATACTGAAGGATCTGGAATAACTGGGGGGAGTGTAGGCTATTAAACCAGGGGGTTTTGGATGCCCTAGCTCTACACTGGGTAAACTGGTGGATGAACTGGTGAAAGTAGTCATGACATAGACATGAGCTGGTTATAAAATTCCCCCACTTGTGCAGGTAATAACCAGATGTGCGCAATTGTGATCGTCCAATTGCAAAATATGGTCCAGGCTCACAGATATGTGTACCTAGGCTATTTTTACAAACATGCGTATGTGCGCGTATGTTATTAAATAGACTCATCCCTGGGAATGCACCAACACACACGTCAATGTGCACCTGTGCACCCCATCAATGTGTGGATGAAATGATGGTGCAGGGAAAAAAGCTTTAGTTTTGTTAGGAACAGGGCAACATTTTGGACAAAGGGGAGTCTATTCTGAATGGATGGGCTATACCTTAACCAGAGTGGAACCAGGCTGCTGGTGCTAACCTTCAAAAAGAAGATACTGCAGCGTTTAAATTAAAACAAGGGGGAAAGCAACAGTTGTTCAGCAGTACATCTTTCAAAGGGAGGTATCTTCAAAAGATACTAAAATAACAGGATAGTTGGGGCATTCCAATAGTGATAAAAGCATAAATAGCTATTTTCCTATAAGAACAGTCTGAGTTCAAACTTTCTAAATTATCTCTGTCAACTGCTAATAAAGTTGTATATACATATACAAATTACCTTGAATGCCTGTTTGCTAATACCAGAAGGCTAAAAATTAAGATGGGAGAGTTAGACTGTATAGCACTGAATGAAGAGGAAGACTTAATTGGCATCACAGGGATCTGGTGGAAGAAGGATTACCAGTGGGATAGTGCTATACCAGGGTTTAAATTAAATCAAATAATAGGGTGGATTAACTTGGTGGGGGCAGGGGGTTTATCTTAAGGATGGCATAGAGTCCAACAAGATAAATATCCTGCTGGAGACTAAATGCACAATATAATCTTTATTGGTGAAAATTCCATGTGTGATGGGGAAGAATATAGCAGTAGGAATAATCTATCATCCACCTAACAAGATGAACAGATGAAATGCTAAGAGAATTTAGGGAAGCTAACAAATTTGGCAGCAATGTAATAATGGGAGATTTCAATTACGCCAATATTGACTGGGTAAATGTTATATCAGGACATGCTAGGAAGGCAAAGTTCCAGATGAAATAAATGATTGTTTCATGGAGCAGATGGTTCAGGAGCCAACGAGAAAGGAAGCCATTTTATTCCTAATTCTTAGTGGAATGCAGGATTTTGTGCAAGAAGTAAAGGTAGTGGAGCCTCTCAGCAACAGTGATCATAATGCAATCAAATTTGAGTTAATGATGCAGAGAAAACATTAAGTAAATCTGCTCTAGCATTTAACTTTCAAAAAGGAGACTTTGATAAAATGAAGAAAATAGAAAAAAACTAAAAGGTGCTGCTAAAAAGGTAAAGGGTTTACAAAAGGCATAGACATTGTTTACCAATTTCTACCTAGGAACCCAGAGAAGAACTATTCCATGCAGTAGAAAAGACAGAAGGAAGGCCAAATAACTGCTGGCATGGTTAAAAAGTGAAGTGAAAGAGGATATTTTAGTAAATAGAACTTCTTTCTAAAATTGGAAAAAGGATACACGTATGGTTCAACAGTAAGCCTGCAAGTCATATGTTCTTATACTTTCATGCCATTTATTATTTGGCATAGTCTGTGTTGCGCTCGGGGTGGACCCTTGTCCCGGAGCAGTGGAGAACGGCTCCCTGATAGGGATCAGGAAGCACTGCCCCCAGGGGGCGGAACACTGGAGGAGACAGAAGCTAGGATGGGCTTCACCACTGGAAGCCTGAGGTCCCCCCCGGGAGAGCCTGTAGGCACCCAGGCCGCTTGGACTTAGGTGGGCCTCGCAGGGTCTCCTGGAGAGATGAGAGTCAGGTGTGCCCACAGAGAGGGGGGGGGAGCATGTTCAGGTTCGAGACTGGAGGTCAGGTGGAGCAAGGAGGAAAAGAACAGCGTAGGTGATGACAAGGCTAGGAACAGAGTCAGAATCTTGAGACATGGTCAATCAGGCAGAGGTTAGAATCCGGGGATCAGTCCAAGGAGTGATCAGCAAAGCAGGGGTCAGGTTCCAGAGTTGACGAGGTCACAAGGCAGGCAGACAAGTCGAGGATCAGGCTGAGGTCAGAAGGCAGGCAGGTCGAGCAGCAGACTGGAGTCAGAAGGCAGGCAGGTCGAGGTTAGTACCAGAGAGACAGTCCGAGGGTACTACCTGGGTACACGAACAGGAGGACGCTGGAGAACTAGGATGCAGGAGCAAGACTGGTACAGCAGGATCCTGGAACGAGACTTGGAACATGGTTCAGACACAGTGACAATCTAGTAAGGAACAAACCCGATGCAGTGCTTGATCTTCATCCTACTGGGCCACGTCTTCAGCCATCAGAGGAACAGAACCAATCGACAGGAGCAAGGTCCGAGGCAAGCAGCCGAACAGGACAGAGATATTCCGGTTCCAGTCAAAGTAGATATTCTTGGAATTCTTGAAGTGGTAGCTTGAACCCACAAACTTGGAAACAAATGTTCTTGGATTCATGGATGCATGAGCTGGGACCCACAAATCAATTCTTGGAAGTACCAAGAGTGGGACCTGAACCCATGACCTTAGGCACTGAACCACATGCAAAGGCAAGGAAGTATAAGCAGGGACTTCCTTATATCAGGGAATCAATCAGAGCTAGGACCCACCCCTGGCCCTACAAGAGGCCGGGCGGTCCGCGCGCACGTGCGTAGGAGCGTGGCCAACGCCACCGAGGACGCTGAGCTCCGGCGTGAGGCACGATGCATAGTGGAAGGCCCGGCTACCGTGGGCCGGGTGCAGACGGGGTGCATAACAGTCCAAGATGTTGATGAAATTTTTATTTTATATTGACATATATTCAAAGAAGATCTCTTTAGATGCTCTATAGTTTGTTTGTTTTTTTCATTAAGCAGGAGTTTATTTACTGAAAGATGATGTCAGAACCAACTTATAAAATACTTCACTTTCTGATGTTGAAGAGGAGAAAAAGTAAAATGTGATGTTTATTGCTATATAATTTCCATAGCATTGGATACTCTCAATCCATAATAAAACTGCAAAATATAGAAGGAATTTCAGCACTTGACTACTAATAAGCCTTAAAAATCTCACTTTATACATGTATATTTGAAGTTTTAATTATCCTTTATCTATGGGAGATGAATATATTAGGCGAATACGCTCGCGTCCTCCAGTGGCATAAATAGGTCTCAATTTCAAAATACCCACAGTAAATATTATTGAATTTTATTTCCATAAAATGGTTCATTTATTGATTTACATAATAATTTGCATATTAATTATTTGGAAAACACAACTGTTTACAACTTGAGAATAACATAGATGCTAATACCTGCTTAGTGCCTTCTAATTTTGATAAGTTTTTATCCTTTTTCCAAGGAAGATCAAGAATGTATGCTCTATTTTTCCTGTTACGTCTGTAGAAATTACTAGAATTAGATATAAGATTGATGTAAACTGGGAATGTTTTTCTTTATTATCAGAATGTGAGGTAGAATCTCAGATTTCTAAAATAAATTTATCTTTCTGCCCTCTTAATCCAGTTTTGGCCAATTCTTTAAAAATATTAAGAAAAGACTTCCCTCCTTGTATACAAAAATTTCAAATGTATCATTAAATGAAGGGAAAATACCAGATCCATTAAACATTGCCTCAGTTCACCATTGTGTAAGCAACCCTCAATAGATGCATCAAAATTTTAAAGTAATTGACCTATTTCATCTCTGCCTTTTCTTGCTAAGATCCTAGAGAAAGCAGGATCTTAAATAAACAGCTAACAAAATATCTAAAAGAAAATCATCTCATTAACCCTAACCAATGAGGATTCAGGCAAAACCACTCTACTGAAACACTACTACTTTCAATAATGGATAAACTGTGGTTTGGTTTTGATAAGGGTCAGAGTTATGTGTTGGTTGTATTGCACTTATTAGCCGCGTTCAATACTGTATAGACTATGAGATCCTTGTTACATATATGAAAAAATTTGGACTATCAGGGCTGGTGTTAAATTAGTTCCATTCTTTCCTAGCAAATTACCAAATTCAAGATAGGATAGGAAATAAATCCTCAAACTGGGCAATATTGAAGACAGGGGTGTCACAAGGATCGTCATTGTCAGCCTTATTGTTCAACATTTATATGGCCCCCTTATGTAAACTTTTAGGTGATTAGGATTAAATTTCAAACTATTTGCTGATGATATTCAATTTTTTTATTCCCATCGCGATCTCAATTGAGAATTATTTCAAATACTTAGAAATATACTTGTCAGCTATAAAGAAATGGCTTATCTGCCAATAAGCTTTCATTGAATTTATCCAATCTGATTTCATTGTTTTAACAAAGAAGCAGATTGTGATGATTATCCCTCACTCTGTTTTGCAGGACAGACTATTCTAGGGAAAGATAGTAGGGATGTGCAAGGCCCGAACCTATTGGTTCAGGCTTCGTTTTTGGCCCACTGCAGGAAATTTCATATTTCCTGTGGTTTGGGCCTTTAAAATTCGGGGAGACTGAAATTTAATTTTAGTGCGCACTAACGGGGAGTTGGTGCGCATTAACAGGGAGTTAGAACGCACTAAACCTGAAAATGAATTTTTCCCGGGAAAATTCCTTTGGGTTTCGGGCTCCCCGAACCAGGACAAATGCACAATCCTAGAACATAATGTATGTGATCTGAGAGTTAAACTAGATAAGAGACTAGACATGAAAACAAATATCTCCTCCTTAATAAGATCAGGCTACTGCAATTTGTGAGTATTAAAGAGATTAAAGCCTCTACTCAAACCTGAAGACTTTAGAACAATCCTTCAAGTGATCATGTTCGCAGGGCTGGACTATTGTAATTCGCTTTTCCTGGGAATACCAGCAGCTAATACACTAAAAGGTGAATTTTAAAAGCCCAACGCTCATCACAACCAGAAGAAATGCGAGTATGTCGGGCTGGCGTGTGCCAGTGGATTTTAAAAGCCATCCAAGTATGTGTGTATCTCCTGCTGCACACAGAAATGAAAATTTCAAAAAAGGGGCGGGGAATGGGCGTGAACTAGGCATGGTAAGGGTGTTTTTTTATTTCCACTTCAATTTAGCAGTTAAACATTTACGCACACAGGTGCACGGAGGGGTCCCCTGCCTTGTGACTTGACTTCTGCTATGGAGGCCGTGTAAGTAATAAAATAAAGATAAATAGATTGGCAGGGTTTTAATGGTTGGGACTAACAAGGAAGATGGGAGGCTTTTAAACTAGGGGTGTTTGTAAGTTCTATCCCTTACCTGGGTGAACTGGGAACAAACTGTGATAACTAGTAATGGGGTCAGTGTGTGTGTCTATTAAAATCCCCCTACTTATGCAGTAGAAGCAGCATTTGCACATATAGGCGGGGGTCCTCTTAAAATTGCACATACATGTGTGCATATTCAGGCTATTTTATAACATGCGTGCATATACACGATTATGTTATAAAATGGTGCATCCCAGGGTGTGGGTTGACGAATGCGTGTACATGTGAGCCTGCAAGCCCATTTGAAAGTCACCATCCCTGGGTGTTATAGCCTCTACAGAATTCTGCAGCAATAATTCTAGCAAGATATTCTAAATCTGATCATGACATCCCAATTTTCTTTTCACTATATTTACTTCCAATCAACTTTCAAATCGATTATAATATCTTCATATTGATATATAAGATACTAAATACCGAAGACAATATATGGTTAGCTGAGCACTATATTTTTAAACCCCTCACCATGCTTTAAGATCAGCTAAAAGGGAGTTTGTTGGTGGTACCCAGTATCCAACAGGCACAGTTACATGAAGTAAGAAACCATGCAATTTTAGTCGCAGGCCCAATATGATGTAATACAATGCCTGAACACTTATGCCTTATAACAAATAAGGTTGTACAGAGGTAAAAAATTCCATTTCATTATTTAATTTTGTTATTGGGGTGTTTTTTTTTTTCATGAATTTCATTTTGTTTAATGTTTCTTTCATTTTCATTAGTTTAAAAAACAAAATAAATATTAAAAATCACCCCAAAAGTGCATTAAAAAAAAAGAAACAAGGTCTCCCAATGCCTCCCTACCAGAAACAGGGCCTCCCGGGGACAGAATCATTCTTGGTCTTCACTTATCCAGTCCAGGGGGATAAAAAGAAGAGGCCTAGGTCCAGGCCAAAGCCTCAGCCTTGATTAGACCTATGTCATGGTAGGTCACTGTGAACTTAACCTAGGACTTAAGCAAACCCCAAGCTTCGAGGCCTAGGCTCAATGCTGGGAACTATGACAGAAGCCAGGGCTTCAGCCTTGGCCTCAGCCAAGGCCCATTTTAGAGCATCAGCTCAGGCCAAGGCTCGATGCCAGGGCCCAACACCTGGGCCTCAGGCCCAATGCCGGGGTCCCATCTGGATGCTGTGTTCCCACATCAGAGCCTCAGCCTAGATTCAGGCCCAACACTGGGACCCGGCCTGGAGGCTGGGTCCCAATTCCTGGGCCTCAGCTTAGGCCAAAGACACAGGCCAAGGCCCAATAACAGGGTGTGGTCTGGAGGCTAAGTACTGACAGCAGGCCTTGGCCCAGGTCTAGGACCGGAGGCAGAAGCCCAGCCCTCAAACATGTCTTCCTCCTCTTTCTTCTTTATAATGACAGCATCCGCTGGGGATGCGTCAGAGTTAATTAACTCCAGTGCCTCCTTCCTCAGCAGAGTTCATCATTTTGTTGTATGGATGTTTAACTGAATTGCCATATACCAAATTAGATGATAGTGAGTTGTTTTCTTTTATTATGTTTTTATGAATTTTCTTTTGATATTATGGTATGCATCATAGCGATTAGGAAAGAGTGGTTAAGAAATAATGTAGAAATAAATATATAAATAAAGCATCTAGATTTGTCCTCCACAAAGCCACCATGGAATTTATGAATGTTCGAGTTAAAATGTTTAAATAAGTAAAGAATAGATAAATAAAAGAATAAACTTCAATACTGATTGTGATTAGGAGAATACTGGGGTCTTCTTTCATTCTGAGAGGTTAGAGGAGGGAGGAGTGTTTGGAGTGGGAAGTTGCCACTTCAGTATTAACCAGCCCTTCACTTTGGGCTGGTTAATGCAGAGGTTTTAGAGATGCAGAGTATGCACAAGGTAGAAGTCCTTTTAGTGCGGGCATTTTACTAGGGATGTGCAGACAAAAAGTTTGCGTTGATAAGTTGATAAGTTGAAGTTGAGGGTCGATTTCGTTCAATATGGACATTTGGTGGCGGATTTTAAAACGAGCGCGAATAGCCTACTTTTGTTTGCGCTCCAGGCGCAAACAAAAGTACGCTGGATTTTAGTAGATACGCGCAGAGCTGCGCGTATCCGCTAAAATCCTGGATCGGTGCGCGCAAGGCTATCGATTTCGTATAGCCGGCGCGCGCCGAGCCGCGCAGCCTACCCCCGTTCCCTCCAAGGCCGCTCCGAAATCGGAGCGGCCTCGGAGGGAACTTTCCTTTGCCCTCCCCTCACCTTCCCCTCCCTTCCCCTACCTAACCCACCCGCCCGGCCCTGTCTAAACCCCCCCTTACCTTTGTCGGGGGATTTACGCCTCCCGGAGGGAGGCGTAAATCCTCCTGACCCCCCCAAGTTGGCCAAAAGTTTCGGTTGGGTTCAACGGGGGTCCGGGAGCGGAGGCGCGGAGAAGCACGTGACGTCCGCGTCACTCCAACGTGATGCCGACGTCACGTGCTCCTCGCAAAGGAATACAGGGATGGCTTCCTGACTCCCCGCTGGACCACCAGGGAGTTTTGGTAAGTCTTGGGGGGGTCAGGAGGGTGGGGGGTTTAAGTGTTTATTTAGGTTCAACGTATTCAACATAGCTATGTTGAATAAGTTGAAAATCGCGATGCGTTGCGCATCATCACTTTTTTAAGTTTAAAAAAAAAATAAGTTGCGTTTTACATATACGTTCAAAACGAATGCACACTCCTACATTTTACTATGTGCACTGCATGCTCTGCAACAAGATAGTTTCCTGTAATGATTGCTAATACAATTTTAGGGTTCATGCAAACAATTTTTTGCTTGCTGTTTAATGACTCAGCTACATTATTTCTTAATAATTTATATTGTAATAATCATTGCTATTTCTTTTCATCAACATCAACATTTCTTTTTGTCACCACACCCAGTAGTAAAACAGTCTCGGTACAGAAAGTCTAAATTATTTTCTCCCCAGGGTGTGAAGTCTCTGATTGGGGTTCCTCTAGTTTTCAGATGGTTTTACTCTCAGAGATCTCTCTTGTTTTCTCATACTCTTTCTCATGTCTCTAATCCCAAGGTGGAAGGGATGTTCCTCCATAGGCAAAAATGGGCAGCAAATATCTTCCTCCTGTTCTACTAACAAAATCTGTTTCCCCACAACTGAGTGCAAAAAATCCAGAAGATCCATAAATCATGTTACCACCACTCTTATGTCTCCAAAAAGGTTACAAGGGGGCAGATCTTCCTTAATCTGGGTGCCCCAGGAACAGGGTTCCCCATGCCCTCTCTTCAGGGACACTCAAGGGTCTTACAAAGCTTCCTACCCCTAAAAATACAAAACCCCAAAACAAACCAGATGCAACCCCAGCCAGCCAGTTAGTGGACTGATAGGGCAGCTTCCGAACTTCCTCAGGATAACCAGGCATGGTTTGTCTGGCTCCTCCAAGCAAACATAAAATGCCAGGTCCTGATGCAAGGGTCTTATCCCAGAGCCAGGATAGATACTGGGTCGCAGCCTGGAGGCTGGGTCCCAACGCATGTGCCTCAGCCTAGGCTAAGGCTTGGACCCAGGCCCAATCCAGAGGTCAGGATCCAACACCAGGCCCGGCCCGGAGCCAGGGACTTGGCCAGAACCAAGGCCTGATGCCAGGGACTCAGCCTCAGCCCAGGCCCAGCAGCTGAAGCCCAGGCCTCACTGCGTTGTCCTCTTGTTTCTTCTTCTTTAAAATGATGGTATCCACTAGGGACACACTGGAGTTTGGTGTATGGAGTCATTTAAACCATTGTACACTAAAATGGCACCCTCTACTGAAGAATTAACTCTGGTGCATCCTCAGCAGATGTCGTCATTTTAAAGAAGAAGAAAGAAGTGGACGACACTACTGGGCCTTGATGTCAGGCCAAAGCCTGGGCCTTGACATAGGCAGAGTCTGAGGCCCCAGCATCTAGTCTAGGCCCCAGTGTTAAGCGTAGGCTGAGGCATTGGGACCAGGCCTCAAAGCTTTGGCTTTGCATAGGGCCTAGGCTGAGGTTGCGGTGACCTACCTCAGCCTAGGCCTACGCAAGGCTGAGGCTTCAGCCTGGGCCTAGGCCTCATCCGTGGTTCTCCTCCCCCCCCCCCCAGACTAGGTAAATGGGGGCAGGATAGGATCCTGGCCCTAGCATTTGTTTATTTTGGAGAGATGGGTGGTGGGAACAGGTGGCCTTAGGAGGCCCAATTTTTGTTTTAATGCATTTTTTTAGTTTTAAAAAAATGTTTATTTCATTTTGTAAACTAAAGAAAATGAAAAAAAACATTAAACAAAATGAAATTCATGAATAAACACCCCAATAATTAAATTAAAAAATGAAACAACATTTTTATCCTTGTGCATTTCTATCTCTGATGTTGTAGTTGATGATCATCTGGTATAGAGTGATCACCAGATGATATAGTTCAGTATTAAAGTACAAAAGATAACAGATTATTAAAATACTTCAGGAAAACCAACTTTGCTAAAACAGAGAAGTACCTCAAGGAGTCATTAGCTACAAGGGAAAATCTAGGAGAAGTAGAAGTAAAGTGCCCAAAACTAAAAGAAGAAATAAGGGCAACTAACCTTTTCATTGGGAAAATAAATAAAGGAATGAGGGAAAAATGGCAGCTATGGTTTTCTAAAGAAGTAACTGAAAAAGTAAGAGAGAAAAAGTTAGCATTCATAAACTACAAGAGATCACAGAAAGTGGAAGACAGGCAACAATATCTGGAAAAGCTAAGAGAAGCTGAGAAAGTAGTCAGGAATGTAAAAATATAAATGGAAGAAACTTAAGCAAATACAGTAAAATGAAGCGACAAGACTTTTTAAGATATGTTAATGATAGAAGGAAGTGCAAAAGTGGCATTGTTTGACTCAGAGATGTAGAAGAATATGTAGAGGCTAATGAGGAAAAACACAATTTCTTAACAGATATTCTTGATTGGTGCTCATTGTGGAAGATTAACTGGCTGACTTTGCAATGCTTGTTTAGAGTTAGGAGTAATTCCAAAGGAATGGTGAGAGGTAGATGTGGTTCCTATTAATAAAAGTGGCATAGGGAGGAGGCCTGGAACTATAGAATGGTTAGTCTACCTCTCATGAGCAAATAAATGGAATCACTGCTAAAACAGTGAATAGAGCAGTTTCTGGACTCAAGATCCAAGGCAGAATGGTTTTATTAGAAGTAATTCTTGTCAGATGAATCTGGTCAATTTCTTTGGGTTACCAGACAGTTGGATCAAGGGAGAGCATTAGATGGAATGTATTTGGATTTCAAAAGGCCTTTGTCATGGTTCTGCATAGGATGCTTATAAATAAATTGAGGACCCTAGATATGGAACCTAGAGTGAGTGAATGGGTTATAAACTAGCTGAGTGGGAGGCGTCAAAAGATCGTAGTAAATGGACTCTACTCTAAGGGGTGGAGCATTGCTAGTGGTGTGCTCATGGATCAGACCCAAGACCAGTTATTTTCAACATATTGGTGAGAGACATAGTAGAAGGATTGTCGAGAAAGGTTTGTCTTTGCAGATGACACTGTGGGAAATATGCGCTTGCCAGCAAGCCATTTCATCAGGTTTAAACACTAACTTCCCTTCTCCCTGACCTTTGCCTGAATAAAAGCATCACTTGTGCTTAAGTCTCTGCCAAGGAGAGGATACCTGACTTCATGTATTTCTCTGGCTTATAATTATTCCTGATAGCCTGAAAGTAGGGCTGGGTGTTCCCTAGTCAGAGGCAGGACAAAAGTCAGGAGGTATAGATTTCAGCAGCCAATGAAATGATCCGTGCACACCCCCTGAGCCAAAGCCAATAGTGTAAGGACTCGTCTGTTGCTATGGGAAAGTAGCCAATCATGTAATGATACATCATCTGCCTTTGTATGAATGTACAATAAAAGAGAGCGCCGAAGTGTGCTCCAGTCCTTTTTTGCTGCCTGCGATGAAAGCTGCCTCAAGTGTCTTCTTTGCCTCCATACTCTACAGACACCAAAATCTGCAATGAGGTAGACAGCCAGGAAGGAGTGGAAAACATGAGGAGGGATCTAGCAAAGCTCAAGGAATGGTGTAGAGACTGGCAGCTAAGATTTAATATAAAAAAAATGCAAATTAATGCATTTAGGTTGCATTTGGTTTGGAGTCAAAAATTTTATAAGCACAAAAGAAAAGCGAGATCTGGGGGTAATTGTAACGGATGATCGTAAGGTGGACAAACCAGTAGAAAAAGCAACAGTAAAAGCCAAAAAAATGCGTGGTTGCCTTGGGAGAGGAATGGTAAGCAGAAAAAGGGAGGCAATTTCGCTCCTGTATAAGACCCTGGTGAGACCTCATTTGGAATACTGAGTACAATTCTGGAGACCGCACCTTCAAAAGGATATAAACTGGGTTGAAGTCAATCCAAAGGGTGGCCACTAAAATGATCAGTGGTCTTAATTCTAAAGCATATGGGGATAAGATTTAAAGTTCCAAACATGTATACCCTAGAGGAAAGGCAACATAAGGGCGATACAATAGAGACATTTATATATCTCAATGATTTCCTGGCACAGGAGGCTAGACCAAGGGGTCATGGGAGGAGGGTGTAGACTCAGGAGTAATTTTAGGAAATATTTCTTTAGAGAGAGGGTGATAGATATATGCAACAGCCTCCCAGTGGAAGGTGCTGGTGGCAAAAATGATATCTAAATTCAAGAACGCATGGGATAAATGCAGGGAATCACTGAGGGAGTGATGGGCATTGTAAAGGCTAGATATTTTAGATGTATGGGCAGACTAGATGAATCATGTGATTTTTTTCTGCCTTCATGTTTCCATGTTTTGTGTATAGTTTAAAATGTTTTAAAATGTATTTAATATTTTAAGTGGAGGGGTAGCCTAGTGGTTAGAACAGTAGGCTGTAAACCAGGGAATCCAGCAATCAAATCCCACTGCTTGTCCTTGTGATGTTGGACATGTCACTTTACGCTCTATGACCTATTACTTAGGTCTTCATTTACTAAACATTTTTCCCATAGGTACGGAATGGAAGAAAAGTCTTTTTAAATCAGGCCCTTACTTTGTAAGCCCTCTGAGGATATGGAAATATCTACAGAACTTGAATGCAAACTGCTTTGAAGTGCCAGAATATAAATAATAAAAATAAAAGTTCATATTTATATTTTCAGTGTTATGAGTGTCTCTTTATTCTTAGATGCATATGTTATTCCTTTTCCACCCCTAGTAAAGTCTTTTCAGGACACCCTCTGGCAATCATTCCATCGCTCACACACTGTCCTGCATTTAGCTAGGTATGCCGGCGTTCTCTACTGTTTTCTCTGCTCTCCACTCAGTTAACCTTATAGTTGCCTACATGCAAATTATGGTTAAGAGGGTGTGCAGTTTTTTTTCTCAACTCCCCTGAAATGACCTTCCTGTAATGGACCCAGCACAGCAGAGATTGTAGTTACTATTTACCTCTTAGCTCATGGTATTCTATATGCTGAGTCTGGACACCAAATTTGAGTCATTAATGCTTCAATGTGTGTATGGGGGGGAGCAGGGGGTGGAACACCACAAATGCCTCAGATGGCTGAAGGCCTTTCACCATAACAAGACTAGTTGTTAGCATCAGCATGTGGTCTGTGAACCATTACACCCTTACAGGCCCTTGCATGCGTTTCTGTGTTTACAGGAAGCCCTGCATGGGGAAGGGATTGGGGACACTGTGGGGCCTTAGAGCACGCAATGGTTCAAAGGATCAGTGCTGAAGCCCACTACAGATGCTGCTGGCATTAGCAGATCACCATCAGGCTTATGTCCAGCCATGAGGGGAGGGGAAGGTTGAGTGTGGAAGAGCTGCTGGAGATTGCCATGGATTCCGCTCTCCTCAACCACTGCAAAACCTTCTGATGCTGTACAAATCACTCCTATCCTCAGCCTGTCATCTCTTCCCACCAAGTGTTATCCATCCTTGGCCTGAGGTTATAAGTTATTATTGTGGACTACCCTGGAGAGGTACTTAAAAAAAAAAAGTGGCTATTTTAAGGGACGGGTCCTATGCTAGAGAGGATTGAGGGTTATATCAGATGTGGTGGGTGAGAGAAGGGACACAAGAGATTGAATGAATATGTGAGAGGACCTGGGAACCTACTGGCAGAGTTAGAGGGGACTGGAGGGGAGGGAGAAAGTGACAGCTAGGAAATGGAGGCTGATATTGAGGAAGGAATAGTGGAAGGCAGAAATGGATAGGATGACAGAGGATAAGGTGGGGGTTGGATGAAGGTCTTGGGGTAGAATGGATCAGATGGTAAAATTGAAAAGGTATGAAGGGTGGGAAGGGTGGGAAGAGAGAAGATGAGCTGTGGAAGACAGAGAGGAGCTGGGGAGGTAAGAGGGTACAAGTGGGGAATGCAGAGTAGCGCAGTCTTGGAACAATGAAAGGATTTTGATTACTGGTTGGGATGAATATTTAAGACAGTATACATTTACTTTGCTTATCTTTTTTATGCATTAAAATATATATTTTTAAAATCATTTTGTATGTGGCATATTGAGACTAATGATGAAATGTTGTGAGTGAAGTGTAACGCCTTTGGTGTTTCCATTTGAATTTCAACCAAACATGGAATAAAGCTGAACTAATTGCATATCACTCTATTATATGAAGGTCTCTGGATTATCCTCCTAATAATGTTAAGAAGGTGACATCCACTTGTTTTTTTTGTTGTTTTGAGTGTGCAAATTTACCAGTGGGGATTGTATGGTTACTATTGTGTGGGGAATTTAGTGTCATCAGGACTCTTTTTTGTATCTTATTGCCACAATATCGGTATGCACATTGAAATTCAAAGAACATACTTTGTCACCTCCAGACTCACTACATTGGTCATGTCTTTGGGACAGGTACCACTTCCATGCTGGGACCGCCCCCAAATGATTGATAGCTGAAATCTTTAATTCCTGTGATATGTCCTCTCTCATTACTGACTAGGGCTGCAGTGCTTGTAGCAGTATCTGACTCAGACTCTGGTGACCGTTCACTGGCAGCATGCCTTACCTGTACATTAGTCCTCAGCAAGTGGCAGCCTCTTTCTTTCTTGCAGCTTCTAAACTTCCAAGAAATCCTTTCCTTGAAATCTTCTCCTCAACTCTCCTCTGAGCCTCTTATGTGAAGACAAAATCCCTCTGCTAGCACTCAGTGAAGAGACCCCCACCCAGTGGGGCAATGGAGCATCTCTATTGCATACTAACACTAAGCTGACATCAGACAGGATCGTTCTAATGATACTTCTATATTACTAAGGGCACTCTGACCAGCTAATGGCATAGTTAATAGATTCACACATTCCATGTCAGCCTTTTGGCAGATTCATATTGTTTGTAGAGAGGCATGGACAATAAATAACTGTTTGTTTGTTTTTTTGTATGATGGGCAACAGGTAGCATACACTGATTCCATAGGGATAAATGGCATGCAACAAAGGATTTCCTGAAACCTATCAGTAGTTGCTGCATCAACAGTACTGGCAGATCTGAATAGTGTGCTGCATTTATATGCTGACAGATTAGCAAACAAAGCTACAATGCTTTCATCCATATTTGATATAGCATTCATATGCATCAAACACTTACTTCTATGTCTATGAAGTAGCACGTCCATGCATTAGAGATAGACAGTGACACACAGAATGAAAACTACCAGTACTTGTCTTTTGAAGCTTTCAGCAGCTAAACCCTTTACAGTCTGAATTTCACCTCAGGTGGTACTAGAGAGTGGCATTTCACACATACTGCAGTTGTAACCTGTTAGCTATTATTCACTGCTGTCTGTTTACTCACTTGTGTGTAGTCAGAGCTTTTAGCATTAGTGCTTAATCAAATACCACAAGCCAGGCTATCCATCTCTTGCTATTGAAAGGGAGAGAGTGATAGAAGAGACAAATAAGGTGTGACAACTGCAGAAACCTGTTTTAACAATGTTCAAGAAGCTCTACACCAGTGAAACCTATCTTGAGCATCAAGACCATAGCCTTGTATATTTGCAAGTAAACTGGAAAGACATTAATCAGAACCCTGATAGTTCTCACACTATCTTGCTATAGCATACCTATTATAACTTTAAAATTGAATTTTCAAAACATTGCACGTGTTAAATATAGCATATATGCATGTCCGTAGCCTTATACTCGCATATTCAGTATTTTATAAAAGTCGAAAATATGAGCGTATGTTCACTTTTGCATGTACATGTGTGAAAAAGGGGAGGTCTAGAGACATTTTGGGGCAGGATAACAGTTACACATGTAAGTTGCTATTTTGAAAGACACACGTGTATGTTTTCTAATTTTCTCACATATTTTTATGCCTGCTAATTATGTGGTATAAGTGATATTAAACATGTTTATTGAGTAGTACTGACAGGGTGGGAGGTCTGGGTGGACTAGAGAGAGTTCAGGCTGAAGAACCAGGGAGAGTTTCAATGAACTGGTGGACTAATTGGTAAATTAGATAATTTCCTAAAAGTGTGTATTTTTAAAATTGGACGATTTATGTATAAAATATACATATGAAATATACCCACATATATTAGGGATGTGCATTCGTTTGCGACGAAATAGGAAATAGAGATGATATTTCCTATTTCGTCGCAGTTCGGGTCGAAACGATAAGAAAACCCATGAAATTTCATGTGGTTTTCTTATTGTTTTTGGGAAGGGGGTAATCCACTGCTTATCGCTGCGATAAGTAGCATGAAATCTATCTACCCCTTGGGATCCTGCCAAGTACCAGTGACCTAAATTTACCACTGTTGAAAACAGGATACTGGTCTTGATGGACCTTTGATCTGAATCAATATGGCAATTCTTATTTTCTCATGATTTTAATAGAGATGTGATTCAGCCAAATCTTTCGGTTCGGCCTTCGCTATCGGCCCGCCGCAGGAAATTTCATTTTCCTGCGGTTCGGGCTGATTTTATTTCGTATGCCTGCCCTAACCCTTCAGATTAAAAAAAAACCCAAACCCACCCCAACCCTTCAAATTTAATTAATTGCAACCCCCACCCTCCTGACCCTCCAAGACTTGCCTGACTCCCCCCCCCCCCAAGACTTACCAAAAGCCCTGGTGGTCCAGTAGGGTCCTGGGAGCGATCTCCCCCTCTCAGGCCATCAGCTGCCACTAATCAAAATGGCGCCAATGGCCCTTTGCCCTTACCATGTAACAAGGGCTATCGGTGCCATTGGTCGGCCCCTGTCACATGGTAGGAGCACTGGATGGCCCGCACCATCTTTAAAAATGGCACAGGCCATCCATTGCTCCTACCATGTGACAGGGGCCGGCCAATGGCACAGATACCCTGTCACATGGTAAGGGCAAAGGGCCATCGGCACCATTTTGATTAGTGGCAGCCGATGGCCCGAGAGCGGGAGATCACTCCCGGGACCCTCACTGGATCATCAGGTACTTTTAAAATGTTTTGGGGTGGGTCGTGAGGGTGGGGGAAACTAAAGGATATGTTTTAAAGGGTCGGGGTGGGTTTAGGGGTTGTTTTTGTGTGCCATTTTTCCCGCCTTCCCCCAAAACGATAAGAGAACCCCCACGAACAATTTTGTGGGGTTTTCCTATTGGTTTCGGGGAGCCCCCGATTTCTGATGAGTTTGAAAATATCGTACGATATTTTCAATTGTCAGAAAAATGATTCACATCCCTAATATTTTCTTATATAACTGGATATACACATCATATAGCCATGCTGAAATAATGGCTAATTTCAGTCTTTTAATGGATAGCTATTATCCGGTTAAATATGACACTATTCTCCAGCCTGAGTCTGGTTAGAAAATAGATAACTGTTTATATTTATAGGTTAGCTGGCTAAATGTTTTTTCCCTCACAACTTGGCATGTTGGAAGGAAGGGGTGAAGCTTGAAAGAAGTGAACATTTCCAGCTCTGAGCGTGAGATGGTGGTCCACTTTATTATTCAAAATGAGGGTACACTATTTGGCGCACACACTGCATTTAGAAAACTGAAAACCTGGGAGGTGGAGGACTTGAAGGCAAGATGGTAGGGATGTGAAGTGGAAAAACATTCATTTTCATTATTCAATTTGTTTTGGGAGGTTTTTTTCCTATGAATTTCAGTTCATGGATTGCTTGATTTGTTTCATTCGTGAGAAAAAATGTAATCAAACCCCTCAAAAAATGTCTTAAAAATGAAATCCAAGCCTGCATCCCATCCTCTCGGAAAAATGCCAGACCAGGATCCCCCAGGCCCTCACTTACCTGGTCCAGTGGAGATCCCCTGGCAAGGACTAGGCCGAAGCCTTGGACTTGCAAGGCTGAGGCTTTGGCCTAGTCCTGAGCTTCAGGCCCTACCCTGGGGCCCAGCCCAGAGGTCGGGCCCCAACACTAGAACCTCAGCCTAGACTCAGGACTGTTGCCGCAACCCGATCCAGAGGCAGTGCCCGATGCCCGGGCCTCTGCCTAGACTGTGCCTGAGCTCAGGACCGCTGTTATAACACAACCTAAAGGCCGGGTCCCGATGCCTCGGCCTTGACCTAGGCTGAAGCCCAAGCCTAGGTCTGATGCCATGACCCAAAATGCAGGTCAGATCCCAATGCCATAACCTGACCCAGAGGCCATGTCCTGATACCTGGGCCTTGGCCTAGACCACAGCCCAAGCCCAGGCCCAACACCAGAAACCTGACTTGGAGACTGGATCCCAGCACCAGGGCCTCGGCCTGGACCCAGGCCTTATGCCACAACATGACTCGGAGACCAGGACCTGATGCCTTGGCTTCGGGCTAGGATTGAGCCCGAGCCCTAGGCCCAATGTTGCAACCTTACTCGGAGGCTGGGTCCTGAAGCCTGATACTTGGTTTAGGCCGGAGCCCAAGCCCAGGTCTGAAGCTGTGACCTGACCCAGAGGCTGGGTCCCAGCACCGGGGCCTCAGCCCGCACCCAGGCCCAATGCCACAACCTGACCTGGAGGCCAGGTATCGATGCCAGGGCCTTGGCCCAGACCCAGGCCCGATGCCGCGATCCAACCCGGAGGCCAGGTCCTGAAACCTGGGCTTAGGTCCAAGCCTCAGAGCCCAATTCTGGGAGCTCCTCTTCAGATCCTCTTCTTTCTTAACTCTTCAAAGTCAAATGACAGCATCCACAGGGGTCTCACCAGAGTTAACTCTGGTGCATTCACCCCATTGGATGGCGTCATTTTGATATATGGCATTATATGGCCTAGATTGAGGCCCAGACATCAGGATTTGGCCTCCAGGTCGGGTTGCGGTGTCTGGCCTGGGTCTGGGTCAAGGCCCCAGTGTTGGGACCCAGCCTTTGGGTCAGGTCACAGCATTGGGCCTGGGTCCGGGCCAAGCCCCAGCATCAGGACATGGCCTTCATTGGATACCCAAAGGTTCAGATAAGGTTTTTTTTTTTTTTTACTCTGCAGGTCTCAGCCGAGGCCCCCATGTTGTCCATGCCTCCGCTGAGACCCTGTTATTCATGCTCGGTCGTAGGCCGCAGCCCTTTCTTTAGGCCAAAGTGCCGGCTTAATGCTTGGGCCTAGGCTGCGGCTCCTGCTTTGAGCCTCGACCTATGCCCTAGATGAGGCCCCAGTTTCAGGCCTAGGTCTAGGACCGATGCATTAGTTTAAAAAGAAAAGAATGAACAAAGTTTGTTTCATTTGGGGGGGGGGAACACTCTGATTTGGTTCACGGTCCCCCTGAATGAAATGAATTAACCTTATTTGTTGTGTTTTGTACTTTTGTTTTAAACGAATGCACATCCCTACAAAATGGAGGCTGCTGCTGTGCAGAGAGGCAAAGAAGATCCAGACAGCTAATCTGCTTCCTTGGCTTCAGATAGGGTGCCCCTAACTCCCCTGGAAGACATAGCTGTCAGTGGTATAGCAGGAATGGAGAGCTTAAGGATTGGCAGAGCCATTATTAAGTTCTTATTTAATGGGCTATAAGGTTAGCCTTTTAGTAATGGTGCTCTGACAAATAACATAGGCTTTCAAAACGCGTGTAACATAAAAAAAGATAGGAATGATGTGTTTCTGATAAGTAATACTAGCTGCATCAGGAACAGAGAGTGCTATACATACTATGTGCAGTCCTGACACCTTTGTAGTACATTAAAAGGCTGTTTAGTATTGCTCTGAAGTGAGGCACTTTACTAAATAAAAGCTTTAGTGAACCTCAGGACTTTGCACCTAGCTGCCTCTAGGGTGTCCATTTATTGAGGCCTGTTTCATTTGGTTTATAGCAAACACCAAAATGGCTTTGCTATGTGAGGGCCATGCTATGTTGCCTCCAATGTGCCTCAGCTTTTAATTTGCCGTGCACCTGGAGTGCTTGTATTTCTGTAGCACCCACCCTCCAGATTTGGCTGCCAGGGCTGCTCTAAAACAGGGTTTGCAGCATGTGTACTCTAGCTGTTGTAACCGAGAGCCAGTTTGGTTACCAGGAAGCCCTGGGACATGCCAGCTAGTGCAGTTAGTGAGAGATAATTAGGGAAGGATCCATGCAGTGCAGCCCCTCCCACTGAGGGTGCTGGGATGGACATTCCCCTCTTGTGAGATTATATAGCAGCTTTCTACATAGAGCTCAGGAGGAAGGTTACAGATGTTTGCCTGTCTGGGGATCTGGGCTCCATCCTTCCTAGCATCTTTCGGGACAGGTCGAGGGCTCCACTGCTCTACTCTTCTCCCAAGGTGCAGAGTGGTTGTCATGGGAATATTTTGGATGTTTGGACTTTTACATGGTACGAGCCTTGTTGGACACCTGGGCCTTTCCTAGATGCAAGGAACAGGGAACCCTGTATTTGGGATGCCCAGGTATAGGGAAGATCTGCCCTCTGAGGTGGTGACTCACTGTAAGGAACAACTCTGGTATTAGTATTTTTTGGGGATGAGAAAGACTTGTTTAATTGCCCAGCAGGAAACCTTTTGCCCTCCTTCCTTCTTGGAGTGAAGAAACAGCCCAAGCTGCTGCTTGGACATCGGATCCCACCATGTTGGGATCCCCAAAGGAAAAGCGAAAAGATCTGCTACCTGTGAGTAAGAGACTATCTACACCATTGAGGACACCCATCTGGCGTCTTCACCCTGGGGAGAGAGAGGTTTGGACTCTCTGTGTAAAGACAGGATTTTGGCCACCATTGGAAGGGATTTCCAGACCATCCTAGGGTTACCCTGCTCACAGGGCCCTCCATGCCGACTAATCCAGGAGGGTGGATGGCCCCCTTGCCTGTGAACAAGACTCCTGCTCAGATAGATGTAGACACTTTAAACAAATAGAGAAATACTGTGGTGCTGGGATTTGTTTAATTGTGCTGTTTCAGCTGACTGTTCAATTCAGTGAAGTTTTAAGTTTGGACACTATCCAAGTGACTCCAGTGTAGTTACTGGATACACAGCATACAGTCCCTCACCCAGGGGCAACACAAAGGAAAAAGTCACCCCTAGCGCATGGGCTCTGAAAATTAACTCTTTCCCCCACAAAAAGGATCCACACCCCTAGGGAAAGAGTCAGAGAGAAGAGCTAGACAGGTGTCCCTGCCTCAAAGAACTATGAATACATTTATGGCCCCTTTGGAGTGACCTGCCCTTTAGTCACTTTTTTTGCATTTTTTCCCTCTGTCTTCCTCTGCACAGGCATCTGAGCATGTAGCATAATTACATGCTGCCCTGCCATACCTGGCCAGCTTTAATATTTCTAGAATGTGTATCATTATCGTCATCAAAAAGATTGGTAGCTATTTTGAGGATAAGTGTTTTTGTCAACCTCCATTCTCCATAGTGACTGTGCGGTCATGCCAGACTTCACTTCTCGTGCTTTCATTGACAAATCAGGTCTCTACATTAATAAAGACTATTCTTTCTTCCCAACCTGCAGGACAGTGCAGTCAAGAAGATGCTGATGCTCTGCGGGTTGTTCACAGAAATCAGCCTAGCCAGCAAGAGGACATAGAGGAAGCCAACAAAGAAAACATCAGCCTTGTGACCCCAGCTGTCAGGGTGCGCAGGATGAAGGAGATAAGGAGGGCAATAACAGATCACCAGGAGGCCAGAGAAGCTTCATAGTGAGAAGAGGAGCCATGCACTGAGCACCAACGCATGCTGGCATACACTTACCAGGGAGAGCATGCGGGCTGCTCATGAAGGACAGGCAGCAGCAGCTATGCAGAGAAAGAGAGCAGCTGTGGAGCAGCAGCGATTAATGCTGAGCAATGTGGTTTCTGCCTGCCAGCATATTGCACAGCTGCTGCAGTTGCCTCTCATCTATAGGGTGTGCCCGGCCCATGTACCTGCTGCATAGGATGCCTTACCCAATGGGGAACGTGTGACGGCCTCTCCACCTCCCAAGGCGATGTGATGACAGAGGAGCCCCAGGAGGAGAGCACTGCCCCTCTGAGAAGGAGCTCACAGGTGGGGATATGGCAGCACGTTGGGGGAGGGAATGGTAATGGACGTAAAAATAGGTTGCTAGCCACATCCTTGTTATTTAAGTATTTCACCTTCCCCTACACGAGAAGTAAATAAGCAATTTTCAGTTTCACAATATTTCTGTAATGAATATATTTCCTTGAGAAATGGCAGCAGTTAGTGTTTGTGACTGAAAGTTTGGTACACCAGGCTCCTAATCACTTTCCTCTTTTCTCTCTTCCTCTGGAGTCTGTATACCTCATTGTGCTGCTCTTTAGTGCAGAATGCAGCATGCAGTAACACTCCTCCTGTTCTGTCCAGAGATCTGGATCAACTCTTCAAAATGCTGAAGGTGTCCTCTATAACTGACCGTGTTCACCGATAAGCCTTATTGTAATTTTTTTATGCTTCTGTTGCAGAATGTCTGATGGGTGTTAAGAGCCAAATGAAAAAAAGGGTAGCCCTGATCACCTGAGGGTGGGGGATCCTTATACGGCAGATACATTTCCAGCTATAAAGCATGCTTACAGCTACAGCAGCTGTCATTAGGGGCCTATGTGAATAGGTCTCAGTGTATAGCTAGCCATTTGGCATTTCTCTGTTGTTGCACTTTTATTGCTGGTTGTTGATGCTACAGAATGATTACTTTGATGAGTAAAGTCCAGAAAACACACATTGGTAAAGCATTGATGAGAGGAGTGGAATAATAGAAGCTGCACCATGTAGCAAAAGCCTGAGGATCATAATCATAATGTGCTATATGTTCAGCTATTCACAGACCCTGAGTGTCATGCTATGAGATAAAAGAAGCAAAAGGCTAGTTACATACCTATGTATCAACCATTTCCTGCACCTAAAAGTCCTCTGCCAGTCTACATTGGGAGAGAATGTAGGCATCATGGCAGGCGTCTGGATACTTGGCAACTACATCCATGATAATACTCCGGGCATTATACACAATCTGCATATTCATGGAATGAAAACCTTTCCTGCTCCTATAATTCCTTTTCTTCTCTGATAGTGGCCTGAATGCCACACAGGTGCCATCAATAGCCCCCAGAACAGAGGAAAAGTTTGCTATATTATAGAAGGTACTCATAGTTTCCTCTCTCTGTTCACTTGATATAGAAAATGATATACAGGCCTTCATTCTGTACAAAAGAGCATGAATAAATAAGTCAATGAAATTGTATGGAGTTGACTGTGTTATTTATTTATTTATTTATTTATTTATTTATTTATTTATTTATTTATTTATTTATTTGATGAGTTTTATATACCGTTATTCGGTTGAGCCATCATAATGGTTTACAAAAGTGTACAATATCTTGTAACAGAGCATTAGAAAGAACAGTACTTAACAGATGGGTAGCAGTACAAAACCATTTGAACTATTAAACAATATCAGTGAAATAGATATCCAGAAAGATTTAAAATTAGGATAGATGGGGAGGGAAGGAAGAAAAGGGAGGAAGGGGTGAATTATGCGGTAAACATATTTTTGTGGTGTCTCCTACTGTAGTTGCGAAACTGCCTGTGGCTAAGAAAGCCAAGCCAGTGGTGACTTTTATCTGCACTAGCAAAGCATGGCTTTTGTTTTGTCAGACTCTCCCAATCATCTTTTAACAGATCACAGAGATCCAGGATAGTTTGTTTGTTAAATCTGTACCTACAAATATTTGCTCTTCTGTGAGGTCAAAATAATAGATTCTGGTTCTGTAGACCCTTTCTGCCCGGTACTTCCTTCTCTTCTGTTGCTACCCTAGTCTCCTTCACCACCATCGCCACAAAAACTACCAAAAAGGAAGCATCCTGTGTCTTTGCCTGGCACCAACCAGCAGCAGTCATGGAATGACAATGTAAAATGCTATCCGGATAACATTATCTGCCTACTTTGATAGGGGACACTCCAGCATCCTCATAAATAGCAGGATTAAGTATAGCCAGATACATATCATTAACTGCACGGCAAGGTGATGCTGAAAATTGTACTTATCCAGTTATATTGTAAACACACCCATGATACACCCCAAAAAGCCTTTTTTTGTCATCCAGATAAATGCAACCATTCTATATATATATTTGGCTATGCTGCCACCACTGAAAATCCCATGTAGCTGGATATGTCCTATTTAGCCAATTATCATTTTTATCCAGATAAAGGGCATCTAAGATTATGAATACTGACCTCTGAATTACTTGCAGTGGGACAAAGAACTCTGTTTCTCAGCAAGCATCATATAATAAAGAAACAAAGAATAAGATGGAATGTAAGAAATATAAGGCCCATCTTGTCTGTCCAATTTAATTCCTGTTGCAACATGCAAAACAAAGTACAGAATAACATTCTCAATTTACAGTTATTGATTGTATTAAGTAATGATGATAGCATGCTTACTGTTTTTTAGAGGTCATTTTTCTTCTGTTAAATTTGTTGTCCACAGTGAGTTTAAACTTTCTTCTACTTAACCACTGTGCTATTATCAAGTTTCTACTACGGTTTCAATATGTAATTATGTTACTACACGGGTTTGTTTTATTCACCATCAGCAATTCATTCTCATCCTATTATAGGTAAAGGTTTTGACCACAAGCATAGATATTTACATATAAGGAAAGCTTCTTTGTCTAAAACCAACAAAACATTTTCTTATATAACCCATGTCTATCTTTATATAGCGAAATATATCTATATCTACCTATCTGAAAACATTGATCTTATTGTGCTCACAAGAGCTAATTTACTAAGCTACAATGATGTGTTTTCACATGCTAAATGCTGATTTTGGCATTTTATAGTGTTGACTGAGCCCTCACATGCAGGACAAAGGAGATCTTGGATTCAGCTAATTCTGGAGTATGGCGCTAGTAGGACCTGAGTAACAAGGATCAGAGGCTTCACAGGGAAAGCTCTGATAGAGTACATACAAGGGGACTGAGCCATAAGAAGAAGCTGCTCATTTCCCAGCATTTCACTTTGGAAAAAAAAGACACCAACACACACCTTATAACTGGCCATAAAATACTAATTTTATTTACAGAAAAGGCAAAAGAACTCTGTTTATGCTTTTATTATATATTTTTCACTCTAAGATATATGGATGATACCTATTGGTAAAATATTGCTGTACACATCAAAGGGTCTAAGGCACAAGGTTGGAACTTTCTCAAAGAAAGAGTCATTCCACTAGTTTGTAGAGAATAGAATGATTGTTCATAAAGAAGATCATTTTGCTCATAAGTTACTTGGTAAACATGCGCATAAGCAGCAACAATTTTTAAAGTGGACTAATGCATGGCATTTCCAATTTGAAAATTATCCCAGAAAACGTACTCACGTCAGTTGCTATTTTAAAAGACACCTTTGCCACCTTACTCTCATAATTTTATATCTGCTAATTATCTTGCGCAAGTGATATTATTAAATGTGTTTATTGTGTACTATTGGCTGGATGGGAAGGCTAAGTGAAATGGGGGGGGGGGGGGGTTCAGGCTGAAGAACCAGGAGGATCTCAATGACCTGGAGAAGGACTGGGCAAACTGGTGGAGTAATTGATAAATCTGGTAATGCCAATTACACACACGTTTTAAAATATAATGACTTGTGTACGCAAATCGGGAATCGGGATTTACATAAATCCTACTGTATTTTATCACTTATAATATATGTACGTATCTTTTTAAAATTGATGGGGAAAAGTATGTACACTCAATAGGGTTGTGAATCATTTTTCTAACGAATTGAAATATTGTACGATATTTCTAAATTCGTTAAAAATCGGTTAAAAGAAGGAAATGATCAATTTTACCCCCGATTTTTCGTAAAAATCATTTTTCAGGTTAGCGCGCACTAACTCATGTTAGTGCGCACTAACAAAAAAACGTTTATTTTTGTTACTTTTTGTTATCTTTTGCTATTTTTGTTAGTGCGCACTAACATGAGTTAGTGCGCGCTAACCCGAAAAACGATTTTTCACTAAAAAAAACCTGGGGAAACGCAGGAAAACAATTTTTTTCCTCGGCCAGACGATCCCGATAGCAGGAACGATTGGGCACCCGATTCACATCCGTAACACTCTATGAATCGAAATAATTGCTTTCAATGCATTGCATGTAATCGCACATAAGCACACATACGCACATAGGGGCGGATTTTAAATGCCCTGCTCGCGTAAATCCGGCTGGATTTATGCGAGCAGGGCCCTCGCGCACCGGCGCGCCTATTTTGCATAGGCCGCCGGCACGCGCAGAGCCCCGGGACGCGCGTAAGTCCCGGGGCTTTTAAGGGGGCGTGTCGGGGGCGTCACCAAATGACGCGGCATTTCGGGGGCGTGACATGGCATTTGGGGGCGGGCCCGTGGGCGTGGTTTCGGCCCAAGGCCATTCCGGGGGCGTGGCCGCGCCCTCCAGAACAGCCCCCGGGTTGGGTCTTGGCGCGCCAGCTGCCCGCTGGCACGCACGGATTTACGTCTGCCTCTGGCAGGCGTAAATCCATGGATAAAGGTAGGGGGGGGGGGTTAGATAGGGCCGGGGGGGTTGGTTAGGTAGGGGAAGGCAGGGGAAGGTGAGGGGAGGGAACGGAGGCAGGCTGTGCGGCTCGGCGCGCATAGGCTGCCCAAAATCGGCAGCCTTGCGCGCGCCGATCCCGGATTTTATAAGATATGCGCGGCTACGCGCGTATCTTATAAAATCCAGCGTACTTTTGTTCGCGCCTGGTGCGCGAACAAAAGTACGCGATCGCGTATTTTTTTAAGATCTACCTCATATGTTGCAGGGTAGAGATACAAATATTTTATAATATGTGTACATGTGATACACACAGGTTATAAAATGCTATCATAAATCTTTTTGTGCCATATATGCGCGTATATGCTATCACGTGCAGTTGTTTGAATGTTATCCTCTATGGGGTAGATTTTAAAAGCCCTGCGTGCATAAATCCTGCCAGATTTACGCGTGCCTATTTTGCATAGGCCGCCGGCGCGTGCAAAGCCCGGGATACGCGTAAGTCTCGGGGCTTTGCTTGGGGAGTGTCGGGGGCGGCAAGGCATTTGGGGGTGTGTCCCGGGGCATGGTGGCTGTCCATGGGAGGGGCTGGAGGTGTGATGGCGGTCCGGGGGTGGGGCCAGAGGCAGGCATAACTCAACGAAATAAGATAGGGGAGGGGGATTTAGTTAGGGCTGGGGGGTGGGTTAGTTATGGGAAGGGAGGGAAAGGTGGGGGGGGGGGGACAAAAAAAAAGTTCCCTCCGAGGCCGCTCTGATTTCGGAGCAGCCTCGGAGGGAACAGAGGCAGGCTGCGTGGCTCGGCAAAATAGCACCTTGAGTGTGTACTTCTGAATCCACCTCTGAAACACTTCTAAACTGCCCCTTTTTTTCCTGATAAAATATATGCACCATACTGCAAATGTGAGCATACTTTTGATGTTTATAAAATTGAATATGTTCGTACATGCTATTTTTACACTCAAAACACCTTTGAAAATTCACTCCTTTAGGTGTAACATTTCTGTATGCAGGTAACCCACACAGAGTGGCAATTACAACCCTAAACATTTTGATGGGCAGACTAGATGGACCATTCGCGCTGGTTGCGCGTACTTTTTTAAAATCTGCCCCTATGTGCGTAAGTCCCAAGTTGTCCCAATCCTGCCCAGATCCATCCCTGAACATCTCTTTTCTATATGCATAAAATTACATGTATACAGTGTGTACATGCATAGTTTTATGCGTGAATCAGTCGCGCAGTTTTCTAAAGGATCATTTCTGTGGGTAAAGCACTCCTTTAACTTGCAGAAGTCCCTTTGAAAATTACTTTCATAAAGTAGTCAGCAACGTTATCTGTCCTGCAGAGTCTGCTTTCCTGGAACCAACAGTCCTCAGGACAGGTGCCATATGAGTGAGGGGTCAGGGTATTGTATCTGGTGATAAGTCTGCAGACATTGCATAGTAAATGAGAGCAGATAAAAACTAAAATGGTCCAGCCAGTCTGCCCATCAAAATGTTTAGGGTTGTAATTGCCACTCTGTGTGGGTTACCTGCATACAGAAATGTTACACCTAAAGGAGTGAATTTTCAAAGGTGTTTTGAGTGTAAAAATAGCATGTACGCACATATTCAATTATATAAACATCAAAAGTATGCTCACATTTGCAGTATGGTGCATATATTTTATCAGGAAAAAAGGGGCAGTTTAGAAGTGTTTCAGAGGTGGATTCAGAAGTACACACTCAAGGTGCTATTTTGTAAGATGTTATTTTGTAATACATTACCAAACTTGTCTGAACATTTTCACACCTGCTAATGATCTTGGGCAATTGAAATTGGACTTGCCTGTTGTCTGCCGTGTTTGGATAGGAGGTTTGGGTGAACTGTTTAAGATGAAGTACTATTCAGTCTAGGTGAACTGGTGGAGGTATGGCAAACTGGTAGATGCATATATTTTATAAAGTACCTACCACTGTGTTTGAATCAGGATTATTAGGCAAATATGTTTATATATTTTTGCATGCCTAAAATAAATTACTGTGCATTTGTATACTAAATAAAGTAAGCATTCTCAGTCTTTGGAAATATATGCATTTACTACAAAATGACAAATTCATTTAGGTCAGAAATATGTATATTTTATAAAGTACTTGCATAAATCTTTGCATAGCCATGTATGTGGGCAAACTGTGTGCTCCGGACAATTTCGAATGTTGGGATCAAAGTTACCCTGTTTATTCATTTCTATTCTCTAGCCCCCAGGGATCTTTTATGTTTATTCCCTGCCCTTTTTATTTATTTATTTATTTTTATTTAAGAGCTTTTATATACTGATAGCCGTTTGCACATCGTATCGGTTTACAAGAAACAGCAATTATATATCGTAACATAACATTTACATGGAACAATTGGTAGAATATATAGTTAACAGAAACATGGTTAAATAAATTATCTAAGTCAACCTGTTGAAATAAGGTGTTAAGAGGGAGAGGGGGGGTAAGAGAAGAGGCAGCAATTATATTTAACAGAAAAATAAGTAAGTTAAAATGATAACAAGCTTAAATATATGTGATGAACTCCATTACCATTCTTGCCTTCACCATCTCTTTTAGGAGGGCATTCTATACATCCACCACCCTTTCTGTGAAGAAATACTTCCTGATGTTGGTCCTGAGTATATCCCATTGGAGTTTCATATTATGACCCTTTGTTCTAAAGCTGTTTTTCCATCGGAAGAGATTTGATTCCTGTTCATTATTAATACTTTTCAGATATTTAAGAATCTTGTGTGACCCTCCTGACCCCCACAAGACTTGCCAAAAGTCCCTGGTGGTCCAGCGGGGGTCCGGGAGCGACCTCCTGCACTCGAGCCGTTGGCTGCCAGTATTCAAAATGGCGCAAATAGCCTTTGCCCTCACTATGTCACTATGTCACAGGGGCTACCTGTCACATGGTAGGAGCACAAGATGCCAGTATTCAAAATGGCGCCGATAGCCTTTGCCCTCACTATGTCACTATGTCACAGGGGCTACCTGTCACATGGTAGGAGCACAAGATGGTGCTGGCCACCATGTGACAAGGGCTGAATTTATGATATGCATCCCAAATCAATGCATATGGCAGGCTTTTAATATTCACTTCTTAGTATGCACAGAGGATAATTATGCATGTATATACTGATTTTACACACAGACAACCCCTGCATACATTTTTTAATATTACCTCCTATGTTTTTAGCATCAAGCATGCTAAATTTATTTTAGCATAAGATTTTGTGCAATGGCCTCTTTGTGTATGATATTGAATCATTATAGGATTTGGGATATTTCTTAGTCTATGTTGGTCAGGTCAATTTGTATGTTATGTAGGTAGTAGTCCTTATGTTAAAATGTGCAAAAATGTATCTATTTATATTTCTCTGAATATTAAAATACTACCATGCTAGAAATTAAAATATATAACTATTAAATAGTTTGCTAAATTCTTTATAAGCATTTTTATTTGAATATTTGAGTACAGTCTGACAATACTTTTTGGCATATGTTTAAACAGAAAGGAAAATAATGAATTTATGATATGCAGCATTCTTGTGAACTATAGATTTTTTTCTTTTTGAGGCATGTAACTTTCTCAAGACACTGTACAACAACAAGAATGGGAATTTTAATTTCTGCTTAAATAAGTCTCACATGAAAGACATCTCAAAACCTCATGTGAAGTTTTTCTGTAGCACCCTGCAGTTCTTTAGGTCTACTGTCAGATTACATTTGGAATTAGCTGTGAAACAATGAAAGCACTTAGATTTTTTTTAATGTACTCTCCATTGGCCCTATAAATTTATTAGTTCAGAACTGTTATGTGGGCTCAGCAGAAGCATTTCTTCATTGTGGATTTGGTCTCCATTTCTTACTTATGACAGCAAAGGAAAACTTGAACACAAGAGCTTAACAAATCAAAGAATCTTTCTATTCTGCACAGATGGTAGGATTTATCTTTAATAGAAGTGATGAAATAAGATTCTTCTTTTTTTTTTAATTTCAACAAATGGATTATACATTAATTTTCAAGAATGCTTGCTTATCTAAACAGAGTTAGCCATAACATATTGTTTTCTTCTTTAACACTTTTTCTTTTAGATTAAAGCACACAGAAAAATGGTTGAATTAGCCATGGATTTAGAAAAAACCTAAACACAGAATCTCTCCTCATCTCCCTAAATGACATTATCATTAGAGGCTTTGACAAAAGTGAAAAATACCTGCTCATACTCCTCGATCTCTCAGCCACCTTCAACACAGTAAACCACAATATACTGTTAGAACGACTATTCCAAATTGGCTTAACTGGTACTACATTACACTGGTTTTCTTCCTAACTTTCTGAATGAACATACCAGGTATTGATCAACAACATCCCATCAAAAATGATCGACCTCAACACTGGAGTCCCTCAAGGTTCAGCCTTATCCGCTACTCTCTTCAACATATACCTTCTACCCATCTGCCAACTATTAAAAGATTATGGAATCCCACACTTCCTCTACGCTGATGAAATTCAGCTTCTAATTCTCATACAAAACTCGATTGAAGACACCTACAAAAAAAATCTGATCTACTTATCTCAATCAAGCATCTACTAAATTCCCTGAAACTCATAATCAACTTCAACAAAACTGAAATAATACTTATGGATAAAAAACCCAATCCAACTCCGCCACCCTTGACAATACTAGATAAACAAATGATATCTATACTCCCTACCACCCACACCAGGAACCTTGGAGTTATCATTGATGCTGAACTCTCTTTCAAGACCCACATAGCAAATAAAACGAAAGAAGGATACCACAAGCTACTAACCCTAAGACATATAAAACCATTTCTCAACTCTTGTGACTTCAGAACTGTCCTGCAACTACTTATTTTCTCCACCTTCGACTACTGCAACTCCTTACTAATTGGAATACCTTCATCATCCCTCAAACCACTCCAAATACTGCAGAACTCAGCTGTCAGAATCCTTACAGGAACAAAAAGAAATGAGCACATAACACCCATTTTGACCTCACTTCACTGGCTACCTATTACTGCACATATTGCCTACAAATCAATGACCATCATTCACAAAATCCTAAACAATGATCATCAAGGACTAAAAGGCTTAAACATAACCCCCCAAAATCCACAAAGAAACCTACGCTCTGACAACTCAGGATACTTAAACATCCCCCCATCAGAAACGCTCATCTGTCAACTACACGAGAAAGAGCCTTTTCCATTGCTTCCCCCAATCTTTGGAACACCCTACCTAAAGCCCTGAGAACCCAGCACAACCTGAAAACATTCAAAAAAGACCTAAAAACATTTATTTTCCGCAAATTCTATACTAACTCTCAGACGTCTGATCATCCCAGCTCCCAACTGAACTCACATCTATAATCCTCTTATTTCCTGCTCTCCATCTGAACCTCCTTACCCTCCCCATTCAACCCCTCCTTGCTCTCTGACATGATACGTTTTATATTTGAAAATGTTCACCTTACTCTACTGTTACACACCTACTAAGAAAAATGTATATTGTTCACAAGGTTTTACTTTGCTCAACTGCTAAGATAATTGCATAATCTGTAAACTGTTATGATGGCTCTACCGAATAACGGTATATAAAACTCAATCAATCAATCAATCAATCAATAAATAAATAAATTGGTGTTATTTCTTCCAAGTTTCAAACTGTTCATGTTCTCATATATACTGTGATTTTTCTATGCCTCATATTTATGAATGACCCAATATAGCCTGCAATTCCCAGTCAGTAGTACTTAGGGGCTGGGACTGGTTAGGATGGGTAGGTGCTTGCCTTGAACTTCAGCTATCTGAAGATCATTATATCCAAGAGATGCTAATTCCAGATGGTAATATTACTTTTGTATATCTATTTAAATTTAAAAAATTGTCATGAAATGTCACATTTGTTTAGTTCAGTGGTCATCTCCAATGTAATTAATATCCACTACTCTATTCAATCCACGACTCTTCAAATATTCCATCAGTTTCTATATTTTAAATATTTTTATCAGCTTCTTTAGTTACCAGAGCAATACAAGGGAACTGAGATTCAAATTCAATTTCTTGTACTTGCAGATACTCAAATTTGGAGTGTAATTTGAATTTGTAGTGTGATCCAACATTGCAGCTCTGTCCAGTATTCATTTCCTTCTGCCATCATTAAAAAGGATTATAAATTCACAGGAGTAATATTATGGAACCAAACAGAGAAATCAGGTGCAGACACTTTAAGGACTTTAAGGTCCATTCACAAAGAAGGTAATTTTCAAACCAGCATGCGGGCGCACATTGATGAGTATGCATCGGTGCACGCTCAGGGACGCAGCTATTTTATAACATACGCACACATGTGCATGCATGTTATAAAATACACTGGGCATTAGGGATGTGAATCGTTTTAGGACGATTAAAATTATCGTCCGATAATTTTAATATCGTCTTAAACCGTTATGGAACACAATACAATAGAGATTCTAACGATTTATCGTTATAAATCGTTAGAATCGTGAGCCGGCACACTAAAACCCACCCCGACCCTTTAAATTAAATCCCCCACCCTCCCGAACCCCCCCCAAATGAGTTAAATAACCTGCGGGTCCAGCGGCGGTCCGGAACGGCAGCGGTCCGGAACGGGCTCCTGCTCCTGAATCTTGTTGTCTTCAGCCGGCGCCATTTTCCAAAATGGCGCCGAAAAATGGCGGCGGCCATAGACGAACACGATTGGACGGCAGGAGGTCCTTCCGGACCCCCGCTGGACTTTTGGCAAGTCTCGTGGGGGTCAGGAGGCCCCCCACAAGCTGGCCAAAAGTTCCTGGAGGTCCAGCGGGGGTCAGGGAGCGATTTCCCGCCGCGAATCGTTTTCGTACGGAAAATGGCGCCGGCAGGAGATCGACTGCAGGAGGTCGTTCAGCGAGGCGCCGGAACCCTCGCTGAACGACCTCCTGCAGTCGATCTCCTGCCGGCGCCATTTTCCGTACGAAAACGATTCGCGGCGGGAAATCGCTCCCTGACCTCCGCTGGACCTCCAGGAACTTTTGGCCAGCTTGTGGGGGGCCTCCTGACCCCCACGAGACTTGCCAAAAGTCCAGCGGGGGTCCGGAAGGACCTCCTGCCGTCCAATCGTATTCGTCTATGGCCGCCGCCATTTTTCGGCGCCATTTTGGAAAATGGCGCCGGCTGAAGACAACAAGATTCAGGAGCAGGAGCCCGTTCCGGACCGCTGCCGTTCCGGACCGCCGCTGGACCCGCAGGTTATTTAACTCATTTGGGGGGGGTTCGGGAGGGTGGGGGATTTAATTTAAAGGGTCGGGGGTGGGTTTTAGGGGGTTTTAATCTGCCGGTTTTGCGATTTTTAGATTTTTAGATTTTTCACGATTTTTCACGATATTTTACCCCCCCAAACGGCAACAATACGATTCCCTCCCCCTCCCAGCCGAAATCGATCGTTAAGACGATCGAGGACACGATTCACATCCCTACTGGGCATGCGCTTATTCCTGCCCAGTTTTGAATGACAAAGCAGCACCTAGCCACACAAATCCTGTTTCTACCACGTAAGAAAGGGTATTTTATAATGGGTGTGTATCCACACCATTGCCAGTTTCTCTAGTTTGACCACCAGTTCACCCAGTTGAGAACTAGGCCCTCCAAACCCCCTGGTTTAATAGCTTGCACACTCCCCAGTTACCCCAGACTCTTTAAACTCATCAGAAATGGCTGTTTTGTTTTGTTTGTTTTTTAAACTTAAAGTTATACCTCCTCCATAGCAGAAGTAAACTTACGCGGAACTAGACTTGGGCGTGGACCCAGGTGTGTAAGTATTTATACGCACATCTCTTGCACATGTCTTGGCCCCGCTCTGGGTCACCCATGCCCTATCCAGACCATGCCCATGCCCTTCCCCTTTTTGAAACTCAGTGGATGAGTGTAAGCCTGACTTGTGCACGCATCCCCCAACTGATGCGCACACCAGCTTTTAAAAGCTTCCTCTATGATTATACAGTAAAGGTTATCCAGTATTTTATAGTCTGGCACACTCTAGTGACCAGCCTTTTAGAAATTTCCCAATAAGAGTTCAGCATTCCATTAATTGGGTTCTGTATTGGAGCTAAACAGAATATGTCAGTAGATCCAGTGTTGGAGTAATGATGGCTTGAGAATTGGTGTGGGCTCAGGGAGATCCCCTCTGCTTAGAAAGGTTAGGGATGTGGGGTCCCAGCTCTGTCTCTGATGGTGAGAAACAGAAGAGCAGGGGAACTGTTGAGTGACTGAAGCATTAAAGCACCTGCCACAATCAAGGAGCACTTGTGCAACTCAGCTGATTTGAGTTTGCGTGATTCCTATGCCATGTGGATTCAGGTTGGTTGAACTGCGCCGCTGAAACCTGATCATAGAAAGTTCCCCTTCACTACTTGGGTCCCAATGCAGCTCTTCATTACTGTGGGTACTATGATCTGAGTTTATCAAGAAATATCAGCTCATCCCAGATTAACTTGTACAAGACTTTGTGCATTCTGCTGCTGTGTCTCCAAACTATAGAACAGGATACCACTACCTTTTCAGCTTGAATTATGTTACCTCACCTTCCAGAAGCAAGTCAAGGCATAACAGTTTGAGTAAGCCTTCCCCTAGATTCCATGGCAGACTTCCCTTCTTCCACTGATTACCATAGATTTTGATCAAGAAATCAAATTATCAACCACACTAGGCTGTTTAATGTCCCTACCTTATGCTTATGCATCTACACCTTGTGCCAATCTCTACCCTTATTCCCTAATCTATCAAGCAGACTTGTGATTTATGACATATTCTGCTACTTCCCAAATGACTACTTATAGTCTACCTTGCATCTCTATTCATTTCTGTTTATGTATTCTCCTTCATCTTCAATGCCCCGTGCTGATTGTAAATTGTGACTGCAAATGTAACACCAATTATACACTCAATTGCAATCCATTCTGAGACTATCTTAGGAGAAGGCAAAATATCACATGTTTATAAATAAGTAATTCCTGCCATTATGGAATCAAGTAAATTGTCTTTATGTAAGAGTGATAAATGGAAGAGATGGGGATTGACATTAAAAGAGAAGGCGGACATCTGCAAGAGACTTGAGAAGAAACTTTTCAAGGGTGCCCCAAGTTTTGGACCAATGCACGGCGAAAATGCCAAACAAACAAAAATAAAGACAGAAAAATTGAATTATATCATCTTATTTCAATTATGTGAGATTTTGGAAATATTGGAAGCAACTTTCAAACTGTATGAGAACTGTAATGCCTGTGGGCACTGTTTACTAGCAGACTTTACACCAATTTTCAAAGGGAAAAATTTATCTTTGAAAATGGAGTCAGAAAATGTTCACACACAGTCCTGCACCTGCTATTTCAGCGGGTAATTTTTCTAGAAAAATATATTTGCATACTTTTGAAACTTCAAAAATACACTTGTAAGTAGTAACTCATCTTGAACCCCACTTTTGGGAATGCCTCTCCTATCTGCACTTAGTCATTCATCAAAATGCGTTATGGCGTTAACGCACGTGATAAGGCATTAACACCATAACGCATGCGATAATTGTGTTACCACATGGCATGAATGCAAATTTTTAGAAGAGGTGGGATTAATTAAAATGAGGGGCAATATTGCACTGTGTGATAGTACAACACATGCTACTGCATGGTTTTAACTACACCTTTTTTTTCCTGGTGTTGATCAAGCTAGGGCGAGAGAACATAGTAGAAATCTCAACTTTGTGAGACTTTCCTCATTCCAAATGTCGTCAAATCTTCACAGAGATGTACTGTGCTGTTTGTATGTCTCACTCTGTATGTAAAACTGGCCCCTAAACCCCAAACCACCACCAACACTGAGCATTTAGCTTGCCCACCTAATAGTTGATTATTAGGAGGGCCTTATAATCGCTCTCTCTCTCTCTCGCTCTCTCTCTCTCCCCCCCCCCCCCCTCATCAACGGGGTAAGAGCTAGGTTTCAGGCATGGAGGAGGTCAGAGGGGGCTTTTTATTTAAGCAGATTTGGTGGGCAAGACCTGGACCAGATGACTTATTTTTTAATGTGGCTGTAGCGCCAGTGCCATAAAACAAAATGAAATGAAAAACAAATACAATTTAATTCTTTTTTCTTTCTTTTTTTATTGAAATTAAATAGTAAATGACAGCACATCCCTAACTTGGAGTGCTATGTACAATTTTGGAGACAGCACCTATAAAAGTTTATGTACCAGATGGAGTCAGTCCAGATTCCAGGTACTAAAATGGTCAATGGTCTTCAATATAAAATATAAAAGATCTAAACATGTATGCCATGGAATAAAGGAGGGAATGGGGAGGTATGAAACAGAAATTTAAATATCTCCATCGAATTAATACACAAGAAGCAGTCCTCTTTCAATGAAAAGGAGGATCTAGAATAAGGAGTCATGGGGTGAGGGTAAAAGTGAATAAAGTCAGTAGTAATCTAAGGAAATATTTCTTTACATAAAGAATGGTGGATGTATGGAACAGCCTCCCAGTGGAAATAGTGAAGTTGAGGTCAGTATCAGAATTCAAGAAAGCATGGAATAAACACAGAGGATCTCTGAAGAAGAGGACGTATTCTAAAGCTAAGCAGTTTGGGGCAGATTTTAAAAGGTACGTATGCGCGCTACCTGGCGCGCACAAATGTACGCTCGATTTTATAACATGCGCGCGCAGCCACGTGCATGTTATAAAGTTAGGGGTCGGCACGCACAAGGGGAGACCAGCTGGCTTTCCCCGTTCCCTCCGAGGCCGCTTCGAAATCGGAGCGGCCTCGGAGGGAACTTTCCTTTCCCCCCCAGCTTCCCCTCCCTTCCCCTACCTGTCCCGCACCCCCAGCCCGAAAAAAACCCCCCATACCTTTATCTCACAAGTTACGCCTGCCAGAGACAGGCGTAACTTGTGCGCGCCAGCCGAGTGCTGGCACATGACCCCCCCGGCACAGCAGCCGTGTGGAGGCCTCTGGCCATGTCCCCGCCTGGACCGCCCCACCCCTACCACTCCCCACCCCTTTTTGCAAGCCCCGGGACTTACACGCGTCCCGGGGCTTTACGCGTGCTGCCGGGCCTTTTGAAAATAGGCCCAGCATGCGTAACCCTTTGAAAATCTGCCCCTTTGTGTGGATTGGTAGACTGGATTGGCTGTTTGGTCTTTATCTGCCGCTATGTTCTATGTTTCTGTCTACGTAACTATCTATCTATCTGTCTGTCTGTCTATCTATTAGGGATCTGCATTCATTTGAAACAACATAGTATTTCTTGTCGTTTTCAACACAAAGTGAAAGAATGAAACAAAATTTTGTGTTTATTTTTCTTTCATTTTTAAGGTGCACTATTTCTGAAACATAAAAAAACATAAAAAACAACAAAAAAAGGAAAAACATTAATGACCCAAAACAACATGACTTAACATGAACCAACATTTTTTGGTCTCCTCATCCCTTCGATCTATTTATAGCTACATTTTTGGTGGTTGGAAATAAGTTTACGTCATCTACACACCCTATCCCTGAGAATGTTTCTCAGTGGGCATTGGAAAAACCTGCAGAAATAACTAGAAACTCTGGTCAATGGTAGCTAACTTGGACCAATCAATATTCTCAAAATTTTAATCTTTTTTGGGCTTGTTCAAAAATTTTCAGCCTCTGTTAATGGACATTCCCAACAGCTTTTGGATTATTCAGGGAAGATTAACACTTTGGAAAATCAACACTCTAACAATCTGCAAGACTCATTGGATAGACTAACTACTACATTGATCAAGTTAAAGCTACTGATGACACTATTGGCCACCCCATCCACCAAATCAACACACTCTTATTCCACTTTGTCTATTCTATCCATGCCAGACAGGAGCACTCACAATAGATGGCCATGCACCAGAGGTGTCAGGGTTGAACAGGATCATCACAATTTTGGTGGCAAGAGACTATCTTCTCACCATCCATTCTAGGCCTGGATAGCTTTTTATCTGGCTATGTCAAAGGCGGTCTAAGAGTGTTCCAGGGCAAAGCACTACCCTGGAAAACAGCTAAGGCCTAGATTAACTAAGCCACGATAACGCGATAGCATATGGTAAACATATTGCAGTGATATAGTGTGTTTAAAAAAAAAAAATTCCATCCCTATGGAAATTACCTGCTTTGCATGCATTTGTATGCATAAAATTTACTAATGCAGTAAAGCAACTAATTACTAGTCAATTTGATACTAATAAAATATGCAATTAACTTAGAAAAAAATCAGTCTTGCAATTAATTGCATTTCAGGAGGTGACGTTATTTTTTCCTGGAGTCATCAGGAAGATAAGGTGCATCACTACAGTCCCAGAATGAGTCTTAAAGTGCCATGTAGCATGAAACTAACACCCCCCTGAAACTGATATAACCTCCCAGGGGTCTAGTGAAACCCATGCTCCCTTCCCCTAATAGCCACCTCTACAGATGGCATTGACTTCAAAAGTGAAAAATGCTGAATAAATCTTATGTGGCAATATCCTACCTCCTTCCCAAACCTCTCCCCTTTACAGATACCCCCAACCCAAGCAAAGCTCCCCCCAATAGCTGGACCCCACAGTGGCCCCAAACCCCCCTCTCCCCAGATACCTCTTCCAAAACAATAAGGCTCTTGTGGTCTATGGTGGTCCTTTCTAACTCCTCTCCCTCCACTTCAACTCAAAAACAGACCCTAGTGAGCTAGGATGACCCCCCTGGAACTTCACTCCTCCCTCAGACCACATACTAGGGGTATAGGCCAGTCAGTGCCACTTTGGAAAATGATGTCATCTAGCCCATGGCTAGGAGGTGCTCCGAGTAGCCACTGAGCCACCAATGAGGCTATAATCAACATTAATTTTGATGAAGGAAGAACAATGTTGTATTTGTTCATGAAAATATTCCATTTCTCTCCATTCTCCACTTGTAGATATTTTCTTGTAGGGTTAACACCTTCCTTTTCCATGTTTTACCATTACTTGATGGTTTATTCAATGCCATGAAGGCATGATATGTTATTTTTTCATAAACACAGAATGCAATCATAATACTCACAACATTTATTGAGAAGATGCACCAGGGTCTAAGCAATGAAGAGGTCTCCACTGCAATCAGGATGCACCTGCACATTTCATCCAACTTAATCCTCTGTGGCTCCCATAGAGTGGTGAGAACCGTGCAAGCTCAAATTGGCTGAGCTGTGGAAACATTATTTGAGTGTGGCAGGCTCTTACATGGCTCAGTCACTCAACAAGCCCTCTCTCATCCTCAGAAATGCACCAGTTCCCTGGTCCTCACTAGAAGAGGGGGGCCTAGATTATCACTGCCTCAACATTGTGCGGAACTACTGGCATATTCTGTATTGCAACAATTTAGAACTCAGTCACTGAAATAACATAATTTATTGGGAGAGTCCTAAAATATTGGTTACTAGAGTAGGTCAGATTTTAAAGTGCCAGATAAAGTTTTTACTGTGTATATGTTCTCCTTTCTCACTGATCACCATCACTATTGAGAACTTTCATCCAAGCCTTCTGCTAAAGGGGAAGAATTCCCCTTTAGCAGAAGGCTTTAGGACCCTTTAGGACCCACTCATTTTTGGGGAGAAATCAGTGGAAAACAAGTAAAGAATTCTATCACAAGACATATTCTTAACAGTAGAAAAAATTACATACAAACGTATTACACATCTTCCTCACAAATATTTTCTACCCTAACTGACCTTGATTTGGAACATTATGTACTAAATATGAAAACATTGTCTCCAGCTCAAAAAGGAATATCAGTAGGAAAATTATGTATGTGAGAAATCTGTGTCACATACTGGAGTACAAATTATTATATCTGTTTTCAAAGACTCTAACCTATGACAAGAATATATTATTTATCCAGACATTGTTCTGGCAGGAAAAAGAAAGGCAGGCATAAACAGCTTCAATGCTGGCTTCCCAGAACCCATCCAACTTTGCCACTGTAAAACAGTATCTGAAAATTAAGTAAGAAGCTTTGGGGGTCATTTTCAAAAGTTATTTACCTGCACAAAATGCAGGCAATATTGTAGCAATTTTCAAAAGCCCTCTTATTCAGGTAAAGTGCATTTACATACATGAAACCCATTTTTAAACGTTTAAATGTTTTTGAAAATCAGGCCCAAAATTTTCAGAAACTAGATGAAATTACAGTATGTATATAAGAAAGTATGACACCTCTTTTTCACACAATGGTGTTACTATCACCACTTTGAATTGGAGTATTATAAGGGAATATACAAAGTACGTTACATTTATTCCAGTTCACGAAGGGCTATGGGTAACAACCCTGTGAATAAAAAGCCTGTATCATACATTTGTCAATTAATCATCTTGTCTAGTTTCTAAACACAAGAATTGTAGCAGCATTACTAATTGTTCAGGCACTGTTTTAACAACGTAAACAGTAGTGGATCCTGGATGACTTTGAGCATCCTATAGGCTACTTTATATTTCCTGCAAAATCAGTGATTGAACAATAAATCACCTAGTCATAAGATAAATTATTATGAAATCAGGTAAATAAAACTATCAGAGAGTGGTCAAACTTCTTCATTCAAAAGCTTGATACTCATAATTCCTACTAAAATTCCATAACAGTCCATCCTAAAAGTGAAAGTTTGTAAAAAAAAACAAAAAAAAACTACTTTGGAAAAGAAGTCATGAAACCAGTCTTTAGATTCATTTTATGTTGTTTCGAAATATAAATTGTGCTTGAATATCTTATAGTTCAGGTACTGAATTCACTGAGAAAAGAGAAGGTGGCTAAAACATCTGTCACAGCTGTCATAACCCACTAATAATTTTCCCTATGAAATAAGTATTTGCAAAATAAAGGGGGTCATTTTCAAAAGCGATCGCACGCAAAAAGGGACTTTTCACGCGCGGAGACATTGCTTGCGGTGAAAGGTAAGGACCCTTATCACCTTCAGTTTCGTGCCAAATAACTACACATTTTATGGTGTAGTTATTCACTGCCGGTTTTCGCTGGCACGCCCCCCACTTAGCCACCCCGCCCCACGACCTTAGAAAATCCAGGCCAAGGTATGCTATGTTTTCTATAACAAGAGCAAAGAAGGATTTCAGGGATTGTTTAAAATGTTCTTATCTGAAATTCTTTCTACCCTCAATTCCCCTCAGACTGAAGTATTAATACCAAAACGTTCTAATGCAAGAGGTTATATGGGTAAGATACTGTGAAAAAAATGTCTCACATATTTCTGAAATCTACCTATTTTGTTGTTTCAGAAAAAAAAAATTGTGGCAAGATATATTATTGATCCCACAGTCAGAAGTCATCCAAAGTCCAATGGAAAATATATGGGACTCACCTCTTTTTTTCTGCATGAAAACAATGTGTGAGCAACAAAACATGATGGCATAAGTTTATTTTCTGAGATAAAATAAGGGTTTTAGGGATGGGAAACTATTCTCCTGGCAGTCTTTTTACTTTTTCTAACCACCTTGAACTGGAGCTTTATCAATCAGAAGCACTATATTTATTTATGTATTTATTTTTGTTGCTTATAATCCTCTTATCACAGCAAAAGCAAAACAAATATAACAATAACATCCTAATATATAAAACATAGGAATATATACAATATAAAAAATATAAGGAGCAATTAAAATCACAATACAATTAACCAAAGACTTGTGTAAATACATAATATTTTAGTTTTTTACGGAACTCCTACACATTCACAATAAAACATAATTCAGATAGAAGAGCATTCCATAACACAGGATCTACTATAGAGAATGTGAGTCCCTTGTAGAATCCAACTGTGTCTCTTTTATTGAAGGAATAAGTAATAACTCTTGGTCCAGAGAACATAATATACCCTGAAGATATTTGGTTATAAAATATCTCTTAAATATTGCAGTCAATGGTCAATTTTCCCAAAGAGGTGAATAGTGGAGTGGGAGCACTGAGAGGAAAGGATCACCTTGCTGGTGGCTGAAAGAAATCAGTAAGTTTTTGCTTGGGGCGAAGTTAACTATTTGGGAATATTATTTAGTGTGTTTGTGTGTTTGTGCTTTTAATAGTCAGAAAGGCAGCGAAGTTAGACTGTATTTTTAATTAGTCAGTCAGTAAGGCAGCTAGAAGCAGTAGTTAGTGTGTTTATTTTTAATAGCCTATAAGGCAGCTAGTAAGCACAAGTTAGAGTGTTTGTATATTAAAAACAAAAACAAAACAAAAAAGTAGCCAGAAGCTAGAAGTAAGCTAGGAGCAGTGTATACCTAAGTAAAAAGGTTGAAAAGTTCAGTTCAGTTACTCACCTTGGAAAGGTGTTGAGGTAGTATGATTTGGTTTGATTAGGTACCAACATTTGTTAATCAAGAGAGCAGTGAGTCACTCAGGCTAACTAACTGAAGTTAGACTGATTGTATTTCCCAACCCACCTAACTCATCCTTTAATTTATAGACAGGTGCCACTTTAAAAAACAAACAAACAAACAAAAAACTTTATTGAGAGTAGGCCACTACTAGACATATAGGGGCAGATTTTCAAAGGGTTACGTGTGTAAGATACGCACATAACCCCCGAAAAGCTGCCCTAAGCTGCCCCTGCGTGCGCCGAGCCAATCTTACATAGGCTCGGTGGCATGCGCAAGCCCAGGGACACGTGTATGTCCCGGGGCTTGCAAAAAGGGGCGGGGAGTGGGTGGTCTGGGGCGGTCTGGGGCAGGGTGGGGGCTTGGCCTGAGCCTCCAAGATCAGCAACCATATGCCTCTATGCCCGGGTTCGCGGGCCGGCCATTGGCGTATCTTCTTCAATAAAGGTATGTGGATTTTTTTAGATAGGTCTGGGGTCGGGTTAGGTAGGGGAAGGGAGAGGGAGAGGGAGAGGAAGGTTAGGGGGGTGGAAGGAACGTATCCTCCGAGGCTGCTCTGATTTCGGAGTGGCCTTGGAGGGAATGGAGGCAGGCTGTGTGGCTCGGCGCACAATTGTGCACGTCCTTATGCCCGCTGACCCTGGTTTTTATAACATGTGCGCGGCTGCATGCGCATGTTATAAAATCGGGTGTAGATTTGTTCGCGCTGGGTGGCAGGAACAAATCTGCGCCTGCGCGCAGGTTTTAAAATCTGCCCCATAGTGAATTCACTAATACATTTAAAGGACATTAATTAGATACTTTCCTACTCCCATAGCAACCTAAAACCTAAGTAGGAACTGACCAAATTTGAGATGAAGGCAGCAGTCCAGCAGCAAGAGGGGGGCTTCCCAGTCTTTTGCATCGAGTGTCACATGTATGATTTTTTACCTGCCAGTGAGAAATTGTACATGTACATGCGATGCAAAGAGCTCCTGGCTCTCAGAGAACGAGTCCAATCTCTGGAGGCTAGAGTGGCAGACCTGGAGGTTTTTGAATCTCTGAGAGGCTAGAGTGGCAGACCTTAAATGTCTGAGGCAGACAGAGAGGTATATAGATGAGACCTTCAGGGACATAGTAGCCAAGTCCCAACTTCAGACTGCAGCCCTGGTGCTGCCTCGGAGGAAGAAGGTCTCATGATTGGAGAGCATCAACCTGGTGCAGCAGGATAGAATCCTGTAGCAAGGACCCGCTCTCCAGGTGATACATTGTCCTTTCGCACTGAGGATATCTCCCCAAGGCCTACTGCCCAGGAGGGAAGGGTTAGGTCGGCCGTCATAGATGGTGTTTCGATTATTAGGAATGTAGACAGCTGGCAGGCTGGTGGGCGTGAGGATCGTCTGGTAACATGTCTACTTGATACGAAGGTGGCGGACCTCACGCGTCACCTAGATAGGATTTTAGACAGTGCTGGGGAGGAGCCAGTTGTCGTGGTACATGTGGGCACCAACGACATAGGAAAATGTGGGAGGGAGGTTCTGGAAGCCAAATTTAGGCTCTTAGGTAGAAAGCTTAAATCCAGAACCTCCAGGGTAGCATTCTCTGAAATGCTCCCTGATCCACGCGCATGTCCCCAGAGGCAGGCAGAGCTCCGGAGTCTCAATGCGTGGATGAGACAATGGTGCAAGGAAGAGGGATTCAGTTTTGCAGGGGACTGGGGAACCTTTTGTGGATGGAGGAGTGTCTTCCAAACGGATGGGCTCCACCTTAACCAGACTGCTGGCGCTAACCTTTAAAAATGAGATAGAGCAGTTCTTAAACTAGAAGAAAGGGGAAAGCCGACAGTCGCTCAGCAGTGCATGGTTTGGAGAGAGGTATCTTCAAAGGATACTAATGATGCATTAGAATTAGGGCATCCTGACAGTGAGGTTCCAATAATAAGAAAAATAGTCCAAGTGCCTGTAACTAAAAACTCACCTGAGCTAAAAAATTCTAATTTATCCCTATCAATTAAAAAGCAGAATGAAAATACACACAAAAAACAAACTTTGAAATGTTTGTATGCTAATGCCAGAAGTCTAAGTAAGATGGGAAAATTAGAATGTATAGCAGTGAATGATGACATAGACTTAATTGGCATCTCAGAGACATGGTGGAAGGAGGACAACCAATGGGACAGTGCTATACCAGGGTACAAATTATATCGCAATGACAGAGAGGAGCACCCGGGAGGCGGTGTGGTGCTTTATATCTGGGATGGCATGGAGTCCAACAGGATAAACATCCTGCATGAGAATAAATGCATAATTGAATCTTTATGGGTAGAAATCCCTTGTGTGTCGGGGAAGCCTATAGTGATAGGAGTATACTACTGTCCACCTGGTCAAGATGGTGAGATGGACAATGAAATGCTAAGAGAAATTAGGGAAGCTAACCAAATTGGTAATGTGATAATAATGGGAGAGTCCAATTACCCCAATATTGACTGGGTAAATGTATCGTCGGGTCATGCTAGAGATATAAAGTTCCTGGATGGAATAAATGACATTTTATGGAGCAATTGGTTCAGGAACTGACAAGAGAGGGAGCAATTTTAGAACTATTCCTCAGTGGAGAAAAGGATTTGGTGAGAGAGGTAACGGTGGTGGGGCCGCTTGGCAATAGTGATCATAATATGATCAAATTTGAATTAATGACTGGAAGGGGTACAGATCAGACAGTCCACTGCCTGGCCACACCTAGCCAAAGTGGCTCAGCGATATCTGTCATGACCACCAACCAGTGTGCCCAATGAATGTGTATTTTCAATGACAGGGGATATCATAAGCCCTCACCCCTGAAGGCTGGCACCAGAGTTGATAGAAATGCTAGTGTTTTAGAAAATAAACCTGCCTTTGCTTGGGTTTCCAAATTTTCCCTGTGAATGGCAAGATGAATAAAAGCAATTGAAAGCCTTGCAGCAGCTTAAACTGCCTCCTGTGCTCCAGATAATATCAGCACATGTACCTGACCTGAAACACTGTGTCAGTCTGTCTACTGTCGAGGCCATACATCCCTACAAGGGCCCTACTGCAGTGCCTGTCTGTCCAGCTCTTACATCACTACAAGGGCCTGACATCAAACGCTGTGCCTGTCTGAGTTTAGTTCTAGTATTTCTAATTTCAGTTTCATGCATTTGTGCATCACTTCTTTCCAGAATATTCTTTTTCCTGTTTTGCAACATTTGGAATATAAGAACATAAAAAGCTGACAAGATGATTGGAGATTGCATATTAGATATGCTCAGTACTTTTCATGACCTTCATAATATGGGCCATTTTCCCTAGATGTTTCTTAGGTGCCAACATTAATGCTTCTAGTACTATAGAAAACTGGTGGTAGTTGCACTCTAGTTCATCCTCTGTGTAAACTACAAAGTCAACATAGGTTGATATTGTAGATTTGGACTTGAGTAATGGTTTTCTTATTTCTGAGAACTCTTCAAGTTCGTTTGTCATCAGCTAAAGTACATAAGTATTAAGTACAGTTAATAGCTTCTGGGTATTTACAAGGGCCTGACCTCAAATGCTGTGCCTGACCATCCAGGCCGTGCGTACCTATAAGGGCTGGACCTCAAATTTGCCTGTCTGTCCAGGCCTTACGTCCCTACAAGGGTTTGACTTCTAATGCTGTGCCTGTCCATCCAAGCCTTATGTCCCTACAAGGACTTGACCTCTAATGCTGCGCCTGTCATTCCAGGTCTTACGTCACTACAAGGGCGTGACCTCTAATGCTGTGCCTGTCCGTCCACTGTCCAGGCCTTATGTCCCTACAAGGGCCTGACCTCTAATTCTGTACCTGTTTGTCCAGGCCTTACATCCCTACAAGGGCTTGACCTCTAATGCTGTACCTGTCCATCTAGGCTTCACATCCCTACAAGGGCTTGACCTCTAATGCTGTGTCTGTCCGTCCACTGTCCAGGCCTTACGTACGTACAAGGGCCTGACCTCTAATGCTGTGTCTGACCATCCAGGCCTTACGTCCCTACAACAGTTTGACTAATGCTGTGCCTGTCCATCCAGGCTTTACGTCCCTACAAGGCCTTGACCTGTAACGCTGTGCCTGTCCATACAGGCCTTACTTCCCTACAAGGGCTTGACCTCTAATGCTGTGCCTGTCCATCCAGGCCTTATGTCCCTACAAGGGCTTGACCTCTAATGCTGTGCCTTTCCGTCCACTGCCAGTCTTTACGTCCCTACAAGGGCCTGACCTCAAATGCCTTGCCTGTCTGTCCAGCTTGGAGCTTGGATATTTCATATGCTCAATAGTTTTCATGACCTTCATAATATAGGGCATTTTCCCTAGATGTTTCTTAGGTGCCAATATTAATGTTTCCAGTACTATAGAAAACGTGTGGTAGTTGTACTCTATTTTATCCTCTGTGTTCCCATAGTTTACAAAGGCACTGTAGGGTTCAAAGTCAACATAGGTTGATATTGTAGATTTGGACTTGAGTAGCAAGTTTTCTTATTTCTGAGAGCTCTTCAAGTTCCTTTGTCATCGGCTAAAGTGCATAAGTACAGTTAGTAGCTTCTGGATATTCACTAGATGCCAACAGAACCACCACACTCTAGGGGCCAACCCATTTCAGGGAGCCCTTTCCTCCGCAAAGAAAAGGGAACTCTCCCTGGGTGAAACCAGCCTATCTCTTAACACCCTCTGACCCATGTTGAATCACTGTTTACATGGAAACCTCCTCCATGTCAACTTGCCACGCTTGACGGCTCATGCTCTACTCTAGGGGCCAACCCATTCTAGGGAGCCCTTTCCTGCACAAAGGAAAGGAAGCTCTCCCCGGGTGTAGCCAGCTCTTCTCTTAGTACCCGTTGACCCATGTTGATCGAGAGCTGCTGTTCACATGGAAACCTTCTCCACGTCGACTCGGCAGGCTTGAAGGCTCATGCTCTACTCTAGGGGCCAATACATTTCAGGGAGCCCTTTCCTGCGCAAAGGAAAGGAAACTATCCCCGAGTGTAGCCAGCCTATCTCTTAACACCCGCTAACCCATGTTGAACCGCTGACTGCTGTTCACATGGAAACCTCCTCTGTCTCAGCCTTTAAAATTCTCGTTTGTATATCTGCTACATCCACCAGACTTTAAAAGACCAGCGAGAGCTCACTAGATGCCAACGGAAACACCCCGCTCTAGGGGCAAACCCATTCTAGGGAGCTTTTTCCTGTGCAAAGAAAAGGGAACTCTCCTTGGGGCCAGCCTGTCTTGCCCCTATCAAAACTACAAGGACCTGACCACCTCAGCTCTGCAGTCTGTCTTGCCCCTATCAAAACCACAGGGACCAGACTACCTCTGCTCTGCCAGCCTGCCTTGCCCCTATTAACTTTCTGCCACTCTGCCTTGCTGCCATACACCAGATGACTCACTTTACTCCTTGTGGTGTTCTTGCCACTATCATGGTTCCTCAGTGTGTTGGTGCTAGTCTTTCTGCTGTTTTGTCCCTTTATCGGTGCCTTGTGGGTTTTCTGACACTCTTTCTGCTTGCTATGGTCCCCCTTCATTGTGCTGTAGGATGTTGATGCCACTTGTCTTGCCATTTTGCCTGTAGTGCTGCCTTCGACTGTTATTGGGGCTCTCTTTTGAAGCTGTGGTGTTTTTGACACTCTCACTGCTGCTTTGCACCTCTGTTAAAGCACTCTTGCCACTCTTGCCACTCCTGGTGCCCCTTTCCCCTTTACAGTGCCTTAGGCTATTCATGCCACTTTGGTGCCACTTTGCCACAGTCTAAGTACCTTGGAGCTCTTTTCTCGTTCTGATGATTGCTCCCCAGAAGTTTCATCAGAATTGATAAGAAAACCCCAATTCTGCAGCCAAAAATAGGCTGAAAATACTTCCCCCATTGACTTTAATGGGAAAACGGACAATGAATTAAACTAATCAACGAATTGGTTTTTCCCCCTATAAAACTAATGCAATGAATTTGGGTCCCAGCGAAATGAAAACCGAATTGAAACAAATGTTTTCCTTCTTCACATCTAAAAGTACATGTGCTATAGAACTTCATACATACTCACCAGTTGTCATAGGCTATGTCAACAATTCTAAACCAGTGTGTCACCACACATCACTGTGTCGCAAAGCACAAGTCGGTGTGTCGCCACCTCTATGGCCAGAATACTATGCCTCCTGGTCTTCCGCTAATGCAGCCATTCATCCCTCCCTCTCCACTCTTCTAGTGGAATGCAGAGATCTTCTTCTCTGCCCGAGCTGTCAGCATTTTCAAGCCCGGGCGGAATGCTAGTAGCAGAGCCGATTATAGCACTAAGCTGCTAACTAGAATGAACATGTGGGGGTGGTGGTGGCGGGGCTGTGCGGGCAGTATCGGCACAGCCCGGAAGAGGAACTGAGGTGAACTCATGCAGGAATAAGAGAAGGAGCAAAGCAAGTCAAATTTGAAAAGGCACAGTATCAGGCCCCGTAGCCCCAAGAAAGAGAAAAAGTCCCATTGGCTGCAAGGGCTGGAGGACAGGCTAAACTTTTAAGCTGCTGCTGCTGTTACTTGTGCTTCCGGGAGGAGAGCAACATCATGTGTGTGTGTGTGTGCTTGCATGAGACTGACCTTTTGAGAGTGAGAGACAGCCTATGTGTGTGTGTGTGTCCGTGTGAGACTGACCATGCTGGAGTGAGAGACAGCCTGTGTGTCTGTAGTGAGACTGAGCACGTGAGAGTAAGAGACTGCCTGAGTGTCTGTGTGTGTGTGTGTGTGTATGTATGCTTGTGTGAGACTGAGCACATGAGTGAGAGATAATCTGTGTAAGTAAGAGAAACCCTATGGGTGTTTTGCCTGTATAAGGCTGAGCATGTGAGTGAGAGACAGCCTGTGTGTGTTTGCCTGTGTGAGACTTAGCACGTGTGACTGACAGCCTGTGTGTGTATGTGCCTATGTAAGACTGAGCATGTGAGAGTAAAAGACTCCCTCTGGGTGTGTTTGGCTGTATGAGACTGAGAGATAGCCTGTGTATTTATGTGCCTGTGTGAGACCGAGCACATTAGAGTTAGAGATAGTCTCTGAGTGCATGTCTATGTGAGAATGAGCAAGTAAAAGTGATAGCAGCCTGCGTGTGTGTGCCTGTGTGAGACTGAGCATGTGAGAAAGAGTTTGTGTGTGTGTTTTCCTGTATGAGGCTGAGAATGTGAGTGAGAGACAGCCTGTGTGACACTGAGCATGTGAGAGTGAGCCTATGGGTTTATTTGCCTATGTGAGGTTGAGCATGTGAAAGTGAGAGACAGTGTGTGTGTGCATGTACCTTTGTGAGACTGAGCATGTAGTAGTTAGAGACAGCCAATGTGTGTGAGCCTGTGTGAGAATGAGAGACATTCTGTGTGTGTGGTGCCTGTGTGAGACTAAGCATGTGAGAGTAAGATACTGTGTGCCTGTGTAAGATTGAGCACATGAGTGGGAGACAGCCTGTGTGAAACTGAGCATGTGAGAGTGAGAGAGAGCCTGTGGGTCTGATTGCCTATGTGAGGCTGAGCATGTGAAAGTGAGGAACAGTGTGTGTGTGTGTGCATGTGCCTATGTGAGACTGAGCATGTGGGAGTGAGAGACAACTAGCATGTGTATGTGTGTGTGTGTCTGTGTGATACTGAGCATTTGAGAGTAAGAGACTTCCTTTGGGTGTGTTTGCCAATGTGAGACTGAGAGATAGCCTGTGTATTTGTGTGCCTGTGTTAGACTGAGCACATGAGAGTTAGACACAGCCTTTGTGTGCATGTCTATGTGAGACTGAGCAAGTGAGAGTTATAGTCTATGTCTGTGTGCCTATATGAGACTGAGCATGTGAGAAAGAGTTTGTGGGTATGTTTGCCTGTGTGAGGCTGAGCATGTGAGTGAGAGGCAGCCTGTATGTGTGTGTACCTGTGTGAGACTGAGCCCATGAGAGTGAGAGACAGCCTGTGTGTGTCTGTGTGAGACTGAGCATGTCAGAGTGAGCCTGTGTGTGTGTTTGCCTATGTGAGGCTGAGCATGTGAAAGTGAGAGACAGTGTGTATGTGCGTGTACCTTTGTGAGACTGAGCATGTTGGAGTTATAGACAGCCTGTGTGTGTGTGTATGCACCTGTGTGAGACTGAACATGTAAAAATGAGAGACAGTCTGTGTGTGTTTGCCTGTGTGAGGCTGAGCACATTAGAATGAGAGACATTTTGTGTGTGTGTGCCCTTGTGAGACTGAGCATGTGAGAGTAAGAGACTGCCTATGTGTGTGTGTGCCTGTGTAAGACTGAGCACATGAGTGAGATGCATCCTGTGTGAGACTGAGCATGTGAGAGAGAGAGAGCATGTCGGTCTGTTTGCCTATGTGAGGCTGAGCATGTGAAAGTGAGAGACAGTGTGTATGTGTGCATGTGCCTATGTGAGACTGAGCATGTGGGAGTGAGAGACAACCAGCATGTATATGTGTGTGTGTGTGCATGTGCGCCTGTGTGAGATTGAGCATGTGAGAGTGACAACCTGTGTGTACATGCCTGTGTGACCGAGCACATACAGAGTGAAAGACAGTCTGCATGTGTATGTATGTGTATGCGTACACAAGACTGAGCTTGAGTGAATGAGAGAGTGACAGCCTATGTGTTTTGTATAAGTGGGACTGAGCATGTGAGAGTGAGGGAGAGTGTATGTGCATAAATGAGAGAGAGAGAGGAGAAAATTTGAGCAACAACCCCCTCCTCTCCTTTTGCTAATCTGACAATCACAGGGCACTGTGAAATCAAATGTTCCCAGGTATGGAAGGCAGGGGATTTTTTTTTATCCTTATTACTTGTAATTATTGGATGTTTGTGTCTGCTGTTTAGAAATGTTTTATTGGTGTTTAGAACATTTTTATGAGTTTTTAATTTTTGGATGCTATTCTATTCTTCAACGGTTATGAAATATGTATTTTTTTATTAGTATGATTTTATTACTTTTGATTTTATATTTTTTTATTTTTTTATTTGTTTTTATTTTTAATTCTTTATTTATGAATTTTGTTTACAAAGTAAATCCATTCATATTTAGTATCCAATTTTTACAATGAATTCTTTGAGAAAACAGGAATCATAAGATACATACATAATAATATTTAAACTAAAAATAAACTCAGCTACTTTATTCTCCTGATTTCATATTACTAAACAGTTTGGGGAGCCAATAGAGCAAGTCTAACAATTAAGAAAACTCAAAAGAAAAAATTATTTTATACTATATAAAACAGAAGTAATACAGATTATTCATTTAATACACTTCCAACTGAATTGTGGTCTGAGGCTTCCGCCCCCCTCTCTGGCTTCTACGTTCTTCCAAAAATCTTTCTAAATCAACTGGATCGTAATATATATTAGAGTTGTGAATCGGAACCGGAATCTGATCGGTTCCAGTTCCGATTCAAATCTTAAAATTTTTATCGTCCGGCTCAATTTTTTTTTTTTGTTATCGGCTGCGCCTGATCCGATAACAAAAATCCCTCCCCCACCCTCCCAAACCCGCAAAGATGGCGCCGGCCATCCAGTGCTCCTACTATGTGACAGGGGCCGGCCAATGGCACGGCTTCCCTGTCATATGGTAAGGGCAAAGGGCCATCGGCGCCATTTTTATTAGTGGCAGCCGATGGCCCGAGAGCGGGAGATCGCTCCCCGTGCCCCCACTGGACCACCAGCTAATTTTAAAAGGTTTGGGGGGGTTGGGAGGGTGGGGGAGGCTAAGGGGTAAGTTTTAAAGGGTCGGGTGGTTTGTTTTTTTTATCGGGCCATTGGCACCATTTTAATTAGTGGCAGCCAAAATGGCACCGATGGCCCGAGAGTGGGAGATCGCACCGGGACCCCCCCGCTGGACCACCAGGTAATTTAAAACATTTTGGGGGGGTTCGGGAGGGTAAGGGATTCATTTTAAAGGGTCGGGGTGGGTTTAGGGGTTGTTTTGGTGTGCCGGTTTTCCCACCCTCCCCCCAAATAACTCCCGTACCCGATTAACGATTTTTCACGATAAATCAGGGGAATTTGTATTGTATCACGCACTCTAACGATTTTTGACGATTTAAAAAATATCGGATGATTTTTTAAATCGTCAAAAATGATTCACATCCCTAATATATATATATTTTGTACCTTCCACACGCATAATGCATTTACTTGTGAATCTTATGAGTATTTGGATACCATATGTTCTGGCTACATTAGCTAAACTAATAAACTTTTTTCTTCTGAGTTGGGTTTCTTATGCTACATCTGGGTAAACCCATATCTTTTGACCCAGATAGAGAGTGGTTCTATTTTGCATAAAAAATTGTAATACTTTATCCCTATCCGAAGAATGGGCAAATTTAACCATAAGAGTTCCTCTTCTCTCTAACTGGGCAGTATATGAAGTTTCTAATAACAACCCACTGATTTCCTACGGCAGTCTTAGGCAGCATGTCAACCCGCAGAACAGCGAGAGATTCGCAGAGGAGCAAGACAGCTGGCAGAGGAAGGATGGCGACTAGATCCTCAGCACCTGCGAAAGACAAGGGCAAGAGGGGAGCGCCCCCAAAAACCGCACCAGAGAACGGGCGTGGGGCGAAGAGAACAAGAGGAGCGGCCAACAAAGGAAGAAGGGGCACCGTTAGGTTAACGGACCAGAGAAGAGGGGAACAGCAAGCAACAAACATGGAGGAAGTAGCAGACGTGGAAGCAGTGGAGCCAGCGTGTGGGGAGGTGACTGGAGAAGACACTCGTGATGGAAGGAGTGCGCACGAGACACAGGCAGGGCACGGGGGTGCCCGAGGACTCTCACCGCGCCCCGCCAACGGCCGGGATGAAGAATGGGGCGCATACAGGTGGAGTCACCCGAACTTCCAGAACAGCGGGCCACGGCCATGGGAGCAATGGGGATACAACAATCAAATGGAGCACCCGTGGCGGAGTCAGGACAGCGCAGGATGGTATGAAGGCCCCATATCGGGATGGAACGATCCAGGCCCGTACTGTGGATGGGGCCCGGCGAGACGACCATGGGAGTGCCCTCAGGCAGAATGGTCCAGTCAACAAGCCCGGTCTTCATGGGGACCCTGGTCGGGGCCACCTCGTGGGACATCACTGGAGCAGAGGGGCAATCAGGAGCCGGGGTCCGGCAGTAATAAGGGGGCAAACGAATTAAGAGCGGACATGCCAATGCAGACTTCGGATGCTGTACCGACAGAGGGGCAGACTGTACGGAGTGGAGCCCAAGAGCAGCGACGGGATGAGGAACAACCATCCACTAGTCAAGCGGCACAGCAAGCACAGGCTGAACACGGCAGTGCGGGTGAGTGCGGGCACACAGAAGGGGGGCTTAAGACAATACCTCCAGAGGCAGGGCACACAGCGAATGAAAGTAACCAGGTCAGCAAAAAGAAGCGCAAGGCGAAGCGCAGGCGTAGGGCAAGCACCAGCTCTGATAGCTCCACAGACTCATCATCTTCAGACTCAAGCTCAGATAGCGAACAGCATGCAACAAAAAAAGCAATAGATAAAGAGGCAAGGGGGCCACCGGCACTCACAACATTGTCGGAGCTATGGGAGGAAGTGCCTAAACAGCTGAGGAAGAAAATATGCAAGAGAAAGTATATTGATATATTCAGCATTCTTCAAGGGCGATGAAAATCTGGCGAGAGGAAGAAGTCGAAAGACTCAACCACAACAAAGGATAAGGAACTCAGAATACCCAAGAACATAATCAACTGGACGAAGGCATTCCTATATATGACTAGCGTCGTAGGGCGGAAGGACCCGTCGCAATACGGGCCCATGTTAACATTATGAGAACATACCAACAACACGAGGGATGGTCATGGTTGAACTATGACGAGAAGTTCCGCGACAAAATGGAGGAGAACCAGCACATGACTTGGGGAACGCAGGATGTCAGCCTCTGGATCGAGCACATGACACGCAAGTCATCCGATCAAGGAATGAGAGCAAGGAGTGCAAGAAGGACATCACCATATAGGCAGACTACAAGACAGACATCGACGCATGATAACACCTGTTGGCGTTTCAACAAAGCCGTATGCTCGTTCCAGGATTGCAAGTTCAAACATGTTTGCACTAATTGCGCAGCCCCGCACCCAATGATAAAATGCCCAAGAAGGGCAACGGAAGGGAGTAAGGCGAAAGCAAACTGAGAATCTACAGTGCGGAAAAGCTCCTTCACCAGTTCATCTGGAGGCTATGGAGCCATGGTTGGAGTTGTATCCGAATAAACAAAAAGCGGACAGGATTAGACAAGGATTCAAGGAAGGCTTTATCATCCCGTTTCAAGGACAACTGTTAACAACAAACGCAGGCAATGCCCCATCAACAACAAGGTACGAGGACATAGTCCACGAGAAGTTGGAGACGGAACTATCACTCGGCAGGATAGCTGGCCCGTTCACGCAACAACCTTACCGGCACATGTTCATATCACCATTAGCAGTAATACCCAAGAAGGAAAAAGGAAAGTTCCGACTTATACAGAATCTGTCATTCCCATCGGGCCAGTCAGTAAACGATCACCTCCCCCCGGAGGAGTGCTCTGTGCAGTACGCGTCATTTGATACGGCACTGGCTATGTTACGTACATGCGGAAGAGGGGCCATGCTGGCAAAAGTAGACATAGAGTCCGCATTCAGGTTACTTCCAGTGCACCCGGATAGCTTCCCATTGTTGGGATTCACGTTCCGCAATCAGTACTACTTCGACAAATGCATGCCCATGGGGTGTTCAGTATCATGCGCATACTTCGAGCTGTTCAGCTCATTCCTGCACTGGGTTGTAGCGACAAGGACGGAATCCAAAAATATCATCCATTACTTAGACGATTTTCTATTCATCGGCCCACGAAATTCTCGCACATGCGGCGACCTGCTTGCCAACTTCCAGAAGGTAGCTGAGGAATTCGGAGTGCCATTGGCCAGCAATAAAACTGAAGGTCCAACAACGATCTTATCTTTTTTGGGAATAGAATTGGATTCCGAAAAGATGATGGCCAGACTACCGGAAGACAAACTAGACAAGCTCCGCGAAATGTTACAGCGGACGACCACGGCAAAGAAAATAACACTGCGGGTCGCACAAGCAATATTGGGAACTCTAAACTTCGCTTGTAGGGTGATCCCCATGGGCAGAGCATTCATGCGAAGGTTAGCCTTAGCGACGGTAGGGATAAAGAGACCACACCACTACCTTCGGATATCGAAAGAAATAAGATCAGACTTCGAGATATGGAACTCCTTCCTAAATAATTTCAATGGCGTGGCAGTCATACAGGACTCACCAATGTCAAGTACAGAATTGAACATACAAACGGATGCGTCAGGCGGTTGGGGCTTCGGAGCACTATGCCAAGGGGTGTGGTGTGCAGAGCAGTGGCCAGAGGACTGGAAGAAGAAGGGTTTAACAAAGAACATAACCTTCCTGGAGCTGTTCCCCATATGGGTGACGCTCGTATTATGGAACACGAAGCTTCAAAACAGACACATTATTTTCTGGTGCGACAACCAAGCGGTTGTTCATGTTCTGAACGCACAGTCGGCAAAATGCCCAATGGTAGTGAGCTTACTGAGAGAGATAGTGCTAGAGGCATTACGCCACAATATAACCCTTAGAGCTAGACACGTCCCAGGGGTTCTGAATGGCGTAGCGGACGCTTTGTCTCGTGCTAAATGGAATCTATTTCATAAGCAGGTACCCACGGCAGAGACAACAGCAACTGCAATGCCGGCGCAACTATGGGAAATTGGTCGGCAACAACTAGGGACCTACTCAGCAGATCGGTAGCTCCGTCAACGTGGGCGTCGTACTGTCAAGGATTCGAGGAGGTAACCAACTTCCTGGGGAAGAACGGATGGAGACAAGGACCAGCCACAGAGGAACTTATGCGCAAATTCATAGACGCATCAATAGAGAGCGGAGTTTCCAGAAACGCTGTCAGCAAGCGCCTAGCAGGAGCGGCCTTTTTCTTCAAGGCACGCGGGTGGGGAGACCCCCACAAAATCCTTCATCATAAAGAAGATGCTGGCAGGATGGGCAAGGAAGACCGGCGCGACCAGAGACGAAAGACATCCTATTACACATCTCAAGTTGAAAAGGCTATGGGAGACCCTGGCGGAGGTTTGCTCATCTGCATACGAGACAAGTCTATTCAGAGCCGCATTCGCGCTGGCTTTCTTCGGAGCCCTACGAATCAGCGAATTGGTGGCACCCAACAAGAAGGACGACGGACAGGGCGGATTGCTACGCAAGAACGTCGAGTGCACGGAGATGGCATTAAGCTTAAAAATTCATAGGTCCAAGACGGACCAGCAGGCACGGGGCACCACGATATGGCTAAAACAGGTCGTGGGTTGTAATACATGCCCCATCTCAAATGCGAGAGAATACTTGGCAGTACGACCAGAAGGTGGGAAACACTTCCTGATTCATAGCGACGGTTCTCCCTTGACAAGATTTCAATTCACGGCCGTCTTGAGAGCGGCAGTAACCAAGCTAGAGTGGGACGCGACAAAATACAGCTCGCATTCCTTCAGAATCGGAGCTGCGACAAGCACAGCACAGGCTGGTTTGGGAAAAGACACAATAAAGAAAATAGGAAGATGGAGGTCAAATGCAGTCAATGCATATGTAAGGTTGGACAGAGTGTCTACTGTAAATGATAACTAACCGTCTGATTATATTTTGCAGAGCAACAACGAGTGCACCGAATAGCATGGATTGTAGGTCACTCGTACATACGCTGGGCAGCCAAGCGAGCGATTGGGCGGCCTTATGGACAGCATCTGGGATTGGCAACGCAAGGGTGGGTCGTTGCGTGGACAGGAAAGCCCGGCATGCGATGGGAGCAGTTATTGCCCTTACTACGGCGCCTGAAAGATTCTAGGGCGGCTCCAGATGTAATGATCATGCACCTGGGGGGCAATGACTTGAGTACGATAACATGCAAGGGATTGATCAACAAGATAAAAGATGACCTAAACATCATAACTCAGTTGTATCCACAGACAAAACTGGTATGGTCCGAAATCATACCAAGGCCCAAGTGGAGGGACTCCAAATTATGGAACAGAGGTAGAAAAAAAATTAACAGGCAAATGGAGCTGTGGACAAGCAAACGAGGGATACAACAGATCAGACACGAATGGGCCGAGGACTGGTGCCCAGGACTATTCAGGGAGGATGGGGTGCATTTGTCTGATATTGGTTATGATATATTTAATAATGCATTGCAGGATGCTATAGAAGCAGGATATGCAGGAAGAGTACAGGCCGCAGCTAATTAGTTGAGTGGGGGGACACGAGGCAAGGGTACCCCTACCTCGTGTTATGGCGGTTACCCGGGCCGGGGGATATATTGGAAGTGGTGCCGGCGGCATCACCAGACGGCGTGGGAGCCGGTCCGCGCAGAGGGGGCGCAAAGGCGGAGCGCCGAATGCGCCAAATGGCGGGACCCCCGCCTGGGAGCGGGGACTCCGCGGGGGCCCAGGGCAAAAGGACGCCTGGCTTGGTTACGGCGGGCCGTCACGGACAGCATACCGGCTCGGGTGGCCCAAGGAAGTTTATTAATATGTTAAGAAAAATAAAGCTGCGGCCTGTTGATACCAATAACCGTTTCAGTGTGGTCACTTGACAAAGTAAAAGTGTAACAAGTGGAAGGTCAAAGGGCGGAAAGGGGGAGGGGGGCGGCTAGGAAAAGGACGCCAGCACAAGGAGTAAGTGGTGGCTGCCAGCGTTAATAGGGAGGCTCGAGGCGACTGGCCGAGCCGCCCCCGTAACGGTGCGCCACCCGCGATGTGCGGCGGCCGTCGGGGGGGCGGGGATGTACGGGGTGGTGGAGGGGGCGGGTCATCAGAGGCGACAGGCGCGCCGCTGATGACGCGCCCCACACTGGGCTCCGCGTCATCGGCGGGCGACAGCGGCGCGGGCCGATGACTCGGAGCCCCCTTAAAAGGGCCGCGAGGAGGGAGGGACAGCCCTTTTTCCTCCACATCGGGGACACGGTCGATACCCACCCACCCGCCCACAAAACAAATGAAGAGGCAAGGAGGATAGGCAGGCTGGAACAGGATCATTAGCTAGAACAATTACGTGTCAGTTAGCAAAAAACAAATATGTGTAATGTTGAGAGTGATTGTCGCAGCTTGGTGGCGGGTGTTTGGCGGTTACCCGGGCCGGGGGATATATTGGAAGTGGTGCCGGCGGCATCACCGGACGGCGTGGGAGCCGGTCCACGCAGAGGGGGCGCAAAGGCAGAGCGCCGAATGCACCAAATGGCGGGACCCCCGCCTGGGAGCGGGGGGTCCCGCCAAAGGAAGTTTATTAATATGTTAAGAAAAAGCTGCGGCCTGTTGATACCAATAACCGTTTTAGTGTGGTCACTTGACAAAGTAAAAGTGTAACAAGTGGAAGGTCAAAGGGCGGAAAGGGGGAGGGGGCGGCTAGGAAAAGGACGCCAGCACAAGGAGTAAGTGGTGGCTGCCAGCGTTATAAGATTACAATAACGAACTGTATTTTCCAAATTCTCCACTTTTTTGATAAAATACTTTCTCCCTTTATTATCGATGTTTGATCTTCTTTTATCATATTTAAATCTTCTTTTACCTTCACAAGAGATACTTCATTACTTGTTACTAAAGGGTTTAAATTCAACAAAGTCGTCTGCATATCTTTTATATTAACATTTAAATTTACAATGTTATTCTGTAATGATATTATCGCTGACCATAGCATTTCCAAAGACACCTGTTTAGATCCTCCAGATTTAGCATTAGAGGTGGATGGATTACTTAGTAAATTGAAAGGTTCTTGTCTAGAAGTATCTCCAGAGAAGGGGACTGCCGTACTTCCTCCAGATACCATAGCTTTATCATCGGTATCATCACTTCTTCGCTCCACCAATTGAGGCGGCATTGCTATTTTCCTACCATCATCCTCCTCAAATGGGCTAGCCCCAGAAAATGGGTGAGCCTAAGATGTTGGTGGTTGCAATGCTCATTGGTGGGGCAGGTGTTGTTGGGACCCTGGGACTAAGACTTACTTCTCCCGACAATAGGGAAGCTTGCTCAAAATCTTCCATTGTAATGGGACTCTCCGGTGTCAATTTATCTGTTAGCGAGTAGAGACCAGTTAAGGTTGTTTGAATAAGGCTTGGTCTTGAGGGGGTCAAAGCTTCCTGCCTGACTTTGCCTTTTCTTTTTGTATGCGGCATCATTGAACAGTCGAAAAGCAGTAATAAACCAAATTAAAGGCTCTACTCACACTTCTGTTGCAATCACGTAATAATGCCGGTTTAGATGATAGAGGGGAGGTCCCGGTCCAAAAACCAAAGTTACGTGGCAGCCTTCTAACCTTTGCCGGCCTAAGCCGGACCAAGCCACGCACCCCTTACGGAGCGCGTGGCTTAGACAGCGTGCCGACGGTGGCTGTGCGCCGTCCGCCACCTGTTTTATAGTAGCGGACGCCCTCTGCTGATGTCACTCCTTTGGCCTCGTTCTGGCTCCAGGCAAGCCAGGTCCTTTCTGCTGTTCCGGGGCTCTTACCCGATGTTACAGGGTTCTCTAGGTAAATGGCGTCGGCCTGGTTGCCCCTCTCTCTTCTTCAACCACAGGCTCCCAGGGTATACAGGTGTCCGCCACCTGTTTTATAGTAGCGGACGCCCTCCGCTGACGTCACTCCTTTGGCCTCGTTCTGGCTCCAGGCAAGCCGGGTCCTTTCTGCTGTTCTGGGGCTCTTACCCGATGTTACAGGGTTCTCTAGGTAAATGGCGACAGGGCCTGGTTGCCCCTCTCTCTTCTTCAACCACAGGCTCCCCTTTTGATTTTTGTTTTATATAATGAATGAAGATTCTGTTTTTCCATTTTTGTACTGTTGTGGTTTTCAGCTCAGTTTTTGTCTGTAAATTTCTATTCATATTTACAATGTGCACTATTTATTCTGTATTTGGTGAGAGTCTATCTGTATTCTGCTTGTATGACTGAGGTGAGGTATTCTGCCAGTGTGTAGTTTCTGTATAGAGATGTATAGCAGTCTCACTTGTTTAAGTTTTCTAATATGAGGTGTATTGGTATTTTAGGGCCTGGTGTAATATTAGCAGTTCTACCTTTTCCTAAGTAGGGTTGTTACTGTTTGCTTGCTGGCAGTGTTGTTTTTGTATGGAGGTTTTACTATATTGTTGTTGTTATAATTCTTTTACTCGTGACTTTCTAAGAGCTAAGCCCACACTGAATGCGTATCAATAGGCCTAATGCCTTTGTTGGACTCTTTCTAAAAAATCGAATCTTGATCCATTAGATTTGAACAACTCTAGACCGATCTCCTCTTTACCATTCGTAGCTAAGCTGATAGAAAACATTGTCTTGAAACTGCTAACTGACTATCTGGAGGAGAAGGTAATACTTGACCTACATCAATATGGTTTCAAAAAGTCATTGAGCGCTGAATTATTATTATTGCCACCTTTAGACACACTTTAAAAGGGCCTAGACACTGGATACTAGGGATGTGCATTCGTTTTGAAGGAATGCTCAATCCGCAATGTATAGATCCCTATTTGTTGCATTTGTGGGTCCGCAAAACATATCGCGATCCCCCACGAATGCAACATATCATACGTTCCATTCTTTTGGTTCACGTGCGGTGTTTGAGAAAGTGAGAAAGTAGGGGCGGATTGGCCTATCGGGGGATCAGGCTTCCCTCGATGGGCTGGACTAGCAGATCACGTGACCTCCTCTGCTCTGGGCCATTGAGGGTGCCAGGCCGAAGAAATGAAGAGACCAGGCCGGCGGGGCCGAAGAAATGAAGATGACCACTGCCAGCCACCGAAGGAGAGCAGGCCACCAGTGCCGCCGGAGAAATGAAGACCGACGCAGCCCAAGAATAGGCCGAAGAAATTAAGATGGCTGCTGCCAGCTGCCGCCGGAGACGAGCTGTTCAGCTGGGGGCCTTATGTATTTGAGATCGGAAGGGTGATTCTCTGTATGTGTATGTGAGAAAGGAATGGTGCTTCTGTGTATGTGTGTATATGTGAGAAAGGAATGGTGCTTCTGTGTGTGTGTGTGTGTGAGAAAGGAATGGTGCTTCTGTGTGTGAGACAGGGAAGGTGCTTCATGTATGTGAGATAGGGAGGGTGCTTCTGTATGTATGTGGTGTATATGTGAGTCATGGAGGGTGCTTGTGTGTGTCAATGTGTGTGTGCGAGAGAGAGATGGAGCATGTTTTTGGCTGGCTTTGGCTGTGAGAGAGGGCATGTGTGTGATTGAGCCTGTTTGTAAGTGAGATAGAACATGTGTATGATTGAGAGCTTGTGTGTAATAGAGAGAGCCTGTGTGTAATTGAAAGCCTGTGTGTAAGTAATAGATAGCGAGAGCATTGTGTGATTGAGAGAGACTGGCTAGAGAGGTGACATGTGTATGTGTGAGAAAGACTGATCAGGGAGATGACTGGTGTGTGTGTGTGAGAGAGAGAGAGACTGGTTGGGGAGATAATTGGTGTGCGAGAGACAGAAACTGGTCCTGCGGATGTGTCTGGTGTGTGTGTGTGAGAGACAGAAGAGACTGGTTGTGGTCCCTAAGGAAGAGGACAGTGAGGACAGCTTCAGCAGCTACTGCTGATTCTGGTGTGGCCTGCAAGGGAAAGGAGTAGGAGAACTGTTGGAGAGGGTAAGTAAAGGTGGCTTTTTAAGTTCATTTTTCTTGATTGACTACCATTTTATTTATTGGGTAGTATATGATGTGTCTACTGTTTGAAATATTTTATTGGTGTTTGGTAAAGCTTTCAAAATTTGCATGAGTCTTTAATTATTGGATATTCTATTCATCAGCTGTTTTGAAACTATTTTATTTGTATGATTTTATAATGATTAATGATTTATATATCTTGATTTTATTGATTTGTTTCACGAGGAATGGTGACATTTTTGTTTTTCCATTGTTGCACTGTATAAAGTCTGGCGTGATGCACTTTAATGGAAAACGAATCAAATGAATCAAATGAATCAAACGAATCGAGATTTTTTCTCAGAAAACAAATGTAACGCATTTGGGTCCTGGCAAAACGAATAAGAATGGAAATGAATTTTTTCCTTCTGCACATCCCTACTGGATACAGCTATGTTCTAATTTCTCTGAATATCACCATAGCATTTGATATGATTGATCATACTATCTTGTTACATCGGTTACAGGAATATGATATTTCTGGCTCTGTCCATCAATGGTTTAGATCCTTTTTATCACAGTGGTCTTAACTTATAGAATACATCAATAAGACCTCACAATGGTCACCTGTTATGACTAGTCTACCACAGGGCTCAGCCTGTCTGCCATGTTATTTAATTTATATCTAACTCCATTGTGTAAGGTCCTAGCAGGTCTCTGTGAAGGATATAAATTATATGCTGATGACATCCAGCTTTTTATCCATGTACATCCATCATGGTCACAGACAGTAGACATTGTGAATCTATGTGTTGCCACTATTTGGCTCTTCTTTAACAAATTATCTTTGAACCTCAAGAAAACACAATGTATTCTGATTCAGCGTTCTCCAACTAAAATCCAACAAATGCAAATTGTGATTGAAGCTACTGTCTTCTCTCTAGATTCCTATATTCAGAGTCTAAAGTTGTCTCTGACCCCGGTCTGTCTTTTCACCTCTCATATAAGAAGCCTGTTAAAATCTTGTTTCTAAAAGCTTCAGGTGATGTGTGGTCTGAAACATCTCTTGAAAAGAACATATTTCAGAACGGTCGTGCAAGCATCAATTCTATCACTGGTAGTCTATTGTAACTCTGTTGTCCTTGGCCTACCAGCCATGACAATCAAACCTCTTCAGCTATTGCTAAATGCCACTGCCAGTCTCACCTCCGGATGCAAAAGATGTGACCTCATTTCCTCCATGCTAGTAGATCTCCATTTGCTTCCTATGGCAGAATAGATTAAATATAAAATTGCTATTATCACCTATAAACTGATCTCTTCTGATACATCACCTTGGGGCAATGCACTTTTACATGTGTACTGTGTCACATGTCAACTATTCTCCTCTCAGAGGGACCTCCCGGACATGCCTTCAATATGCCAAGCAAGATCATGCTGCATCAGAGAGAGTGCATTCTCTGTGGTGGCTCCAATTTTGAGGAACTTATTGCCCAAGGCCCTTTGTCTAGAGATGTTTATCTTTTTTATATATCGTATCAGTTCATACTTCATTTTTCCTGTGGTTAACTTAGTTTGTTCCACATTTTGGGGGGTTTTTTTGTTCATATTTCGCTAATTTCGTGTTAGCGCACACTAACTCGAAATTCAAATTTTTCACGAATTTCGGCGAATTATTGTTCGTTTCGGGGTGCTCCCAAAACAGGACGAATTAGACAATTTTGTTAAAATTGTCTAATTCATCTAAAACGAATGAACATCTCTACTAAAAACCTTCAAATCCTTGCTGAAAACATGTAAGCAAGCGTGTGATCTGATCTGAGAATTTTAACCAAACAATTCGTTTGTGTTAGCTGTAACTGAGCCAGTCTCATTTCTGTGTTTTTTGCAATGTGTTTGTGTAAATTAATTTATGATTTGTACACCGCCTAGTTTCTGCTTTAGGTGGTTTATAAATATAAATAAAGATAAAGATAATGCCATATGGGTTCCGAGTGTCTTTTTTTTATTTTGCAGGGTTTTCTGGTTGGCACCACTATAGTCCATGCAAATATAATATACATGCTATATTTTTTTATTTCAGACTGTACTTTTAATGTCATTTTTCATATAAAGTCTATTATAAATGCATACTTTTTAATTGTGTAGGGAGGGGATGATGTGCAAGGCTGTATGGTTCATAAGGCAGACTTCTTCACCCATTGGGTCCAGTAGGACATAACATTTGTCCTCTATTCCTGCCAGAGCCCAGTGAGAAATGGCAATTCTCTTTCTGTTCTGGGCTAATGACAGCTGATTCTATCTTCCCCTGTTGGGCCTGAAAGTGACAGCAGAAGAAAAAAGGTTGGTAGCCCCATGGGAGATAGAGAATGCAGCTTGTACAAAACTTTATGTTATTTCTGTTCAGAGAGAATACTTTCATCTTTCCCTTGTGTCAATCTTAACAATAAAAGTAATACTGAGGCTTTATTTTAGTTTAGCTGTGGATTGTTGTAAGCGGTGTGACACACAGGTGAGCACTGTCCATCAGGTGTGTCACAACGGGAAAAAGGGTCAGAACCACTGGACTATGTGATGATAAAACCTAAATTGAATCTGCAAGAAGTTGCATTGAGTATCTTTGAACTAGCAACCTGACCCCAGTTTTATGAGTGATGCTTTTTTGTGTTTGCTGCTGCAAAGTCCACAGGTACTGTTTATCCAAAGTCTTTGCACCATTTCCCAAAGAGAAAGAATGTGTATACATTCACTTTGATAATTGCGGAGGGCATGAAGTATCCATAGATGTTTGCACCTGCTTAATCTGTGGATACATTTTTTCCCATGGAAATAATGCATGCACTCGAAAATTAAAGTTTCATTTATTATTTTCCTCCTCCATTCTTAACATGTCTCTGGGGACGCCTACTCCTAGGAAGCCCGATTTTCAAACATGCGCATAAGGCATCGAATGCATATGTAAGTAGGTCAGCAGAGGTTTATGCTAGTATTTTATGTTGTTCTGCCCTGAAAGTAAGTGTGTATGTTTCAGTATGCACATAAATTTGAAATGCAGAAAAATGCATACCTTTTCTACTCATTTTATAAAAATATACTAAATACGTGGGTTATGCACGTGGCTGGGCCTTGTTTGTGTCATGCGCATTTTAGAAGGGTAGCAGGTGCATATGGACGGGAGTACGTATGTTTAAAAATCTACCCCTAATTGAAAGAATGTATATGCAATAACCCAGAAATAAATGCAGATGCAGATATTTAATAAAGTATGCATACACTCTCAAGGTTTATAAAATGGCATGTGTGTGCATACATGCTACCCACATGTGTATTTGCTAATTTTACTGTTGCACTCCCAATGTAACTCTTTGAAAATTTCATCCAATGTCCTTAAAAGTACAAGCAAACTTATAGTGGGGTAAAGTACGTTGCAGGCACGGACCCTTGGACCAAAGTGGAGTTGGTGCTACCTGCTGGGAGGAGCCCTGCAGATCCCCACCATCGGCTGGTAGAGCTGGTGGAAGCAGAGGCCCAACTGGAGCTTTACCAATATCAGCCCACATTCCCCTTAGGTTGAGCCTTTGGGTGCTGGGGCCAGCTGGGCTTAGGCGTGGGCCTCTGTGGGGGTGAAGATCCGACAAGTGGAAAAAGTTGCAGGCCAGGAAATAGTGTGGGAGGTGTACAGGCAGAGATGGTGTTCGGCTAGTCATCAGAAGTATGTGGAGGTCAGCAGGATCAGTGTCCAGGCAGTGTCCAGGCAGGGGTCAGTGGCAGGCAGAAGGCAATCAGGGTTGTAAAGCAGTCCAAGGTCAAACCAGGGAGATCTGTCCAAGGGTAGGTAAGAACACTGAAGACTGGAACACAAGGAAGACAGGAACTGAAGACTAACCATGGATGATGAGACAGGAACTGAAGACTAAGACCAGGAACTCAGGAACAAGGGCTAGAGAACAAGAACAGCAGACAGGAATGCAGTAATAAGGAGCTAGAAACAGGAACAAAGGAGCGCTGAGGTAATAGACACCTCTGAGAAGTTAATCTATTGCCAAGACACTGGAGCAAGAGCTGGAGTGTCCTTATATACTCCAGGGCTGTGATGTCATCATCAGGCGCCGTTGGGTAAATTCCTGCCATAGGACCTTTAAGAGAAATCAGGTCAGGCATGTGCATACCTGGGGGGGGGGGGGGGGGGAGTCCGGGGAGGCAGTGGCATCGGAGGCAGAGAGTGAGCGTGACCTGCTGCCAGTCAGGAGCCAGAGCGCCAGGGTTCAGCAGAAACCTATGGACAGCCGCACACACGTCCGGGGAGCCTACCCCGCCACCTACGGGGAACATGCCAGGCTTGGGGCTAGAGATAAGAATGGCACTCTGGGAGCCTGCCTTGAGGAGCACTGGATGCAACAGATATACATTTTACCTGGGTAAATCAGTATTTAGAGTACTTTTGAAAATTATTTTCCCCTTGTCAAATATTAATGAAAATGTCTGAATTTTAATTTTTTCCTAGATACGTAAATTCCAGTTTAGCCTGAGTTAATTAGGATTATGCTGGTTAGTCTCAGTTATTGATGAAAAGTTTACTTATGTTATCTTCTTATGTTTTCTCTTTGTCCTCTCCACTATAATCCTTGCTTATATTTAAAATGGATCATCTACCTCAATCTTGATTGCAACATTTGCCCCATGTCTCCTACTTGTCTACCTAACCATCCTACCCCTTCATAAAAGTCCTTCTATTATAAGTGCAACCTGAGGCAGATGGCATTTTAACCAGATTGCCTCCCAATGTGCAAAAATCCAAAGCTTTCCTTTCGACACTTTGCCTAGAGCTATGTATTCACTTTCCAAATTTCTCTCTTTCATTCAGTTGTTACATGCAGCACAGGCAGTATTTCAGGAAATATTACCTTACAAATCTTTCAGTGAATGGCTACCTAGTTTCCTATAATTATTTAGGCGAGTCTAGTTCCAATCCCACTCAGCAATCTGTCTACTCTGGATGTCATAGTGAAGAAACTTTCACCAAGTTGCATATCATTTACAGTTCATTACAAGAAAACCTTGACATTTCTGTGTTAAATTTATTCACAGCTTTGTCCAGTTGCTATCACAGTATCTGCTCTTCTGCATGATAGTGAAAATGATCTTTGCAAACTGCTGTGTGCTGTACCTTTTATTAGAGCCTGGCTTCACAACCAGAAAAACAAGGTTAAGAGTTTGGTTACTTGATAATGGTGTGTCTATGCTCAGGCCTTATTTGTACCAGCTCTAAAGGGGGTAGTACTGGGGCCAGAGCTCATGGAGGGGAGAATGGTGGCGTCCGTCTTCCCTGTCCAGTCAATTGAAGAGTTGTGAACTCCCCAACTGCTGTCTCTATTCAGGTCCACTTCCCCATCTGCATGACCTAATTGCTAAACCCACTATATAAATTTGGGAGAAGGATGAGTAATAGAGAAATCTCTCCCATCATTGTATGTATCTTGAGAAGGGTTACACATGGACTGGCAACTTTGATCTGAAGTATCAGTTGTTAATTAAAAAGTAAAAATAGATACATTTATTGAGGAATGGTTTTATTTACATCCATGAAATAAACTAAAACTAGTACACATTGGAACACTAATGTGGCTCAAAGTACCGGTATATTAAATCTTCCTAAACATAAAAACATACTGCTGTATTATTACCCAGTCTACAAATCTAAAGAAAAAATGAATTGATTACAGTAAATAAGACTTTTTGCTTGTTTTGTAATTAAAAACTAAACCTTATACATAAGAGGTTAATATTCAAAATTATTTAGATGGATAACTCAGAAATCCATCTAAATGCCAAGTTTTTGAATACTGAGCCACTTCTCTGGCTAGATTTTAGCCAGATAAGTCATTATCTGGCCAGAGAGAAAAGTGTCAGTCTGGGCAGTAATTAACTGGGTAATTTATCATTTTGTATTAGAGTCCTAACGCATGTTAAACGGCTGTAACACGTGTGATAAATAGCGCAATGCACGTTAGTATGTAAATTGTATATTTAGTATGCAAATGGGAGGAGATTAGGAGGAGTTAATGGAAATGGGGGTCTCATAGCTTGTTTGAAGCTAGCTAGAGACTGCATTGTACCAATCAGTTCCTCTTGTTGGTACCTTTCATCAATTCTTATGATATAAATTCTTCAGTGAATTCACATTTACTGTTAATTCCTCTGATTGTATATGTAACCCCCCCCCCCCAACCCACCCTGAGTTGACAGTGTCCCCTCTTACATTGATATATATATTAGAGATGAGCTTCATTTTTTTTCTACCGGGTCGTTTTTAGAGTGGGACACTTCGGAGTAAAGTTCGTTTTTCCTCGGTTAGTTTTTTGGAAAAACGAACAAAAAACTAAACGGGGAAAAACTAAATGGGCCCAAAAAACGATGCAGGAAAACGAAGCTCAAAAAAACCTACCCCAAGAGGGTAGGCTATCAGCGCCATTTTGATTACTGGCAGCCGACGGCCTGAGTGCAGGAGATTGCTCTTGGACCCCCGCTGGACAACCAGGGACTTTGGCAAGTCTTGTGGGGGACAGGAGGGTCTCCCAAGACTTGCCAAAAGTCCCTTGTGGTCCAGCAGGAGTCCAGGAGCAATCTCCTGCACTTGGGCCGTCGGCTGCCAGTAATCAAAATGGCGCTGATAGCCTTTACCCATACTATGTCACAGGGGCTACCAGTGCCATTGGTCAGCCCCTGTCACATGGTAGGAACACAAGATGGCGCCAATGGCCATGTGACAGGGGCTGACCAATGGCACCAGGAGCCCCTGTGACATAGTAGGTCAAAGGCTATCGGTGCCATTTTAATGCGAGGCAGGCCACACAGCCCGAAGGCACGGAGGGACAAATCGTTCGCGGGACCCCGCTGGACCACCAGGGATGTTAGTAAGTCTTGGGGAGAGATCGGGATGGTGGGGGGGGGGGGGTTGTACTTAATGTATTATTGTAAATTTTAATTCTTGGGGTGGTTTTTTATTTAAAAAAATAAAATGTGCCCCTCCCCCCGTACAAACCCGAAAAACAAATTTTTCTCGTAGTTCGGGGAAAATCTGTTTCGGGGGGGTGGGTCAATCGTTGAAATTGCCTAATTCATCATAAATGAATGCACATCTCTAATATATATAGCATGTAATAGTGTCCTTGCACAGAGTCTTTCCTTCCCCAAACAGCCCTTCTATCATGAGAGAGAGAGAGAGAGAGAGAGAGAGAGAGAGAGAGAGAGAGAGAGAGAGAGAGAGAGAGAGAACCTAGCTGTAATGCTTGTACACTAGATAGGTATTTATATCTCTATGGGAGGCCCACCTAGTAACTCGAGGTGAGGTTTAGGTATTAGTGTAGGGGTTAGGGGCCACTTTGACATTCAAAGTGAGACATACGAACAGAACAGTGCTCTCTTGTGAAGATTTGATGACCTTCAGAGTGAGGAAACTCACCCAAGGATGAGATTTGTGCAATGTTCTCTCAACCTAGCTTGATGTTACCCAGGTAGAGCGTCCATCATGTTAGTTTGAGAAAACATTGCACAATTCTAATCTTTGGGTGAATTTCCTCACTCCGAAGGTCATCAAATCTTCACAAGAGAGCACTGTTCTGTTCGTATGTCTCACTTTGAATGTCAAAGTGGCCCCTAACCCCTACACTAATACCTAAACCTCACCTCGAGTTACTAGGTGGGCCTCCCATAGAGATATAAATACTTATCTAGTGTGAGGGTACCATGGGCTTTTACTCATTCTATGTGAACCAGAAGAATGCTCCATAAGTAAGGTCTTAAGTTAGCCAGATAACTTTAGACCTGCTTCAGAGCTGGTCTAAAGTTACTTGGCCCTGCATGGCCCTCAAAACATATCCAGTTAAGTGGTGACTCTATAGAAAAGAAAATGTAAACCACAGGCATTCTGCCTGATTTTTACCTTCCCACCACCATTAATCTGTAAATAAACTTCTGGCTGAGCCCCCACAAAACCCTCCAAAAGTAAATGAGTGCTTTTACATTTTCATCCCTTACATTTTCCCACCCTCCCTGGAAAACAATAAAATAAATACAGGTTTCACATACCCTGCACCCCAGCACACTACCCACCTCCTCCTTTTCCAAGCCCTCCCACCTGTTCAGTACCTCGATCATGTACCTGTTTAGAGGCCTGAGATTGCAGAATAATGAGATCCCAGGTGCTTCCAGCATAGCTCTGGGCAGCCATGCTGAAAGCACAAGTTATCAGTGTAACTTAACTGTCTAGCCAGTTGTGGACATTTACATTTCCAGTGAAGCTTCCTAGAACTATGCTGGCTGTGATAATTTATGCATCCAGCGATGCTGCCCAGACCTGTGCTGGAAGTGCCCGGGATCACATTGTTTTGTGATCACAGGCCTCTGAATGGGCCATGCCTGAGGTATTGGGTGAATAGGATGACTTGGGAAAGAAAGGGTTAGCTAAGATGGAGCAAGCATGCAAGAAGCCAGTTTTTTTTTTGAGATTTCAAATAGTCCACTTAATTAGATGCATTGAAGTAGACTCTTGTCCTTGAAATCTCATGCCTCAATAACTAGGTTAGTCTATAAGGTACTACCAGCTTCATTGTCATTCTTATTGCTAAAGACTAACATGGCTATCTGTCTAGACATTTTCACCTTCGTTATATAGTTCATATTATATGGTTTTTAAATATGCAAAGTTGCTGTCCAGAGTTGCTCATCTGGAATTGGTAATGACATGTTTAATGCATTTTCTGACCATGATGTCAATTCAAACTAAGGGCAAAAAGCTGGAAATACTGCCAACATTTCAGTCTCCACACTGCTGCTTTTAGCCATGCTAAAGAACATGTACACTACTCAACTCCTCAGAAATCCAAAGAAACAGAATGCAAAACAGAATTCTGAAACATTTCATTCTTTGTGGAAAAACAATAGACTAAGCAGAAGGAAGTGAAACTAAATCCATACCAGGACAGCATGTTCTGATAGTGCTAAGCAGCAAAATACTCAGCAACCTAGTTCACAAAGTTCAAGTTCAGGTTTATTTATTCCTCTTTTCCAATTTGTCCAGAGCCAAAACAGTAGAAGGGTAATGGAAACATAGAACACATGGCCATGCTAAATCTCACACGAATTAATATTTCTGTATGTCTGAGCGAGCCAATTAGAATAGATAGAACATATTCAATATATTCACATACTGGAGGCAATTTTCAAATACTCCATGGGGTTGCAGAATATATGAACATTTTTAAAGTGCATACTTTAAGGAAATTTTCAAAGAGAAACCATCCCTATTGCTTCTCATTGAAAATTATCAAGTATTAAGTTAAAAGCATCTTTTGCACCTGCTATTTGTGCAGGTGATGTGGGGACAGAATAGTGCAGGTCCATTTGAAAATTGAATGTACAGTATGTGTGCTGTTTTCCTGCCCTGGCAAAAATAATAAGGAAGGACCCACAAAGCAGGATGGTAAATGGTCAAGAAAAGCCACTGGTGTGAAAAAACAAAGCAAGACTGGAGCCTTGAAAAGATGAAGATTTATTAATGGATAATATATGGCCCGACTCTGGCCAAAGTTTCGCCTTTTAAGGCTGCATCAGGGGCTCTTAATTCAGGCTAGATAAAGAATACATCTCTGGGCACCATATAAATAATATGGTGAAAGCCCAACCCACAATGTTAATCACAAACTTTCACAAAGGTAGGGCAGAAACACTTCTCAGTTGTCTTTGTTTTTATTCAGTTATTATTGTCCATTTAACTTCTTTTAGATGTTCCAGACTGGAATATCCTATGATTCATCGAAAAGAAGTTAAATGGCAATAATTGAATAAAAAAAGGGACAATTGAAAAGTTTTTCTGCCCTACCTGTGTGACATTTTGTGACTGTTTTTCTCCCCTTAGATAATATATCCTCAAGAATATCTTTCCAATGCAACCGAAAACATTTATTTATTCATTCAAACTCTTTAATCACCTTTACAGTAAGAAGAGGCCAATTTTCAGTCAGACCATTTCACCCAGTAAATATCTATTTACCTGGATAAATGCCTTTGAAATTTGCCTTCCCCATACTTATGTCCCTTATGTCTAATCAAACCAGTAAAATATGATAACCATTCAGTTATGTGACATGCTATGAAATTTACATGATTACAATCGCTGGTTCCTTGCCACATACAGTCCTTATGGTCAGCTACTGGGCTATAAAAACATAGGGGCGGATTTTAAAAGGAGCGCGAATAGGCCTACTTTTGTTTGCGCTCCAGGCGCAAACAAAAGTACGCTGGATTTTAGTAGATACGCGAGGAGCCGCGCGTATCTGCTAAAAACCTGGATCGGCGCGCGCAAGGCTATGGATTTTGTATAGCCGGTGCGCGCCGAGCCACGCAGCCTACCCCCGTTCCCTCCAAGGCCGCTCCGAAATCGGAGCGGCCTTGGAGGGAATCCTCTAACGCCCTCCCCTCACCTTCCCCTCCCTTCCTCTACCTAACCCACCTGCCCGGCCCTGTCTACACCTCCCCCTTACCTTTCTCCGGGGATTTACGCCTCCCGGAGGGAGGCGTAAATCCCCGCGCGCGAGCGGGCCTCCTGCGCGCCGGGCAGCGACCTGGGGGCGGGTACGGAGGGCGCGGCCATGCCCCCGGACCGCCCCGGGCCGTAGCCACGCCCCCGTGCCCGCCCCCAAAACGCTGCCGACACGCCCCCGAAACGCCGCGACGACCGGGCCCGCCCCCCGACACGCCCCCCTCGGAGAACCCCGGGACTTACGCGAGTCCCGGGGCTCTGCGCGCGCCGGTAGGCCTATGTAAAATAGGCTTCCCGGCGCGCAGGGCCCTGCTCGCCTAAATCCGCCCGGTTTTGGGCGCATTTAGGCGAGCAGGGCTCTGAAAATCCGCCCCATAGCAATCACATGTTTTTTTCCTTTTAGCATGACTGCTCATAGTATCAACTGCAGCACTTGCACAATAAGACCCTTCTTACCTCCTGCAGCTCGTCCATTCATCTGGGGTAGTACTCGGACAAAGAATGGGTCTCCTGGCAGCTCCCTTTACCTAAAACAATAAATAGCATTTTTCTATCACTTCTATATGTATATAACATTTTCCAGAATGATAATAGGATCAACTACATCAATGATCTTTGAAAGAAAGAAATGATTATATAATGCATTGATCATAGCATACGGAGTCCAGCTTTATAACAGTGCACTTAGGGCTGAAGTCTGCTTGTACTTTACACGTGCAGACTTCAGCCCAGGTTTTAAAGTGGATTTATATTCGTAAGTCCACTTGAAAATTTGCAGGGTGCCATGTATTTTAGGACAGTATAAAAGGTGAATTTTAAAAGCCTGGTGCATGCCAAAACCTTGGAGATATGCGCACAAGCTGGGCCAGCGTGCACCGAGCAACTTTTAAAAGCCGCCCGAGCATGTGCGTATTTCCTGCTACACACACAAATAGGACGTTCACAAAATAGGCAGAACGTGGGCAAGGTTTGGACAGGGCACGGGCATTCCAGGATTTAAACTTGAAATGTGTGCATAAATACATGCACTGGCATGTACCAGGATCCCCTGCCACATAACTTTACATCTGCTAAGGATGGCGGGTAAGTAGTAAAACAAAAAAATGTAGACAGATCAGCAGGGTTTTAAAGGTGGTGGCTGATAGGGAAGAAGGAAGGCTATTAAACAAGTGCGGGTTACAAGACTTATCCCTTACCTGGGCAAACTGGGAAAGTTGGTAATGGTATTGGCACGCATGTCTTTTAAAATCCTCCCACCTACACAGTAGAAGTGGCATTTATGCGCACATGTGCGCATCCATTTAAAACTGAGCACACTTGTATGCGCATCCTGGCTATTTTATAAAATGCACGCATTCGTAGTCCCTGTTTTCCCTTGATTGTAAAAATAATCAAATCAGACAGTCCATCTTACAGTGGTCAAACCTCTTCCCTTTATTCAATATATATGTACACAGAGGCTTGCTGACACAAAAAGTTCAGGAAGCAATGCCGGATGGTATACACCCCAGGGTTCTGAAGGAACCACCCGAGCATGCGCATATCAGACCTATTAGTAAAAATGTGTAACCTATCATTACAATCATCAATTGTACCTGAAGACTACAGGGTGGCTAATGTAACCCCAATATTTAAAAAGGGTTGCGGGGCGATCCGGGAAACTACAGACCAGTGAGCCTGACTTCAGTACCAGGAAAAATAGTGGAAAGTGTTCTAAGCATCAAAATCACAGAACATAGAGAAAGACATGGTTTAATGGAACAAAGTCAGCATGGCTTTACCCAAGACAGGTCTTGCCTCACAAATCTGCTTCACTTTTTTGAAGGAGTTAATAAACATGTGGATAAAAGTGAACCAGTAGATGTAGTGTACTTGGATTTTCAGAAGGTGTTTGACAAAGTTCCTCATGAGATTATAGGAAAAGTAAAAAGTCATAATATAGGTGGCGATGGCCTTTTGTGGATTACAAACTGCTTAAAAGACAGGAAACAGAGAGTAGGATTAAATGGACAATTTTCTCAGTGAAAGGGAGTGGGCAGTGGAGTGCCCTTACTTTTCAATATATTTATAAATGATCTGGAAAGAAATACGACGAGTGAGGTAATCAAATTTGCAGATGATACAAAATTGTTCAGAGTAGTTAAATCACAAGCAGATTGTGATAAATTGCAGGAAGACCTTGTGAGACTGGAAAATTGGGCATCGAAATGGCAGATGAAATTTAATGTGGATAAGTGCAAGGTGATGCATATAGGGAAAAAATAACCCATGCTTTAGTTACACAATGTTAGGTTCCATATTAGGTGCTACCACCCAAGAAAGAGATCTAGGTGTCAAAGTGGATAACACATTGAAATCGTCAGTTCAGTGTGCTGCGGCAGTCAAAAAAGCAAACAGAATGTTGGGAATTATTAGGAAGGGAATGGTGAATAAAATGGAAAATGTCATAATACCTCTGTATTGTTCCATGGTGACATCCAACCTTGAATACTGTGTACAATTCTGGTCACCGCTTCTCAAAAAGATATAATTGCGATGGAGAAGGTACAGAGAAGGGCGACCAAAATGGTAAGGGGAATGGAACAGCTCCCCTATGAGGAAAGACTAAAGAGGTTAGGTTAGGACTTTTCAGCTTGGAGAAGAGACGGCTGAGGGGGGATATGATAGAGGTGTTTAAAATCATGAGAGGTCTAGAACGGGTAGATGTGAATCAGTTATTTAATCTTTCAGATAATAGAAAGACTTGGGGGCACTCCATGAAGTTAGCATGTGGCACATTTAAAACTAATCGGAGAAAGTTCTTCTTCACTCAACGCACAATTAAACTCTGTAATTTGTTGCCAGAGGATGTGGTTAGTGCAGTTAGTATAGCTGTGTTTAAAAAAGGATTGGATAAGTTCTTGGAGGAGAAGTCTATTACCTGCTATTAATTAAGTTGACTTAGAAAATAGCCACTGCTATTACTAGCAACGGTAACATGAAATAGACTTAGTTTTGGGGTACTTGCCAGGTTCTTATGACCTGGATTGGCCACTGTTGGAAACAGGATGCTGGGCTTGATGGACCCTTGGTCTGACCCAGTATGGCATGTTCTTATGTTCTTATGAACTGCTATTTGAAGGCACTCACGCCATCGGCTGCCGGTATTCAAAATGGTACCGATAGCCTTTGCCCTTACTATGTCACAGGGGCTACTGGTGCCATTGGTTGGCCCCTGTCACATGGTAGGAGCAATGGACATCCGGCACCATCTTGTGCTCCTACCATGTGACAACGGCCGACCAATAGCACCAGTAGCCCCTGTGACATACTAAGGGCAAAGACTATCTGCGTCATTTTGAATACCGCAGCCGACGGCTTGAGTGCAGTAGATGGCACCCAGACCCCCACTGGACCACCAGGGAGTTATGACAAGTCTTTGGGGGGTCATGAGGGTGGGGGTTTTGTTTAAAGTTTCTCCTTTAGATGGCCGAATAATTCGGTGAAGATTTATTGTATTCGTGAGAAATCGCGATACTTTTCGCAACACAACGAATACAGCAAATATGGCCCTATATGTTGCGGATTGCCAATACGTTCAAACGAATGCACACTCCTACTGCTTATGTTCAAGCTGATATGTAAATATATCACCATTGAGATACTACTACTGAGTGGGACTATCACTGCATGGGCCCCAACCTGACAAGAGAGAGAACAGGTGGAGAGAAAGTGAAAGATGTTCTCTAATGGGATACTTCTGAGAAATATATATTCTCTTCTTTAGTGTAAATCGAGAGCACATTGCTGTAAGTGGAATCCATACGACTGCCAAAGTTTCACACTTTAATTGAGTTATTGCACAGTATGTTAGGATTTGTTGCCAGTAGCAAAGTGATATTTTAGAGAGGCTTGGCAGCAGTGCAATTTCCAAATAACATTCTTTTTTTTTTATGGTACCATAAAGACTTCCTAAATATAAGAAAGCATTTTTGTCTTGTTTGCTACAGTTTAGTATCTCACAGGACCTTAGATAATGACATATAATTTATAATTTAAAGCAATTGTGCTAGAAAGAAATTTAAAAAATTGCGTTTCAGGTTAAACCATACAGAACTATTGTGATTCTCTTCCATTTTGAACAATTTTTATGGAAACAAAAGTATTAATAGTTTGCCAAAACTCTCTTCCTTAATTACTTCTACCATTGTGGGGGCAGTTTTCAATGAGTCCACCCAGCATCTGCTTTCTCATTGCTGAAGAATTTTGTTGGAGAACAAAACAAGTGGATTTGAAAATCCAATCAATGTGCATTGTTTTGCAACCACACACTAAACATCCCCTCCTTCCCCAGGAACAACTCCCCTCAATCTGGCTAAAAGTTTGTTTGCTATGGAAACCTGATTGAGTGAGGGCAGTTATTGCTATTTACCTTGGTAAATGGTTTGGGAAAATTGTCCTCCCTGAATCTAAGAAAATTGTGATTGAATATTGTTGACTTTAGTTTCAATAGGTAGGGTTACTATTTGGAGTCATCTAGATAGTGCAGCTGTTTAAATTATCACTATACTACTGCTATTCAATAATTCTATTTATTATTCTTATTCTTTAGGTCAATGAAAAATATGAAATTTTAAAGATGATTTTTATTGAACAGTTGAAGAGTTTATTGCTGGAGGTGATGATAAAAATTAATACATTTCTCAAGGTACAAGGTCAATTCTTTGAATATTGAGATACACTCCAAATTGTGCATTCATAATGTCAAATGTTTGCATTCGATGTTAAGGGATGAAATAGGTAAGGGGACACTAAACTGCATGGTGGTGAATGGGGTGGATTGACTGGGGCTTAGGGATGGCCAGTCAAAGGCTACTTCAAGCTGAGGCAGTTACACCATTTAAGATCTCTTTTTGGAACCAGATGATTTTAGAACAACCATCCAGCCTTTGTCTTAACAACAATTGACTACTATAACTCTTTGTACATGGGATTACCCAAGAAGCAGTTACATGTATTACAGTATCTTCAAAATTCCACTGCAAGGTTGATTTCTAAAATTCCAAAGCATGGAAATATTACACCAATATTGCAGAGTTTGCACTTGTTACTTAAGATTTTGCTGTTAATTGTGAAATCAAATCAAGAAAATTCTCCTAGTTATTTGGCTAAATTGTTTAAGAAATAGACTTCTATGTGGGAATTAAGATCATCTTCACAATGTCTTCTTGAAGTACCAAATGAGTACATTTGCAAGAAGTGCACAATCATGCAATTTCATCTATCAGCCCAAAGTTATGAAATGTCTTACAAATGAACTTAAGATAGTTTCTGATCTTAAGGTTTTTCAGAAAAAACTGAAAGCTATCTTATTTGATGAAGCCTTTTTAACTGCATTGACTTGATTTTATGTTTTATTGCTTTCAACATTTTAATGATGCTATTGATGATGAAGCTGATTTGATGTATTGCTTGTTGAATTGTTTTGTTTTTGATTTGTATGTATTCCACTTAGCATGCTCCATTATAAGCGGATTATAAGTACGGTAAATAAACAAGCAAACAAATAAATAAATAAAATTACATTGGAACCTATCTTTGATATTTGCTGTTTGATCTATTATAATGATTACCAATCTGCAAGCAATTTGTGTGTATAGCTTAGTTATATGATAAATTTTTGCTGTAATGTAAGTACATTATAAGCAGTTTTTCAATGAAATGTTGATTTAAAAAATATAATAATGAAGATGAAAAGGAATTTTTCATACTATATAGTTAAATCTGTTAAAAAGTTAATTGTATAACTTGTAAAATGTTTTCTGAGATTGGTACTAGGACTTCAAAAAGATACAATAAATGCACATTAAATATATAGAAAATAAATGTTTAGGTTTTTTTTTTTTTATTGATAAATTAGACTGGCATTATTAGATAGTGTAATAATGCAGGCCCCCTTTTGGGAGAATACATTCACAACTTTAATTGCATGCATAACATTTTCATTATTCCATGCCTCAAAGCTTATATAATTCAAATTCAATTTTGTAGACTTATTAAGAAAACATAACACTCCACTTGCTAGTTTTAGGTCATAAAGTTTGAATTTGTATTGCCCTAGTGTTCCAATATTAAGACTTATTGTTAGGGTTTAGAAAGGAGCCTTGAAAGGCTAATTAAGTAGATGTTTTATTTTTGTGTGTGTGTGTGTTGGTATACATATGCCAATCTTAATTATGTCTGAATAAATTATATGTGCTATTAAAGGATGGCTGTCACTTCTCAAATGTAATAAAACGAAAGTCTCAAAGGAAAAATATTTAATTTTCTCATTTCATTGAAAAAAACCCAAGGAATATTCCCACATTACAAAATAAACAATCTGAGACTTCAAACCCTATTCATATTTAATATTTATGTTAAGCTTTGAGGTGCTCCAAGAGAGGGAAACACAATTTTTTAATAAAAACCTAGAATTGAGGTCAGTGAAGCATAGTTCATAAATATTTAAATAAGCAGAGTAAAATTAAAATGTGGACCCCAACATCAGTATTTTCATCTGTAATTAGTATTGGCAAAGATACATTTAACTAGTTCTAGTTAGTTTCTGCTTCTGTGGGAACTGTCAACTATCAGAGTTTAGAGGGAGGAGGCATAGCCTAGAGATCAGAACAGAAGACTAAAACCCCTTGAAACCAAGGTTCAAATCCTGCTTCTCCCCCAAGTACTTGTTGTAATCTTGAGCAAAACATTTCACCCTCCATTGCTCAGATATAACTTAGATTATAAATCCTCTTGGGCAAGCATATAACTATAGTACCTGAATTGTAACTTGCCTTAAGCTCAGATTTGGAAAAGGCAAGTAATGAAACCCAGACAGCAAAACCTGGAGAGAGTTGGACTTTGCAATTTGCATTGGATACAAACTGCTAACTTGCTAAACCATTTTGCTTGCTGAGGGGAGCATGATTTAACATTGAAGTATATTATGTTTGGGAGTGTGCCTGAGTCTTGAGAGAATTGCTGCTGGTGAAAAGCAGGACTTTGCATTGAGCAAGAGTTGACATTTCTCTAAATTCAAGGGTATGCTGTTTGCTGAGAGGAGAATAATTAAGCTGCAGGGCAGACTGTTGTGGGGAAGTAAGTATTTGAAGTTTATAACATTGAAGCTTGATTATCATAGGGAAGTGTTTATATGAAATTTTTTTCTTTCTTTCTTTTTGTATTTATTCTTTGGATTTATTACACCACTTTTTGAAAAAAAAAAATTTCTGCCAAGATAGGTACAACATATTAAAATAGTAATTTACTATCAGAGAACATCAACAGTTTAACAATACTAAGGTGCACAGTAGAGAGTGAGACTAAACTTAAAATAAATCAATAGTAATAATTAAGTTTGAACAGCAACTCAGGGCCTCATTTTCCAATATTGCAAAAGGGGTGTACCTTATGCTAATAAGCATGTGTATTGCAAATTGCGATATCAGCTATGCAAAAGGCTGTTATCACACTATTAGCCCAATTTGGGCTACATTGCCAGTGGTTCATGATGTCTCCTAACAGGCCTGTTTCAGTATGAGAAAGAGAGAGAGAGAGAGAGAGAGAGAGAGAGAGAGAGAGAGAGAGAACCTTGCTATAGTTCCTCCTTCCTAGACAGGTATTTGTATCCCTATGGGAGGCCCACCTAGTAACTCGAGGTGAGTTTAAGTATTAGTGTAGAGGCCACTTTGACATTCAACGTGAGACGTACGAACAGAACAGTGGTCTCTTGTGAAGATTTGCTGGCCTTCGGAGTGAGGAAACTCACTCCAAGATGAGATTTGTGCAATGTTCTCTCCACCTAGCTTGATGGACTCTCTACCTGGGTAACAACAAGCTAGGTGGAGAGAACATTGCACAAATCTCATCTTGGAGTGAGTTTCCTCACTCCGTAGGTCATCAAATCTTCACAAGAGACCACTGTTCTGTTCGTACGTCTCACGTTGAATGTGAAAGTGGCCCCTAACCCCCTACACTAATACTTAAACTTCACCTCGAGTTACTAGGTGGGCCTCCCATAGGGATACAAATACCTGTCTAGGGAGGAACTATAGCAAGGTTCTCTCGTTCGTTCTCTCTCTCTCTCTCATATATATATATATATGAACTGCAATAAACCTTTGCACATCATGTTAATGGCTGTTAGTGTGATTTGCAGAATTATCACCTGTGGTAACTCCTTGGAAAATGAGGCCCTTAGTGAAATTCTAGTGTTTAAACTTAAATATACAAACATCTCAACAAAAACAATAAGTTGTTGCATCAAGTTCATGACATTCAGAATGATTGCAGTCAATTGAATTCTACTGCATGTGGGGCAGGGGGAGTAGATTTCAGCTGCTTCCCACATTGGATTCAATTATCAGTTTGACATTAAAGGCCAGGCAGAAAATCCAAGCTTTAAATGCTTCTTGAAGTGGGAGTGGTCATGTATTTGGTGAGCACTTTCAGGACAGAGTTCCTTAGGATAGGTGCTTCTTCTAAGAAGGCAGATATCTGTTCTTCTGGTATTTTTTGTCAATGAAGGAGCAATGAGGACCTTAGTGGTCTGGAAGGCATATATAGAGAGACAGTCTTTCTCTCAAATAGGTCTGTCTGCTCTTAGAGCCTTGAAAGTCAGTATCAGCATTTTGAATTTGGTTCTGTAAGGGACTGGTAGCCAATGTAGTTTGTGTAAGACCAGCATAATATGGTTGTGTGGCTTGGATTCTTCTATTAGTTGTGCAGTGGAGTTCTGTATTAGCTGGAATTTGTGGAGGGCTTCATCTGTTATATATAGTCATGCAGTTAGACTACCCTTGTATAGTGCATTATGGTAATCTAACTGCATGATTACCATGGCATAGACTACTATAATTACATTTGTCTTCTCAATGAGAGAACACAGTCTTCATAAGTCATGTAATTGATGAAAGCAACTCTTAATTATTGCCTGAATTTGTGCATGTAGGTTTAGTTCTTAGACATTTTACCTGTGTTGTTCACAAGAGCTCATTGATTCTGAATGAGATTTTCAAATCAGGGACTTGTACAAGTTTTGCATTCAGAGAATCTAAATTTTGTTTGGATTTAGATGAAGTTTGTTGTTTTTAGTCCACTTGTTTATGGCTGTGAGACACAGCTTTGTTTTTTGTTTTTGTTTTTTTCTTGCTGTTGATGACTGTGGGTTCATTGGTAGCACAAGCTGGACATCATCCACATAGATGTAGGCTTTGATATCAAAGGTACGGATCAGCTGTGCTAGCAGTCTGAGGTATATGTTGAAAAGTACTGGTGATAGAATAGAGCCCTTGGGAACCCCACAATTCAAAATCCAGAGTGCCAACAAGGTGTCAGAAAAATATACAGATTGTTGTCAGTCAGACAAAAAGAACCATTAAGGCTGGCCTCTTATAGTTGTGATAGTACAATGTTGTGATCCATGGTGTCATAGGTTGATGAGAAATCCATTAGTACTAGAACTGCTGCCTGGCTTCAGTCTCCGTATCTGAGGAGATCATCCATTAGGGCAATGAGAACTGCCTCTGTTCTGTGGCCTTGTCTGAATCTGGACTAGAAAGGGTCTAATCAGTTTCTCTCTGCCAGCCCCTCATTTAGCTGAGTTTTAACTGTTTGTTCTAATAGTTTTCCCAGAATGGGATATTAGGATGGTTGTGGAGATATCTTCAGAATGGGATAACAGTGTTATTTTTTCAGATTTGTTTGGATCCTAGGTGACCTTTTTTTAGTAGTAACTGAAGCTCAGCTATTTTCAGATCTGTAGGAAGGAATCTCTCAGAGAAAGGGAGAAGCTTACAATTTTGGACACCCAGGTTATGAGACCCCTGCCTGCTAGTTTCATTAACTTGGATGGGCAAGGGTTGAGGGAGCAGGTTGTTGGGTATAGGATGGCCTAATGATTTCTGATATTCTCCTCAGCAATTGGGGGGGGGGGGGGGGTTGTTATATTTTCTTTATCTCCATGTGGGGGATGTCTTGAAGGTGCCACAGAGATCATTGATTTTGTTCACAAAAAAGGATGGAAAATCATTTGATTGATTAGTTAGTTTAGTTTGAGAGGTATGGTTCTGTTGAAGTTGGGTTTAGGGCAGGCCATAAACTAGTTCAAATAGTTTTTGGGTTGGGTTTGTGGTTGTTTAATACAGCGAGAGAAGTATCTTTTCATGACCTTAATTATGGCCCCATGCTGGTTGTTATGTGTTATCTGCACTGTAGTCTGCCCTTCTCAAGGAGTACTTTGCACTACTTCCCCTCTAGTTTTCACCTTTGTCATTTTAGAGCTTGAAGTTGTTGGGAAATACCACAAAAAGGTTCTAAGGAAAGGGCATAGGCCATAGCACATTTTCTTTTTTTTTTTTGGGGGGGGGGAGTTTGTTTAGGGCTATTATCAGGTTTTGTTCTATACTTCTACCTGGTCTGTTATATCTGACAAGCCGTAAAGCCCGTTAAAACGGGCTACATCCCTCTGTCTCTCACCTCCCCCTCATTCTCTCTCCCCTCACTCTTCACCACCCCCCTCCCCCACCCACTCCTCTCCACCCTCCCTCTCCTCTCACTCAGTCCCCCCTCTCCCTCACTCCCTCCTCTCCCTCACTCCCTCCCACTCAGTCCCCCCTCTCCCTCCCACTCACTCAGTCCCCCTCTCCCTCCCTCCCACTCAGTCCCTCCCTTCACCCACCTCCATTTCCTCCCGGCGCCGTAAGCGCGACTTCCCGCAACCCTCACCCGGCTCCATTGACTCCTCCCGCTCCTGCCGGCAGATCTCGCGGGGGTCACTCCCGCGCGCGCGGCAGTGACCCCCGCGAGATCTGCCGGCAGATCTGGGGAGGAGAAGTAGCGGCGCCGCGCGCGCGCGGCGCCGCTGCTTCTCCTCCCACTCCTGCCGGCAGATCTCGGGGGGCGCGGGAGTGACACCCTCCCCCCCCCGAGATCTGCCGGCAGATCTGGGGAGGAGAAGCAGCGGCACCGCGCGCGCGCGGCGCCGCTGCTTCTCCTCCCGCTCCTGCGGCCCCACCGCCATTTTTTTTTTTCTGATCGACGTCCTTGCCCGCACATGCGCAGTAGAGCTGCGCTCTACTGCGCATTTGCGGGCCGTCGGTCACAGGCCATTTATAAGGTAGATAGTTTACCACCTATTAGTGATTAATCTACAGCTTTTAATAGGTTTTTGGGGGTCTGGGATCTTTTCTTCTGGATGACTTTCAAGGATCTTGAAATGTCCACGTTTTTAAAGTTACTCATAGAGGGAACATAATTAGTGAGTAAACAGTCCATGAAAGTGGCATAATCTTAAAGCTGTTCTCATAATGTTCTGGATTGTTCACTCATGTGGAAGATTAGATCTAGAGTGTGGGCCCTTCTCATGCACTGGGGATTTAACAGCCTGAATGAGACCTAGTGCCATTATGGTGGTAAAGAAATCTGTTGGTGCGATGTCGGGTTTTTCTAGTCATCCATAATTAACAGGTTTGGGAATCTGTTCTAGTATCTTTTGTAAAGATGACATATATTTTTAGAAGAGCTCTGTAGACCACCAGAAGCCCTATCAGGTTTTCAACTCCTAGCTGTATTAGTAGGCCTTGTGATTCCAATAGCGGAGGAGAGGAATTCCGCACAGTTTGATTGTGTCTCAGAATAAAACTATCACTCTACTCCACGTCATCTTGGTCTGGGTTCATTTAGGATAAAAAAAAGCCCTGGGTGAGACTCCCCCTACCTCCTTCAGCCATGTTGACTGATCTGGCATTTATTGGACCAATGTGTAGACTGATCCAAGATTAATTGTTATGGGGAAGTGAGTGTATGGCATTAATAAAGTAGAAGTTTGGAAGTGTTTGATTTTCTCATTCCCTCCACCCCAACTCCCACCCGTTCCAGACTCAAAACTTAGTATGGAAAAATAATTGCACATAATAGAAGCCAGTTCGTAGCCTCGCAAACCTGATTACAATTAAAACAAATAATAGGTATATTTCAGGTTGTAAAATGGCTTAGGCAGAATTGCTTGTCATTGGTTAGAGAAAATGCTGCATTGTACTAGGAAGGGAAAAGAAAGTAATTTATACCACATGGTGATCATCTGCAAATAGAACTATAATTAAGTAAATTTCAGTGGGAGCTGGATTTGGAGAAACTTAATACATTTTTTTTGGTAATTATTTATTTTGGTCTGGTTTACTTTTACATCCTAAACAACAAGATTTTACAAAACATACCACCTAAACTGCACATATCCTGGATACATACATAAATATTGTAGTTCAAAAGGATAAGAAAACACACTTTGTGCTTCAAAGCAATAAGTGAGAAAACAAACAGAGCTACAAACTGGGATTCTGAGTGTGGAGGTGGAAGATAAATTTCATAGAAAAGAGGCTGGCTGATTTTGCTTAAAGGACAGTAGAAGAAAAGATTGGAAAGTCTCATTTCTTTCAACATGTACCTAAAGGACCTAACAGCAAAAGGATGGCCAGGAAACATCATATTTCCAAAGCTTTCTCCATTGTTACTACATCTATCTGTCCAAGCAGCTATCCTGACGCACAGTGAGGAAATGGTTCAATATATGGTTTAAATCAGTGGTTCTCAACCTTTTTTCTGTCGGGACACACCTGACAGATGGTTCTCACATGTGTGACACACTGACCCATGATCGTCACGGGGCTAAATGTAATCAAATACTCTGCATTCCACAGGAACCCCCTGGACCCCCAACAATGGGTGCAGAACAGAACTAGGCCATTCCCCGTTCAATTTACCATACAAAAAAGATATTTCTGGTGATATCTCAATAACAGCAACATAAACACTCTCTCCTACCAGGTGCAATAGCCTTCTTTATGAAAAAACAGTAATTTACCACCAATGCATGTTCTATTGAGAAAACACAACAAATAATATTGATACCAATGCCTACATGCGAGTAAAATACTTCACCTCGGTCACACACATAGAATCGACCCTTCACCAAGTACAGAAAGACCACAAATTACAAATATGGAAACAGAAACTGGAATGGAAACCCCAAAAAGCCACTCTGCATTCTGTGCAAAACAAAAATATAGCACCTAACAGACTTCCAGGATCTGCAATAATGTACACAAACTAATGCGCACAAAGTTACACCTGCATTATGGAACTCAAACAATAATGAAAAGGCAGCACTGCAAAAATGACACCAGGCCCTAAACACCAATACACCTCCTATTAGGAAAACAGAACAAGCCAAGCTGCTATAGATACCTAAAAGAAAAAACAAGCTCGCAGAACACCCTTAGCTGAGTCACACATGCAGAACACAGACAGACCCTCACCAAATACAGAATAAAGTCACCATAAATCTAATGTTTTTGCATTGTTTTACTGCATACAGAGTTTGGCTTCTTGCTGTTTCCAGTTCAGTTTTTGTCTCCACATTTCTATTTATACATTCCACGAGAAATATAAAATAATTCTAAATCTAGAATATAATAAATGTTTCAAAACAACTGATAAATGGATCATCCAATCAATAAATTTTTTCAAAATTATTAAAAATTCTCCAAACACTAATAAAATATTTCTAACAGCAGACACATCACATAATACCCAATAATTAAAATGGCAGTCAATCACGAAAGATAAACTTAAAAAGCCACCTTTACTTACCCTCTCCAGTAACTCTCATACTCCTTTCCCTTATAGGCCAATAGCACATACCAGAAGTAGCAAAGGCTGCTGAAGCTCTGTCCTCAAGTCCTTCTTCCTTAAGGCCCATGACTAGTCTATCTCTCTCTCTCTCTCTCTCACACACACACACACCAGTCACCTGCCTGACCAATCTCTCTCTCACACACATCCCAGTCACCTGCCTGACCAATCTCTCTCTCACACACACACACCAGTCACCTGTCTGACCAATCTCTCTCTCTCTCACTCACACACATATACCAGTCACATCACTGACCAATCTCTCTCTCTTTCTCTCACACACACCAGTCACGTCCCTGACCAATCTCTTTCTCTCTCTTATATACACACACACACACCAGTCACGTCCCTGACCAATCTCTTTCTCTCTCTTTCACACACACACACACATCAGACACATCCCTGAGCAATCTCTCTCTCTCTCACACACAGACACCAGTCACGTCCCTGACCAATCTCTTTCTCTCTCTCATACACACACACACACCAGTCACGTCTCTGACCAATCTCTTTCTCTCTCTCACACACACACCAGTCACGTCCCTGACCAATATCTTTCTCTCTCATACACACACCAGTCACGTCCCAGACCAATCTCTTTCTCTCACATATTTCTCATACTTACACACCCATTCTCTCATACACTTACACATGCTGGCTCAATCTCTGTCTCACTCACCCCCACCCACAGCACACATAGCAGCTACAGCACTAGGTAGCTGGTATGCTGCTATTAAAAGCAGAGTTCTGACAGGCTGGAAACTGCAGCAGGAGTGACCTCCCCAGCATCACAGCGCTAAGAAGGCAGCACCCAGCTGTTTGCTTGTGCTGCGATCGATTGCGGCACAGAGCAATCAGCTGAGAATATAATTCTATGCTTTTCTTCCCACCCCAGCCTTTTTTTTTTCAGTTTGATTATTATTATTCATTTTATATTTTCTTGCTGGTATTGCACTGGTGAGAGAAGGGGAGGTCGGAGTCCATACTTCTGCAAGCCCTGGCAAAGTGGCCAGCCAGCATCGAAAGCAATTTCTAAAGCAGCAGCATGCATGCATGGCCTTTTCTTCTTCTTGCGTGCCCGGTAAACATCACTTCCTTTTCCGGGCCATAGGGGCGGGAAGAAGAAAAGGTCACGTTCCTGTTGCCGGCTTCCACAAACACTGCTGCCATTCCCCTCGGGGCTTGAATGTGCTGATAGCCTGGGCAGGAATGGCAGCAGTGTTCGTCTCGCTGAGGTGAAAGGTGGGGGAAAGAGCTGCGGGTGCACGATACACCTGCCGGTGCTTCGCAACACACCGGTTGAGAACCGCTGATTTAAATAACTGGCTGTTACATTAAACAAAGTTTGATCAAGTCCAGTCATGATAGCAGTAGGGCAGGGGCAAGTCCACGCTTGTGCTTCTTTAGACATGGCAGGGCCTGTGTGTACCACAAGAAGGAATGAATAAAAAAAGTTGGGAGGGGGGGAGGTCTGGGCAATACCTGTTTTCACAGCTTCGATGGGGCTTCCGTACCCTTAGGATAACCTGCATGGTATGGCAATTACAACCCTAAACACTTTGCTGCACAGACTGGATGGTCCATTTGGTCTTTATCTGCTGACATTTACTATGCTTCTATGTGAAAGATATCTGTAGGTCAATATCTTCAGGAAACATGTGGCAGAACTGAGAAAGGAGATGGCAAGGTGGAGAAGCATCCAAGACAATGAAGACTACATCTGTGGGTTACTTTTTGAGAAATCAAAGAGGAAAATCTCAAGAGTGGAGAAGATGAAACTGGACCAAAGTTCACAGCTGGACCCAGCACTGAATTTAGGCAAATCAGGCAAGTGTCTAGAGTACCAAATTTTGAAGATGCTCAAAACCTGGGACTCTGATCTCTTTGTGATCTTCATTCTCCACAGAGATATTCCCTCTCATCGCTACTATATGATCTCTGAAGGAGACCCCACCAGTCCTGCCGATGCTCTTCATAATCTTAAATCTGGCCCTGGCTAGACCTAGATTACCACAGCCAGTAGAAACTACACTCCAACTCTAATTTTCCTTGAGCTGAAGAAGCAATTCCAGAAATGGAAGAGAAGAAATCATCCCAATTTGCATGGAGCTGTAAGGATCCATTGCCAAAATCTCCTCCAACCTCTGGTTAGTGCTATGAGTTGCTTGGACTATCTATACAGTCCTCCCAGTCCTGTGCCCCTAGCTTCCCTTGATGGCCATCTTGTTTCCTGTATAGGCTTGTATGCATACTGAAGAAGTTTCATCAGTAAGTTGCCAGAGATTGGTTGCACCATTTGGTCCTTGTACTCTGGATCTGTTCCTGTTTCCAGAAGACTTCTTTATCTCCAGATTCTATACTCAGCGCTCCTGCCTGTTCTCCTTCCTGTGATCCTGGATTCCTGTTTTATTCCACTTCCTCACTCCATTTCAGGCCACTTGCTCCTTGTTCATACTGGGGGCTACCCCAATTTCTCATGCCTCACCAGTCACCAACACCTGAGGCAGCCTGAAGGGAAGGTGGCATAAGCAAAAGACCTTCTACTGTCAGTGTCCTAGAATTGATTCTTCTGACATTAGGTCACTCATTTCTGGGGCAACCCATGGTTGACAAACATCACATCATGCTCTGGCTACTATGAACTCTACTGAGCTGGTCAAGTGTTTGACAGCCCAAGATAAGCTCCTGGAGGAGCTGAATCATCACTTGGAAGAACTGAACCAACACCTGGTAAGCCTGCAGGAGCGAGTTAATGTGCTTACTCAAAACTCTTTCCCTGGGGCCTCTGGATCATAGTCATAGCATGTTTATTTATTTATTTAATTTATATAAAATTTATATATTGCTTATCAACATCACTAAGCAATTTATAAAACAACGTTCACAAATCAATGTTAAAACAACTCATACATCAGAAGCTAAAACAAATGTTAAGAATCAATAACAATCAACAAGAGAAAAATAGAACATAAAACCCTGTCCAACTTGTTCTCTATATTTCACAAGAAATCTAAAGCCTGCTGAAAACAATCTATGAAAAGGTGCACTAAAACCTGCTCAAAAACAGAAATGCCTTCATCACCTTTCCAAAGACTGTTTACCCAATTTCACTCTTTACTTGTTGTGGAAGAGTATTACAGCATGTTGGTCTCTATATATAGAACAGGTGATCACCCAACTCATCCAAGAGAGTCAAGAGATCATTCGCTCTCATGATTTTCAAAGAAATCTAGATTTTAAACACCTCTATCATATCCCCCCTCAGAGATGGCTGAGGGGGGATATGATAGAGGTGTTTAAAATCATGAGAGGTCTAGAACGGGTAGATGTGAATCGGTTATTTACTCTTTCGGATAATAGAAAGACTAGGGGGCACTCCACGAAGTTAGCATGTGGCACATTTAAAACTAATCGGAGAAAGTTCTTTTTTACTCAATGCACAATTAAACTCTGGAATTTGTTGCCAGAGGATGTGGTTAGTGCAGTTAGTATAGCTGTGTTTAAAAAAGGATTGGATAAGTTCTTGGAGGAGAAGTCCATTACCTGCTAATAATTAAGTTGACTTAGAAAATAGCCACTGCTATTACTAGCAACGGTAACATGGAATAGACTTAGTTTTTGGGTACTTGCCAGGTTCTTATGGGCTGGATTGGCCACTGTTGGAAACAGGATGCTGGGCTTGATGTTCTCATGTTCTTAAAGTGTGCACTAGAAGCCTGCTCAAACAGAAATGTCTTCACCATCTTTCTAAAAGTTAACACTATTTCACTATTTACTCTTTGCAGAACATCATTCCAGAGAGTTGGTCCCTGAAGGTAGAAGAGATGTCTTGATTCATACAAGCGAATGCGTTTGAACAAAGGGATATGTAAAAGCATTTGTGATGCTGAACGCAGAGTTGGCAATGGGCAGTGTAGATTCAAAACTGCATTCACCCTATGAGAGCAATGCCTATGATTCCTTTAAAGACTAAAGTGAGCATCTTAAATTTTCCCCTCCAAATAATGAGTAACCAGTTGTGTTTCAGTAAAGAAGGTATGATATAGTGCTAGATAGGAATTCAATCAGATTCTTATATCTGAATTCTGGATAAATTGCAGGGCTCACATGGAATTTTGTAGAAGCCCTAAGCAGAGCAAATTACAATAGTTTAATGCTGACATTACAAAGGAACAAATTACAGTTTTTAAATTAATATCATTGAGAAAAGGCAGAATTCTCCTCAGCATTTGTAGTTTAAAATATGAGTTTTTAACTACTTTTTAAATCTGTGAATGAAAAGTTAACCTGGTATCCATAATGATGCCTAGGTTCTTCACTTCTTCTGAAATATTAATCAGTTTTCCTTCAATATTCAAGATCTTGGGAATGTTGCACAAAGGGAACCTAGCTAAATACAGAATTTCAGTTTTGAACATATTTAGAATAAATTTGTTTTTGGTCAAGCAAAGGTTGAGATGTTTGAGACAAAAGGCTATCTTCGACAAGAGATCCTGAAAGGATCCTTTGATAGAAATAAAAAATTGTATGTTATCAGCGAAAATTCTGTCTTCTACATCAAGCTCTGCAAAAACATGACCAATTGGGGCAAGATATATTTATTTATTTATTTATTTATTTGGAGATTTTTATATACCGCGGTACGTAAAGGTATACATCACCTCGGTTTACAGTAAATAATAACTTAGCACAAGGCTTTACAAGATATATGTTAAACAAGATATATGTATCTTTACAAGATATATGTTAAACAACACCGCCAACAGGGCAGATCCCTGCGGAACGCCAATTTTTAATCTAAAGGGGACAGATAGCATCCCTGACATGGCAACTTTACTAGGTCCAATTATTCCTCCATCCACTCCTACAATCCTTGCAGCTGTGTAGCATACGCATAAGGAATCCCAGGTGGAACATGGCCCCGCCTCCCTCCATGCTTTTCTGGAGATTCAACAGCTTTCTGGGGTCTCCCATTTTCCTAACATAAGTCAAGAGTAGCATACATAAAAAGACTACTGACTAGGGAGGCTCTGGCATGGGCCTTCCCACTCTGGGGAAAAAAAGGACCCCTTGATTTCTGTCTGTGATGGCTTTGTCATGGTGTTTAAGTTCATTTTTTATGACCCAAGATGTTTGATTTCAGTTTCTACCTCCCTTCTCTGCATGAAGCAAGGGACCTGTACTATGGGACAGTCTGCTGTGCAGTTCTGCATAGCTGTGGCAGAGACAGGCTGGAATAATGAGGTCCTCGTCACAGTTCTCAGGCATGAATTAGTGGATTGGATCAAGGATGAACTGACCCTTTGGGATCTGTCGTGATTCTCTTTTGTCTATTCCTGGTCACCAGTATTCATAAAAGACTGAGCTCCAGCCTTCCACCACACCTACACTCCATACAGTTCCATGTGCCAATTCTGTTCCACCACTCAAGGAACCTGTGGAACTAGGCCATATTAGCACTTGCTGCTCTCAAATGGAGAAGGATCATAGGAAGTGGCTGCAGGGGCTTTGCCTTTATTATGCTGTCATTGGACACTTGGTCCATATAAACTCAGGTCTGGTCAACATCCATCTCAGGCCTCACAGGAGCAGATTCCTTTGGACTTTGTGGAGATGTCCCTCAATCATGTGGCCCAGTGTCTATCAGTCTCAGACTCCTTGCATTGGCCATCAGAATCATTGGAGACTATTGTCCTTATCAAGTCTGGGACAGCAGGCAATTTCATTAGTCTGGATTTTGTGTGCCTGTATAGGATTCCTATCCTACCCAATCCAGTTTGCCCTCAGAAATCACTTTGAAAACTGCCAACAAAATCAACAGAATTCTTGGATTGCAAATGTAGAATCAGATACTTCCATTAAACTGCTGTTGAGTGCTCAAGACTTTAGCAGCACTGAATTTTTCTGCTATATAGCTTCTGCTTTTAATATGAAAGAATAAATGAAAATATGAAAGATTATTAGCATAAATGTTTACTTTTCATTATGCATTCAAGATCTTGGGGAAAATTACGTTATGAGCCATTTACTGTGCATTTCAGACTGATTCTGCATAGGTTCCAAACAGCTATAAATGTAAATTATAAAAACTTGGAAACTTAATTGTAGTAGAAGAAAGCCAAAAATGAGAGCATGTCGGGTAGCTCAGCCAAACAGGCTCAGAGTGAAAAAAAGCAGCTGAGAAGGCAGAACAAGGAAAAACTGCATGACAATGCTCCTCAAAGTAAAAGAAAACATCAAAACATCTGAATAACTTTTTCAGATTTTTGCTAATCAAATTCAAATCACAATCTCCCTATTTTCCTTTCTTTCTGAAATTCAATACTTTAATGAAATAGGAAGGCTTCATCCCCACTTCTTCTACTAGTAGATTTAGATACATATTGTTTGCTAGGCAGTGAATGACTTGCAAGTCTGAAAAAAAGAGCATCACATTGAAAGCTGGTAATCATACTGACTTGTTATGAATGTTCAGTATGGAAAGGGAGTAACACTGTTCTGTTAAACTATATCTACTATCGCAATTAAGTTCCTTGTGGGTTATAAAGGCAGGGCCAGTGTAAGGGTATTAGGTACCCTAGGTGAAATGTCAGCCTTGTCCTCATTAACTATCAGACCCATTGGCCACACTCTCCTCTGAGATTCTGATAATTAAGCTTAACAATCGCTCCTTGTGACCTTGGGCAAGTCACTTTACCCTCCATTGCCTCAAGGACGAACTTAGATTGTAAGCCCTCTGGGGATAGAGAAATACCTACAGTACCTGAATGTAAACCGATGTGATATGTCAGATTGAATGTTGGTATATAAATAAATTACATATATATATACTAGCTGTACCCGGCCACGCGTTGCAGTGGCAGAGCCAGGTTAAGTGGAAAAGAAAGAAAAGAGAATGGGGATAACCGCCCCCTGCCCCCCCCCCCCCGAACATGGGCGCAATAACATCCCCACGCCCCCCCCCCCCTGCAGGCCCACCGATACCTGTCAAAAATGGTAGTCGGTGGAGCGTGTGTTCGTTCCGACATGGAAGTATTGGTGCCTGGCCCTCGGCAGCCAGCACTGAAACTGTCTCCGACGGCTGTTAGAACTTACTCTGTCAGTGGGGTGGAGCAATGGGAGCGGTCGTCTCGCTCAGATAGTAAGGGCAAAGGTGCGCCGGTTGCCAGTCCAGAAAATGGCATCGACGGGCCCTCGCCTTTACTATGTCACATGGGCTACTGCCGCCATTGGCGTCCCCGAGTGTCCTAGTAAGGGACAGAGCCGTCGGCGCCATTTTGATTGCTGGCAGCCGACGGCCGTAGTGTATGCGATGTGTCACGGAGCACTGTTGCCCCCCCGCTGAAGCAGCCCGAACTATTCTGCCGTTTTGCGTGCGTTCGGAGGGTGTGGGCAGTAAGTAGAAAAGTCATGTGCGTGGGGGGTGTGAGGAGGGTGTTTTTGTGTGATCTGGTAGGGTGTGGGAATTGCAAACATGTGGCATGTGAGTGGCCTCCCGGTGTAGCATGCTGTAATTTTGTGGGTTTTGGGAGGGTGTGTGAAGTAAGTACAATTGGCATGTGTGCGGGGGGGGGGGGGGGGGGGAGGGTGTGTGAGGAGGGTGGATTTGTCTGGTTGGAGGGTGTGTGAATCCCAAACATTGGTCACATGTGTGTGGGGTGTGAGCGTTTGTGCAAGGTGTAAGAGCCAGATGTCGCTGTTTTGTGGAACCAAATTTTAAAACTTTTTTACCAGCCCCCGGTGTGACATATATGTAATGTAAGTGTAGAAGAACCTTGCCGTATGTGAGGTGAAGCTTGTGTCCAAATTTGAAAGCAATCGGTTCAGCTGTGGCAGAGCCTGGTAAAGTTGAAAAAACAGAACAGAGCAGTAAAGGTTACAGTTTATGTGTTGTTTTTTTTTTTTTTACCCCAAATGAACAGCACCAGCAAAGAATAGTTTAAATATGCAAGCACACCTTCCTGGCCCCCCCCCCCCCCAACCCGGCGAAATAGAGCAACCCACACTACAGCCCCCTTCTCGGGAGACGTGGAGAATGAGTCCCCCCCCCCTGTGAAAAACGCGCAGCGGAAAATAAAAACGGTCACCCACCGTGCTCCTCCCTGGCTACCTGTGTAAACTGTCAGCCGGTGGCGAGGGTGTGTGCTAGGGTTTGTTCCGCCGGCTGCCATGTTGCAAAACTTCACCGGTGAAAGGGATGCGTCAGGATTCCTGACCTAGTAAGGGCAAATGTCCGCTGAGGATATGGCGCCGACGGGCTCTTGCCCTTACTATGTCACATGATGTACCGACGTCATTGTTGTCTCCGTATAGCATACTAAGGGCAAGGTCCGCCAGCCCCATTTTGGTTGCTGGCATCCGACGGCCCTACTGAATGCGATGTGTCCCGGACCGTTCCTGTGGTGCCGGCGGAGAAGCACGGACTTGTTTCAGGTGTAGTGTGTGATCAGAGTGCAGTGCGTGGGTGGGTGGAAGAGGGTACTTTAATTTAAATTTGGAGGGTGTGTGAAATGCGTGGCTTCCCAATGTAGCAGCCAGGAATCCGTGTTTTGGTGTGTTTTGGGAGGGTGGGTGAAGTAAGTGACATTGGCAGGCGCGTGGGTGGGGGTGTGTGGTGTGATGAGTGTGGATTTCTGTGTGTTATGAGGGAGTGTGAATGAAAGACAATAGCCCTGTGTGGAGGTGGGGTGTGGTGTGTGAGTGTGTGTGAAAGGTATAAGAGGTTGCGCTTGCGCTGACGGCCACTAGATGTCGCTGTTTTGTGTAAGCAATTTTTAAACTTGTATAACCTGTCACAGGTGTGACCTATATGTAATGTAAGTGTATAAGATCCTTCCCTTATGGGAAGTGAATGTTGTGTGCAAATTTGAACGCATTTGGTTAAGCGGTTGGCAAGATTAGCGACGACGTACAAACTATTTAACATTTTTATATATATAGATATATGATCACCCCACCACAACCTCTCCCAGAGCAATCTTGTAAGAGCACATAATTGAATAAAAGGAGGACAATTTTCAAAAGTCATTTACATGGGTAAATACTTATTTATAAACATAGAAATGAAGCCAGAAAAGGGCCAAATGGTCCATCCGGTCTGCCTAGCAAGCTTATGGTAGTATCTGCTGCGCCATGCAGTTCACCCCCAAACGTATCAGTTTCCCAGACCATAAAAATCAAGGCCCTTGCTTGTTGCTGTCTGAATCCAATTCCCCTTTACCTCTTACCATTGAAGGAGAGAGCAATGTTGGAGTTGCAACAAGGTATCAGGCTTATTGGTTAAGGGTAGTAACAGCTGCATCAGCAAGTTACTCCATGCTTATCTGTTTCCCCAGACCATAAAAGTCAAGGTCCTTGTTGGTTGCTGTCTGAATCCAATTCCCCTTTTCCTCTTTTCCTCCTGCCATTGAAGCAGAGAGCAATGATGGAGTTGCAACAAGGTATCAGGCTTATTGGTTAAGGGTAGTAACTGTCGCACCAGCAAGTTACCCCATGCACTCTTTTCTTTATTTCCATCCTCTAGTCTTTAGGGATGCACAGTGTTTATCCCATGCCCTTTAGAATTCTTTCAATGTTTTTTACTTCACCACCTCCTCTGGAAGGGCATTTCAGGCATTCACCATGTTCTCCGTGATAAAATATTTCCTGACATTGTTTCTGAGTCTTCCTCCCTGGAGTTTCATTTCGAGACCCCTAGTTAAATGATTTCTTTCCAATGGAAAAGGATTGTTTGTGCATCATTAAAACCTTGCAGGTATCTGAAAGTCTAACATATCTCCCCTGCACCTCCTCTCCTCCAGGGTATACATATTTAGGTCCTTCAACCTCTCCTCATAAGTCATTTGATGGAGACCCCCCAACATTTTGGTCATCCTTCTCTGGACCACCTCCATCCTGTCTCTGTCCCTTTTGAGATACGGTCTCCAGAAGTGAACACTACTCCTGGTGAGGCTTCACCAAGGACCTGTACACGGGGCTTATCACCTCATTTTTCTTACTGGTTATTCCTCTCTCTATGCAGCTCAGCATTCTTCTGGCTCAGCATTCTTCTGGCTTTAGCTATCAACTTCTCACATTGCTTTGTTGTCTTCAGATTGCTAGACACTATCACCCCAAGGTCCCTCTCTTGTTCCATGTACAACAGCCTTTTACGCCCCATCACATAAACTCTTTTGGATTACTGCACCCCAAATGCATGACTGCACTTCTTGGCACTGAACCCCAGCTGCCATATCTTCAACCACTGTTCAAGCTTCCTTAAATCATGTTTCATTCTCTCTACTCCTTTAACTCTGTTGCAGATTTTAGTATCGTCTATAAATATATAAACTTCACTTTCTATCCCTTCCACAATGTTGCCCCCAAACATATTGAACTGAACCAGTCCCAACACTGATCCTTGTGGCAATCTGCCTAACACTGTTCTCTCTTCAGAGTAGGTTCCATTTATTTATTTATTTATTTATTTTTAATTTTTATATACCGAAGTTCTTGTGGGAATTACAAATCACTCCGGTTTACATAAAACGATGAACTGCCCAACAGCGGAAGGGGGCTTTACATAGAACTGTAGAACATAAGGAACAATAAAACCGGATGTCAATTTAACATAGTAATAATAAATATAATATAATATGTACATACAATTTAACTATTTAACATAGTAGTGATGACCTGTCAAATCTACCATATAGATACAATAAGAATAATATAGTGAACTTATGGACTCAAAAATTGATTGAGCAGTTGTGGAGTCCTGATAGTAGGAATTGGTGAGGTGTCAATAATTTAGGGATACCTAGTATTTAGGAAGTCCTCCTGTCTAAGTATCATTGAGAATCTGGGAAGGCTTGTTGGAAAAGCCAGGTCTTCAGTCTTTTTTTGAACTCTTGATGACTGGGTTCTAGTCTTAGATCTGGGGGGAGCGCGTTCCACTGGTGGGGTCCTACTGAAGATAATGCTCGTTTGCTTAATGCTGATTTTACTTGTGGGACATGCAGTGTTCCTTTGTATGCGCTTCTAATTGGTCTAGACGATGTATGCGGTTGAAGTTGAGTGCTTAGCATGATAGGAGCCAGATTGTATATTGCTTTGTGTACTATTGTGAGTATCTTATAGAGTATCCTATGTTTGATGGGAAGCCAATGTAGTGGGACCACATCACTCTTCTCAAATCATGTGGCACCACTCCTGTTCCCAAGGATATATTGGACAAGTCATGCAGCAGACCCGCCAGCACATCTCTGAGCTCCCTTAGTATCCTGGGATGAACATCATCTGGCCCCATTGCATTGTCCACTTTCAGTTTTCCTAGCTCTTCCCATATATTCTCTTCTGTAAACAGAGTTTCATCTACCCCATCTCCATCTAAGGTCTTGTAAACCAGCAACAGTCTTTCTCCAGGGTCTTCTTTAGTGAACACCGAATTGAAGTATTTATTTAATATTTCCGCCATTTCTTCATCTCTTTCCACACAGTGCTCCTCGTCACCTTTCAATTTCACTATATCTTTTTGGACCTCCCTTCTTTCTCTGATATATCTGAAAAATGTTTTGTCTCTTCTCTTTACCTCTTTGGCAAATCTTTCTTCTGCTTGTTGTTTTGATTTCTTGATTTCTTTCTTGTTTTAGGTTGTGAATGAACCTTGTGGGAATTAGGTCTAGTAGGTTAGGAAATTGTCTAAATTTCTGGAGGATGTTTTCCACCTCTTGGGGGACGATGGTTCTGAAGTCCAAAAGCATGGTGCTATCTGAAGAGAGCAGGTGTGTTCCTGTGAGTAAAGAGGATGAGGCCATTAAGGAAGATTTATTACTAGGATTTCTTCAATGAAGAATTTAGCAAAGTCTTCTGCAGTGTGGTCCCTTGTGGTAACAAAAGTGATTTTGTTTAGAGATATATGTTTAGAGAACTTCTGTACTATTTCAAACAATTAGCCTGGATGGTTCATAGAGAGTTCTAGTTGTTTGGAGATGTAATCATTTTAAGCCTGTCAAATGATTGCTTTATATTTATTTGCATTTTTGTTGCAGCTTTGAAAGCTGCTGTCTGTTTTGCCATGCCTCTTCAAGTTGATAGGATTGATGCTTGAAGAAGAGAAGATCCTTATGGAGCCGTGAAGAGTTTTTAAGGGGTCTAAGGGTGGGTTTAAGTAGAGCAAGGGTGTTATACATTGTTCTATCATTGGACTAGTGTATTTGGCAGGTTGGCAGGAGTTAGACATTTTGGTATGTTGAGGAGTTGTTTTATACTTTTGCTTATAATGGATAGGTTCCTAAAGAGTGTTTTGAGTAATGAGTGGGGGGCAATATGAGTTTGCTTTGGGATAGGAATGGTGGTTTGGGTTAAGTAGTGATCTGACCATGAGATTGGGTCCATTGTTATAGTGCTTGGGTCAATATTAATGTTTGTGGAGTGAAATAGTGTAGAGAATGAGTGTGTTTGTGAGTGAGAACCTTGATTAACTGAGGAAGTCTGATATCGGCCATGTTGCATGGCCCCGGGAGGAATCTTTAAGCTGTAGTTGAAGACTTCTAGAATTATGAGTTTGTGGGATATAGTGGCTATAACACAGAGGAAATCTGAGTGTTAGGGTGAGTGTTGGTGGTTAGTAGATCAGGATAAATTTGGGTCCTTGGTTACCTTGGAATTTTAGAACTAGGCAGTAAGATTTGCCTATTTGACGGGTATCAACTAGACTAAGACAGTGATTAAAAATGATAGCAATATCTCCTCCACAGCCCATGGGTTGGGGTGTGAGGTGTATTACATAGCCAGGTAAGCAGAACTGAGCGAGGGTGACAGCGTCACTTTCTCCTATCCAAGTCTCCTTAAGACAAAAAATGTGGAGATTGAACTCTTCAATGAGATCAAGGATGTGGTGGGATTTCCTATTTGCTGTGTGAGCCTGGTTCATAATGTCTTCTCTGATTCCTCTCATCTGTCAGTCAATGGTCCTTAGGGTTCTGGCCTAGATCCTTATCTCAATTTATACTTAGTCCCTTTATTTTTTTTTCTTTTGGGTGCTCTCATCATTGCTTTACAGATACATTTTGTCTGTCTTATGATGAAGGCCTCCAAAACTGAGCTTTTTTTCCATAATACTTATTGTACTCCAGGTCTACCAATTCCATTCTCTTCCCTTCTAAGTCTCAGCCACAGATGTCTGGGCCATGCTTGATTTCTCTCTCTTTCTATTAAGCTACACCTTTCTAACACTTGCACATCCTTGGGATACTTGTGCTACCATTTTCATGAAATTGATCTCTTTTTCACCCCATTCAGCACATGCTGTTTCCTTCTTTCAGTTAAGTTTATATCACACCTTGAGTATTGCAATAGTTGTCACTCTGGTCATCCTGGACAAGAGCTAAGTCCTGTCCAATGACTGCAATAATCTGCTGCTTGCTTGCTTCTCCCCTTCTTGCCTCCATTCATTGGGTACTATCACCACCAATTCAAAGTCTTTGTTCTTACCTACAAATGTTTTCATGGGCTGGTTCCCCCCACTCTTTCCCTCACATCTCATGCTAATCACTCAACTTCCTTTACAATCTTAATTTCACACCCTCCTCAGTGTCCCCCTCACAAAGTAATCACAACCTTGATTTTTGTCCTTGCTAGTTCCCTTCCTGGGAAAACCACTTCCTCCTGATATTCAGGATTCACCATATCTTCTCATTTTTCAATGCTGGCTAGACTCCTACCTCTTCATACTGTTTTTTCTTTCATTTAGCACAGTTCTTCAGTATCCTGAGACACTTTACTGCCGTTATATAACTGTCTCACTGACTTTACTTGCATTGTATTCTTTTATTTCTTGGAAAATGCCCATTAAAAATACAATCAATCAAGTAATAGTTCTGTCTTGTCTGGAGTGAATTAAATAATGCATCTTGCCTTAAAAAAAAATCACTGTCAAGAAGTTTTTATATTTCATCTTTTTTTAGCAGCCCACTTCACTATTGCTATGCTTTGGAAGTTTACCCCAATAATTGATTCCTCCAATGATTAATCTAAGGAGGTAGCCATTATTAAAACATTATCTTACTGTTTGAAAAGATTGGGCTCGAGGTTTAAGAGTATTTGGGGCTCTTTTATGTCTTTCTATAACACAAAGTGACAGTTTCTTGTATTAAGTGTTTCCCTCTGTTTCTATTTTCAGGATTTTTCACTAGTTAAATTGTGATCATATGTGAATGAGTGTAATGGTGTTTGTATATACGAATATTATTTGTGTGATGTCAATATGCTCTCACTTGTAACTAAAAGGTTTTTAAAAATTATTGTCAAGGAGGGATGCACACCTCTAGACTTTGATATAACTGAAGAGATACATATTCAAAAGCATTTAGGCAGCTAACTCAGAATATAGCCAGCTAAATGAATATTTTGTCACTTACCTAGCAAAGTTCTAGCTGGCTAATAAAATAGCTGTCTAGAATTTTAGCCGGAGACGCTAAAGATTATTTCCTATGCTCAATCTATGGGAAAAGACCTTGATGAATCAGGCCCTAAGTTAGGATTCTTCCAGCAGCTATAACTGGCAGGAACATAAGAACATAAGAACCTGCCATACTGGGTCAGACCAAGGATTCATCAAGCCCAGCATCCTGTTTCCAACAGTGGCCAATCCAGGCCATAAGAACCTGGCAAGTACCCAAAAACTAATTCTATCCCATGTTACTGTTGCTAGTAATAGCAGTGGCTATTTTCTAAGTCAACTTAATTAATAGCAGGTAATGGACTTCTCCTCCAAGAACTTATCCAATCCATTTTTAAACCCAGTTACACTAACTGCACTAATCACATCCTCTGGCAACAAATTCCAGAGTTTAATTGTGCGCTGAGTGAAAAAGAATTTTCTCTGATTTATTTTAAATGAAGGACTAGGGGGCACTCCATGAAATTATCATGGAGTGCCCCCTAGTCTTTCTATTATCCGAAAGAGTAAATAACTGATTCACATTTACCTGTTCTAGACCTCTCATGATTTTAAACACTTCTATCATATCACCCCTCAGCCATCTCTTCTCCAAGCTAACCTCTTTAGTCTTTCCTCATAGGGGAGCTGTTCCATCCCTTTTATCATTTTGATCGCCCTTCTCTGTATCTTCTCCATTGCAACTATATATTTTTTGAAATGCGGTGACCAGAATTGTACACAGTATTCAAGGTGCAGTCTCACCATGGAGTGATACAGAGGCATTATGACATTTTCCATTTATTCACCATTCCCTTTCTAATAATTACCAACATTCTGTTTGCTTTTTAGACTGCCGCAGCATGCTGAACTGACAATTTCATTGTATTATCCACTATGAGGCCTAGATTTCTTTCTTCAGCTAAGTTCACCAGCTAACTCTGATATTCAGAATTAGCCAGCAAATTTAGCCAATTAAGTATGGTTGGGTCAAAGACCTGTCCTAAATTTAGTTGGCTGTAGTTAGCTGGCTAACTTTAAGATAGCTGAATATATTCAATAGTGCAGCAGCTCTACTGAATATACCTCCAAAGTTACTGGATACGTTTATCTGATAAGTTTAGATGCATCAAGCCAAGATAAATAATAAAGACTTATGGTGCATTAGCCTCTTATGATAAATATATGGTCATAACTAGGGAAATTTTCATAATATCGTGTTTAGCAATATCTTTTCATGTCTTGCGCCAGTTTATATTTGGCACACTATGTGGTAATGTCTCACAACATGTTGCATTGCATGCCAGTTTGAGTTGCACACTGGATTACGCATTGTGCGATACTTTTTTTGTTGGTATAGTCAACTTCCTGCCACTGCCTCTTTGAGGGTGCATCTGGAGTTGGAAAGAGCAGAGAGTTGAAGAGCTGGTTGGAGTTTAGTTGGTGTTTTGGAGGAGAGTTCTATCGATTACCTGAGTTGTCCTGTTTATTGTTTATCATCTGTTTACCGTTACCTTTGTCTATTGTGTTTATCTGTGTGTGAAAGAAGAGTATTAGTTCTTGTGTATTTGTCTTGTCTGTCATTTTATGTTGAGGAGAGGAGTGTAGTGGAGCAGAGTGGGAGAGGAAGGTATGGAGATGAATAAGGAGAGTAGGAGGCGAGAGAAGGAGGAACGACAGAGTGGTAGGGGGCAGAGTGGTAGGCGACAGTGGAGAAGGAATAGGAGTAGGAGTAGTTGTAGAAACAGGGAGGGAGTGGGCCTAGACAAGCAAGTATGGAGAAAGAAGGACATAAGGGTAAGGCAGAGTACAGAGTACAGAGGACAGAGGATTGGGCAGTTGTCCGAGCAATTGAGGGGCTGGAGAGGAAGGGCAGGGAGTGGGATGTGGGTGTGAGAGTTCAGGAGTTGACACCTCCTCCGAAGTGAAAGTAACCCAATCCTCAGGCAGCCAGGCAGCACCTTGTGAACAGCTCCATGCACACAAATTCAGCATGGAAGATGAGATGCTCATCACTGGTGTCCTAGACAGCTACAACATGCTCTTTGGGATCCAGGCTGCAAAGACTTCCAGAGCTGCCAAGGATCAGATATGGAGGACCATAGCACAGGCCATATCTTGACATACTGGGATCAAAAGGCATGAAGAGCAGATGGGCCACCGTTACCGGGATGTCAAGGCTCAGTTGAAGGCAAAGATGTCCAGCTGAAATAGGTACATGTGGCAGACTGGTGAGAAGCTCCTTGTTACCTTGTCCTCACCCCCATGGAGGAGTGATTCATAAAGTGACTGGGACAGGATGTCGTTGAAGGCATGGATGAGGCCCTGAACACCTGAAAACTGGAAGTATGCTACAGATGTATACAATTTTTTGCAATGGATGCTCACATTGAATGTTGCAATCAAAGTGAACTTCTTAAGCAAAATGGTACATGGGCACTTGTTAGTATTCATACTTATGTCTTCTTTGTTTACACAGCTGTCACCTGAGATGTCCCTGGTCCCAGCCATGCAACCTCAGGTTCTAGCAGTGCAGCTATAGGTTTCAGCAGTCCCTTTCAACTAGATGCAGAGACATAGTGGACGGTGGAAGAGGAGAAGAAGCAGCAGAAGCAGCAGCCACGAGCATTTGGTGGTGCCCATACCCCTTGACAAGAGCCACAACATGTCTTGCTTAATGGAGAGCACTACCCTGTCATGGGAAGAAGATGCACAGTCACCAGCTGCTTCCAGCACCCCAGGTGTCCTGTGGGATATTCAAAATGAAACCCAGCAAGCTCAGCCCATGAGCCCAGCAATGTCAGCACTGCAGCCACATAAATCACTTCAGCAATCTGCAACCCCACTACCAGCAGCACCAGCAGTGGTGGATCCAACTCTGCATGCTACACTTGACTACAATGAGAAGAGGCATGGGCTGCAGTTACACCATATATGGTTATAGTTGGTTTGAATGAGGAGGGATCAGGTACAGCATACCCATGTTGTACAGCAGCAAACTGTGGCAACTTCCATCATTAATTTGAGCACAGCAATACTGCAGATCATACAGCACCTGCCACAGGCTGCATTTGTACCATCCCCATCCTTACAGTAGTTCATTCCCTTGCTATCAGGATGGGCCAGGGGTAGGCCTCCAAAATAAATGTCATCCCAGCCAGCAAAAAGCCCAGGTGAGGAAAAGGGCCATGAACCACACTGGTGCAAACCCTAAAAAAATTGCACTCAAAGATGACATTTCCACCCAAGCTAGACCTATCCTGTGTACAGAGTTCCTGTGCCAGCTAAATGGAAGACTGCTGGGCCCATCCTGTTGACAAAATCCTGATTGGGATGGTCCTTTGTGTGTGAGCATAGTGCTCCAGTTAACTTTTAATGCCCCCCTCCATGCTCTGCCCATACTCCTGCCTCCATGCTGCTATGCACAATCATGATCCTGCTTTTGTGTCATCTCATCTCTGCTGCTGGGGCCTTTTCTCATTATGCTGCTGCTGCTGTCTCATCTCATCATGTCTCATTTCATCCTGCTGGTGCTGTCTCATTTTATCCTGCTGTTGCTGTCTCATTTCTTTATGTCTTATCTTATCCTAGTACTGCTGACTCATTTCATCCTGCTGCTAGTGTCTCAATGCTGCTCTCTCCTCTCCTGGGGCTGTTGCTGTCTCATCTCATCCTGCTAGTGCCTCCATGCTGTGTTCTCCAATCCTGGTCCTGCTGCTGTCTCATTTCATCTCATCTTGCTGCTACCACCTCCATACTGCATTCTCCAGTCCTAGTCCTGCTGCCTGCTATGTCACCTTTGCCACTGTGGTCCTTTGCAGTCCTCTTTGAGTGCACATCTTTAAATTGCACTATTTGGACCTTTTCTTGCCATCACTGTATTGGGCTAGCATTGTCTCTAACACTAGAGCTGTACTGTAGAAATTTGATTGTCACTTCCACTTCCTAGGTTATTTGCTGTAATTATCATTTTGCATGGGATAAGAGCATTATTCTGTATATATAGTATTGTCATTTGTAACAATATGTACATGTATCTACAAAATGTGCTGGTTGTTTCAGTTACTATGTCATTTGCTATTTGATAATTTGCCCTTGCAGAATGTGTTTATCAAAGATGTTTTATTGCTTTGAATGTTGAGACTACAACTGTTTAATAACATGCTTTGAAACTTCACTTTATTGTAGTGTATTTTTTTATTGTGTGCTTTTAGTCTTAAGGTTTAACTAGGTTAGAGCTCTGGGACCCACATGACCTTGCATGCTAGAGTGCCCTTGGCTATTTCAACTAGGCACATTTCTCACATGCAAGACCATGTGGCCTAGGCCTTAAAAAGAAAGGCAAATGGTATTCTGCCAAAGAAAAGCAGCAACAGCAGAACACAAGACTCCTTACTGTGGAAATTCAGAAGTGGCTGGCTTGCCTTCTCCAGAGAGTATAATCTTTGCTAACTATTGAGTACATGACCATGTATGTGAGATGTGCACTTCCTGGTGTGCACACATGGATGCGCCAATTTTATAACATGCTCATGCCAGTGCGCACATGCATGCCAGATTTTATAATACACACACATATGTGTGGGCCGCACACGCAAGGGGGGGAGAATTTCTGCAAACTCTGTGCGGCGACACATTCAGGCCTGCCCCAGTTCCTTCACTGCTTCAATTAAGGAGTGGGATGGGAGGGCACTTCCTTCCCTCCCTCTTCCCCTCTCCTTCCTACCACCTAAACCCTATCATTTTTATTTTGTTTTATGACTTACTTCAGGTCCCAGGCTGAAGTAAGTTGCGTGCGCCGGCCAGCTGCCAGCGCGCGAGTCTTCGGGACAGCAATCAATAGCGCTGTCCCGGCCCACCCCTTTGAAGAAGCCTGGCAGTTATGCATGTCCCGGGGTTTACGTGCTTGGCTGGGCCTCTATGAAAATTCGACAAGTGCGCACAAGGACTTGCCACACACATGCACCGGGATGTACTTGTGCCGGGCATTTAAAATCTACCCAATGTCCAATGATAATTTTCTGACGATATTACCAGCAGTCAAAGTGTGCAACATAAGTGAAAGTCACTGATTAAATCAGGGTACATAGGCTTGCAGAGCTAGGCTACATTAGTTACAAAAAACAGGAAGAGTTAAACATGATAGCTCTTCAACAATTATATACACCTTCTCCTCGATTAAGGGACCCCCTTACAAAATCTTCCTCAATCTTCACTTTTGGACTGCGCAATGGCACGATCAAAGTTGGCCAGATAACTTATTCAGCTAACTTAAATCTGCCGAAAAATGCCCCGGTAAATCTTCCCAAGTTATTCACCTGCGTTTTATCCAGCTAACTTCTTAGCCATATAACTTGAGGCATTCAGCCAGCAGGAATTTTCAAATCCCACCATTTGTTCTGCTAAGTACTAACATAGCAGGACTAATGGTACTGGCAATAAAGGGGAGAAGTCTGGGAGTGGTTATGAAAGGATTTGAACCAGGTGAATTCTGTGCCTGTTAAGTCTAGGTCTTTCAAGCAGGTGATTAAGAGACCATGGTCTATAGTGTCCATGTTCTAGTTAGACATAAAATGTCTGCAGGGTCATAAGTTTGTAAGTCATGGAGGAGGTTCCGTTTTTTATGGATGGACAGGGCATTCAGTTGTGAAATTTGCAAAGGGAGATTGGTATCATTTGTTGTATTTGCTCTGTGTTCTGGCTATTTAGTGGGAGGGTGACAAATGCCTTTTTTGTCTATAGCGTTTGGGAGATCAGTTTGGGGAGTGCCCTGTGGGAAGTGATATGGTGTGTTTGTGGTCAGGTGACATGAGAAGTCTTACCTATGGGCAGGCTGATCTTCTAGTACCCAGGATATGCATGAAGGGGTGCATGAAGCGGCACACAAATTATCATGGCCCTTTGAAATTAGGTCTACCACTGGCAGGGCCTGCATATAGCTTGTCCTTACTGCTTGGCTGGATCATGGGTGGAGATGTTTTCAGTGGAGGGGCTGGCCTGGGAGGAGAAGGATTTGATGAGCAACATCAGCAGAAATGCTGTGGGCAGTGGAGAAAGGGCCTCACCCCTGTCTTGAACTTGGCTGTGGAGAAGAGAAATCGATGCAATATCCAGTGTATCCTAATCTCCCAACCAATTTCCCTTGGGTGGTTACTGAAAGGCCTGCATCATTTGGATACATAGACTTAAGTTATTAAAAGGATAAATGCTAAACATTCATGAAAAATGTTGGCACAATGTTTCTGAGGATTGGATTGCCAGCATTCCAAGCAAAATTGAGACTTTGATCATCTTGCTACAACCTACTACTCTGAAGGCCCTGCAGTGCTTTTTGGGATTCTGTGGTTATTTTGAATGGCTCATCAAATATTACTCTGTCATTGTATACCAGTCCCATGAGCTGGTCCAAGAATATCACAAGTAAAAGACCTCTAAAACTTGTACCTCTAAAACTTGTACCTCTAAAACTTGTACCTCTAAAACTTTCTTCAGATAGTAAGAATACATTTCAGTTACATTAATTATTAGTTTGGTACTGAAGTTCTATTGTCCTCCCAAGTTGGAGTAATTTATTGGACAAAATAAGGTATAGTAACAAAGTAAATGATGGCAGATAAAGACCAAAATGGTCCATCCAGGATGCATGGCAATTTTTTAGGGTAGTAGTAACTGTTTCTCTGTGCAGGTTACCCCCATTCAGAAATAGAAACGTTAGGGGTAATAGAAAAATGATCCCATTTCTCTATCCAGTAGGGATCCTCTGTGCTTGTCCTATGCCCTTTTGAATTCCATTACCATTCTTATCTTTACCACCTTTTCTGGGAAGACATTCCATACATCCACCATCCTTTCCTTGAAGAAATATTTCCTGATATTGTTGCTCAATTTTCCCCTTTGGTATTTCATATCATGACTCCTAGTTTTACAACTTCCTTTCCATCAGAAAATATTTGATTTTTGTGCATTACTAATACCTTTCAGATATTTAAAAGTCTGTATCATAGCTCCTTGTCTCTTCTCTCCTCCAGGGTATATATATTGCACTTCAGTCTCATTTAATATGGCTTTCCATACAGACCCCATACCATTTTGGTTGCCTTTCTCTGGACTGCTTCCATTCTCACCCTATCCTTTTTGAGATGAGGTCTCCAGAAGTGAACACAGTATTCCAGGTGAGGCCTCAACAGGATCTATACAGTGGCATTATCACCTACTTTTTCCTGCTTTGTACCTTCTGACCATAGCTACCACCTTGTCATATTGCTTCATCATCTTCATATTATCAGACACTATCATCCCAAGGTCTCTCTTCCAGTTTGTGTACATAAGTCTTTCAACCCCCATCACATACAACTCCTTTGAATTGCTGTATGCCTAATGCAGGAGTCTGTACTTCTTGGCATTGAATCCCAACAGCCAAACTTTTGACCACTTTTTTAGCTTTCCTAGATCACTTTTCATTCTTTCTACTCCTTCAGGTGTGTCCACTTTATTGCAGAAAGACAACTTTTACTTTCTAATCTCTCCATAATATCACTCACAAAGATATTGAACAGAAGTGGTCCCAGAACTGATCCTTGAAGATCTCCACTTATCACTCTTCTTTCTTCAGAAGAGGTTCCTTTTACTACTACTTGCTATGTCTGTCAGTCAGCCAATTTGTAATCCACTCCACGACCATGGGACCAACTCCTAAGCTTCTCATTTTATTCATGAGCCTTCTATATGGAATTGTATCAAAAGCCTTGCTGAAATCCAAGTAAACAATAATGAGTGCTCTTCCTTGATCCAATTCTCTAGTCACGCAATCAAAAAAATCAATCAGATTTGTTTGACAGGAGCTTCCTCTGGTAAAACCATGTTGTCTTGGATTCTGTAACACATTGGATTGCAAATAGTTCATTATCCTTTTCTTTAGCAGTCTCTCCATTGATTTTCCTGAGGTAAGGCTAACTGGCATATAGTTTCCAGCCTCCTCCTTGCTACCACTTTTGTGAAGCAGGACCACAACCTCATGTCTCCAGACCTGTGGCACTACTCATCTCCAAGGATCTATTGAACAGATCCTTCAGAAGACCCACCAGCACTTCTTGGAGCTCCCTTAGAATCCTGGGATGTACCTCATCTGGCCCTAAGGCCTTGTTCAGTTTCAGGTTTCCTAGATTCACTCAAACACTCTTTTCTGTAAATGGGGATTATCTACCCCACTCTCATCTGTACTCTTGCTAGCCAACAATGATCTTTCTCCAAAGTTTTCCTTAATGACAACTGAATTGAAGGATTTCTTTAATATTTCTGCAATTTCATCATCTTTCTTGAGTTGCAATAACTATACTGTCAGTATAGTTATTGCACGGGGCACAGATGATAGAGAGGGCATTCACAGTAGTGGAGCTCTCTTCTGGAAGATTTAAAAATGGAAAGTTACATTTACCATTGTAAGTAAAAATCAAAGGCTTTATTATTCTTATATGCTTTAGGAGCTGACAAGTCAATGGATGATAAGTAAATGAATTATGTAATAGTTGGCACAAGAATGTACACATGAAGAATTGCTTTCATGAAGATAGGAATATGTGGTGGGTTGAGCTTGATGAGAGTTTATATGGGAAGACAACACTATGCAGTGGGAATTAGGGATGTGCAGGGAAATATTTTTCAATTTGGTTTGTTTTTTCATTTCTTGATCATCTGTTTTTGTTTTGTTGGCTTTTTTTTCCATTTTTCCATTTTTACTTGTTTTAGAAAACTGAACTTACTCTTTGCAAACAGTACATGCCATTGGATTTGAGAGTGGAGTTGAATTATTTATCTTTCCAGAATAAACTGATGTCATAGCTGTTTCTCAAAGCATTTGTAGATTAATGTACTGTGCTGGGATGTGAATCAGATTAAGATGTGGGAATTAACTGGGAGTATTTTTTATTATTTGTTAATGCAAATTTTATTGTAATTTTATTTAAAATATAATTCATTTTGGTTATTATAATTTTATTTGTGACTCACTCTGGGCGGTGAAGTTAGAGCAGGTAATCAAATTTAACCAATTAAATAAATTGAGCATGCTATTATCAAAACCAAATAATCCAAACATTTTTTAGATTTTCTGGGGAACTGGGCATTCATTTCGCAGTAAAACAAACCAAAACAAAAATACCTGCTTCTGTTCAGATTACCATTCATTTATAAATGAATGCACATGCCTGGCATGGACGGTAAGTCAACAGTGGTGTTTATTGTGAGTTTGTTAAGTACATGTTTTTATTATGGCTGTATTTATTGTTATCTGCCTAGAATATTAGACAGTGTGGGATAGAAATTGTTAAAATAAAAATAAATATCATGACCCCTTGTTCTAGAACTTCTTTTCCATTCAAAAATTGTTGTCTCTTGTACATTATTCAGACCTTTGCATATTTGATTGCCTCTAATATTCCCTCTCACCCTCTTTCAGTCTTTTATAAATTTTACTTTTTTAGGTTCTTAAAGGTGAATTTTAAAAGCAACGCTTGAGCAAAAATGGCAGCATGACTGTACCACACATGAACATGAATTTTAAAAAGCTGCGAAGCAGTGGCGAAGCCAGAATTGATTTTTTGGGTGGGCACAAGGTTAACATGGGTGGGCTGTAGGCATGCAGGTCTACTAGTTGTTTTTTTACTGATAAATAATGCCAAATTATGCAGCATAGCATTCACATCTACGCCTAAGTATGAGGTTTACTTAATGATACAAACATAATTCACGGTGATTTGTGGTACTTTAGCCTTCTTATTATTACGATTTTATACACGGCTCCTACCTGTCCATAAATTTTGAGAGAGCGGTTGTGTTGCTTATATTTAAATTGCTAACATCTCAAAATATAGATATATATTTTTACCTTTGTTGTCTGATCTTTGTATTTTTCTAATCAGTTGGTCCTGGTCTCTTTTTCCCATTTTTTCCCTTATAGCTCATTTCCTAATTCCTTTTCAGTGTCTTTCTTCTATTACTGTCTTCTTCCCTTCCACACACACACACACACACATACACGCTTTCTCTCACAGACTCCCTCTCACACACTCAAGCTCTCACTCTCATATGCTCTCCCCCCCCCCCCAAGCTCACATTCAAGTTCTCACTTTCTCACCCCTCCCCAGGCTTATATTCTTATGCACACACAGACGCACATCCAGGCACCCATTCTCACCCACACACATAAACCCAGACTCCCATTCTCACCCACAAACCCATGCTCCCAGTCTCACCCACACATATTCAAGCTCCCATTCTCATCCATACATATACACATTTAAGGTACTATTCTCACCCACACATACACACATTCAAGCACCCATTCTTATCCACATATTCAAGCTTCCATTCTCACCCACCCACACAAACCCAGGCTCTCATTCTCACCCATATATACACACATTCAAGCTCCCATTCTTACCCACCCACAAACCCAGGCTCCCATTCTCAACCACACATACACACATTCGAGCTCCCATTCACCCACATATTCAAGCTTCCATTCTCACCCACATACACACCCAGGCTCCAGTTTTCACCCACACACACTCCCATTCTCATCCACACATACACATTCAAGCACGTGCACAGCTTCCGCTTTCTCCCCCAGAGCAGGAAGATCAGCTGCCTCTCCTGCTGCCACCGGACTCCTGCTATCTTCGGGCGTCCGAACTTCCTGTCGAGGGGGGGGGGGAGCGGAAGCGCAGCGCACAACGTCCGCTTCCTCCCTCCCCCAAGCAGGAAGATCGGCGGACCATACGGCCCGAGGCCCGAAGATAGCAGGAGGCCGGTGGCAGCAGGAGAGGCAGCTGATCTTCCTGCTCTGGGGGAGAAAGCGGAAGCTGTGCGCGGCGCTTCCGCTCCCCCAAACAGGAAGTTCGGCAGGCCGTTTGGTCCGAAGATAGCAGGAGAACGGGTGGCAGCAGGAGAGGCAGCTGATCTTCCTGCATTGGGGGGAGGAAGCGGAAGCTGCGCGCGGCGCTTCCGCTCCCACCCCCAAACAGGAAGTTCGGCGGGCCCGAAGATAGCAGAACGGGTGGCAGCAGGAGAGGCAGCTGATCTTCCTGCATTGGGGGGAGGAAGCGGAAGCTGCCCGCGGCGCTTCCGCTCCCACCCCCAAACAGGAAGTTCGGCGGGCCCGAAGATAGCAGAACGGGTGGCAGCAGGAGAGGCAGCTGATCTTCCTGCTTTGGGGGGAGGAAGCGGAAGCTGCCCGCGGCGCTTCCGCTCCCCCCCCCTCAACAGGAAGACTGGTTGGCCATACGGCCGCAGCAGCGCTTCCCCTTGTGTGCCGTGATGGCGCGCGAGGCGTGGGTTCTCTTGTTCGCTGTCGCGGGGATGGGATCCCGCGACAGCCTTGCAGTTCCGGTGCCAGTTGGGTGGGCCTGGGTCTAAGTTGGGTGGGCACCTGCCCACCCAGGCCCACCCGTGGCTACGCCACTGCTGCGAAGTATGTGCATAAAGACCTATGCATGCACCAAAGATAAGAGGGTAGAAAATGGGCAGGGCATGAGCGGAGCATGGGCATTCTGGGGTTCGGCCAACACTTACGCACGTAACTCCATATTTTAAAAACAGAGACAGCGGCGTGCGTCAGCTTGTTAGCCAAGTAACTTGCTCCTGCTGAGGGGCATGACTGAAGATCTCTTTACAGGACAGGGTGAGGGGTCTGGGTCAACTGGGGAGCATGCAGGATAAAGAACCAGAGAGGACTTGAAGACCACGATATAAAACTGGGCAGACTTTTGGACTAATTGGAAAAACTGGGATAATCCTCAGGTGAGCATGTTTTAATATCCGCTTACGTATGCGCGTAAAAGCTGGAAAAGTCCTATGGAATATATGAAGTATGTTTGCTCAAGCTCTCTTAAAATTAGGCGCACACTTATGTGCAGGAGGTGTATTTTAAACATATGCGCTCACGATTTACAATTGTAGAGTATCTCCACTCGCAGTCGTTTTAAATCAGCTTGTTAGTCTCACTTCAAGGGGCTTATGGTACAGACTCTGCACCATTTTACTAGTCCTCCTCTGGCCTGCCTCTACTCTACCTATATCCTCTTTGGAAATGCAAACTCCAGAACCAGACACAAAACCAGAGGTCTTATGAATGAACTTTACAGAGATCTTACCACACCTTTTTCTCTGCTCGTATATCTAAGAAAGTGAAAAGTGTGCATATATTAAATGTTTAAAGTAAAGCATGGATTTATTTTTGTAGTAGATGGAAAAATATTCCCTAATTTTAGCATATAAACTGGATGTTGCACCCTTATCTGCCCCCTACAAGGGAGCTTCTTGAAGAGCAAATACTCAGGATAACACATAATCTGGGACATTAAAAAACTGCACAGGATTTCAGTGCACATTTTTAATGTCCAGATTACATTTTTTTAACTCCTGATGTAGTAAACTAATGCTAGGCAAATGCATGAGGATTTTAAGAAAAAGCACGTTGAGTGTAAAATGTGGGTTCAGGAAGCATGGGCTGCATCCCAGTCACGCTGATCAGCAGCGTCAGCTGCCGCCACTTCCAGGATAAATATAAATTTATCCAGATAAGTCTAAACTTATTCAGGCAAGTGGCAGGAAGCGGCAAAAACCTTTTTTCTAAAAGCGCTGGAAACTTAACTCGATCTCTGACTTGGCGTTAAGTTTCCAGTACTAAGGGGGTCATTTTGCAAGTGGATCGCAAGCAATAAGGGATGTTTTGCACGCAAAAAGTCCCTTATTGCGTGCGATACCAAGATGGGGGCAGAGTCGGGGTGGCATCAGCCCCAGAAGAGGAGGAGTCGGGGTGGAGTCGGGGCTGACGCCGCGAAGACTGCGCCGATAGCGAAAGGTACGCACCTTAATCGTTGTCAGTTTCGTGCCAAATATCGCAGGACCGCCCCCCCGTTTCACCCCCGCCCCCCGTTACCGCAGGATTCACTATGCCTTGCGCCATTAGTAAATCTAGCCCTAAGAGAGTGCATTTGGCCAGCGCAGCTCTCATTTGCATGGGATTTTCTGCGGGCAAAACTACTTCCTGCATCGGCGATAAAGTTTGCCTGCAGAAAATGAGGGCACAGCGGTGGGAAAAATTATGCATTGGGCCAAACGACACAGCAATACAGACTTTAGTTATAGTGAGGAAGTAAATAGCTTTTGGATAAGTAAACAACTATTCCTTTTTTTGTCAGAACAAGCAAATCCAGCTCTGGTTTTACCCCTCTTGTATTCCTACATTTAAAATATCTCATACAGGCATGCACACTACCTACATGCGCATATGCTATTTGTACCTGTGTGGCTGTCGCATAGCTCTTTGAATTTTCCTTCTTTAATAGGGAAATTTAAATTACAAGTCCGTGCAGTCTGTGGACTATGGCGGCAGGCAAAACTTTGTGCAAGGAAAATGAATCCCTCTGTTGCAGTCAAGCAACTCCTGAGATGACTTAAATAGTTTTCTTCATGAGAAAAATAGTGAGGAAATTAACAGAGCTGAGGTGACAGCATACAAGTCTTCTGTTTCCTTTCATCCTATTTTGGTTCATAGATACAGATAAATCTGGCTGTTTTATTTTAATGCTGTCAGAATGAAAATGACATTTGGAATTATCATTTTGCTTTTATTAAATTTAGAGTCTAACTGTTCCATTAGTTCTACTGTCTCCTGGAGAGGAAGTGGACAAAAACCCACAGTCTACATATTCTGATTATCTCTTCTGAATTTGTCTTGCTGGTTTTAACTTGCCTTACTTTTTTCCTATATTGTTCCCTTTTATTCCTCCCTCGTTTTTTTCCCATATTAAGCTGGTTTTATTTTTCCTGTCTAGCTTTTTTTTAATGAAATATTACTTTTTCATTCTGGTTCAGTTTATTCTGTTGTGGTTTGATATCATCTCCTACATGGAAATTGAACCATAGTTTTTACTTGTTCCCTGACCAGTAGGACTTTTATTTCCACAGGAAATCACAGGCCAGTATTCATAATAGCTTATCTAAAACAACTTCTATCCAGTTTATTCATTTCTCTGCCTCTCTGAGAGGAACTGGATGAAGCCTCTGCAGTCATATTCTAATAATATCTTTTTCAATTTTTCTTGCTGGTTTTTATTGCCCAACTTTTTAAATAATTTGCTGCTGTTTTTCTGCTGAGTATTTTTCAATATTATTTTTTTTCCTGTCTAGCTTATTTCTGTATTGTGCTGCTGTTTAATTGCCTACCTTTTTTTTTTTTTAATTAAAACTGTTATACATTTGTTGTCCTCCTTGTTCAAGTTATTCTGTTATGGCTTGACAGAATCTGTTGCTTGTATATTGAAACTTAGGTTGTTTAAATTACCACCTTCCCAATTATTTTTTTCAGTTATATACACTCCCTTAAATGATGTGCTGGGCACTCTTTTTTTTCTTTCCTACAAAGTTATAACTGTGCATTTCTCTTATCTTGTTTTAAAGATTATAGGAACTTTTGTGTTTGCATTTTAGAAAGAAATCAAATACAATTTTGAGTTAAATGCTTGAAAAATGTAAATCCTTTTCTAAAATAAAAATAGACAAACATGGACATAGCAGTCAGGCCAACAGTATGAGGTATTCAGTGTTTTGCACTGAGTGCAATGGGGCAGATTTTTAATCTTATGTGCGCGGGGTACATTTGTGTGCGCTACCCGGCACACACAAATGTACACCCGATTTTATAACATGCTCGCGATGCCGCGCATATGTTATAAAATCCAGGGTTGGCACGTGCAAGGGGGTGCACACTTGTGCACCTTGTGCGCGCTGAGCCCTAGGGGAGGCCTGATGGCTTTCCCCGTTCCCTCCGAGGCTGCTCCGAAATCTAAGCAGCCTCAGAGGGAACTTTCCTTTCACTCCCCTTGATCTTCCCCTCCCTTCCCCTATCTAACCCACCCCCCCTGCCCTATCTAAATCCCCCTACCTTTATTGCAAGAGCCTCTAGCAGGCGTAACTTGTGCGCGCCTGCCAGAGGATTTGGGACTGCCCCCGGACCGCCCCCCGCCCCTGGCCCCGCCCCCAGACCGCCCCTTTTTCAAAGCCCCGGGACATACGTGCGTCCCGGGGCTTGTGCGCGCCACCGAGCCTATGCAAAATTGGCTCAGTGCGCGCAGGGGTAGGTTTTAAAGGGTTACGCACATATATTATGTGCGTAACCCTTTGAAAATCTACCCCAATATGTATGATTATTAGAGATGAGCATTCATTTGAAATGAATGGGAAAACCACAAAGAATGAATTCATATTTGCTTCACTTATAGTCCCCCAAAATAAATTAAGGGGGTCTCGTGAATGAAACAAAAAATATTTGACTTATTCATTTATGTTTCTAAATCAAGTCTATGGTCCATTGAAGTCTATGGCAATGAACTGCTGAAAATAAAAACAACTGGAAACTATAGTAATCAACTATTGTCTGTGTGGCCTCATAGCCTTGTCAGAGCCAAGGTAGGAAGAATTTGCAAGAAAACCACACAGAACACAAACCAAGTGAAACATTTTTATAAACTACTTATAGTTGATATTTGGATCAAGTGACGCTAACATCCTCCCACTGAAAAGTGTGAGCTAGTGCAAGAAGCAGTCTGTATTTCCTCTCTAGCTCTTGACAGAAGAACATACTAGTAGAAGCTTTCACAAAGTTTTTAAAAAAAACATATACACTTTGGGATTAGGTACTGGTAAAAGGCTGCTTCTGATCTTCTCTGTGCTGTAATGGTCTCACTCACTGCGCCAGAAAGAGTCAATGCACAACTTCTGATTTTGATTTTTCTCTTCACTGGTGAAGGATCACTTGGGAAACAGAGTAGAGATTGCAGTTGCAACAGTGCTAGTGATTGTATTGACTGTCTGGACACCAGTGAGGTGAGCAGTGCATGTTCAGAAAGAGAAGAGGCTTACCAGGCTGCCAGTCTCTTTGGTTCTGTTAGTTTTTAATAGTTTGGGTTTTTTTATGTGTAGAGTCAGTCAGCAGTAGTGCACATAGCATAACCCACATATACTGCATATGCCTCAGTGTGTGTGTGTGTGTGTGTGTGTGTGTATGTGACATACAGTCCTCCATAGGAGTGGTACTGTGTGTGTGAGGGTATAGTTAAAGTATCAATAAATACATTAATTGTAATATCCAATCACCAGTAGGCAGTGCACTTCAACAAATTCTATCCTGTCAGGAAAATGGAGAGGAGGGAATGTTGGCAGAGTTAGTGGGGATAGATGAAATGGTACAGAGGCAACTCAGGTTAGGATCTGTGATTAAAAAAAAAAAAAAAAGCAGTTCTATCTAAAAATTATAGAGAGACTTTTTTAGCCATAGAGTGGAAGGTAGCTCAAGGCAAAGGAAATTAAAATTTGGAGAGCATGTGTCACTGCTGCTTGTTCCCCTCCCTCTTGCTTTGGAGCAGAGGAAAAAGTTGGGAGAATCATCCAAGATTGGCAGTAACAAGGTAAGGGCATGGACAGTGACAGGAACATTGCAATGGCTCCTGCTGCCATGTCCCTGATGTGACAACTTGGGAGTCTGGCTGCCATTTTGTTTACCTGCCATTCCATAGGTGTATCACACTTTGAGGTGTAGCTGCCACTACGTCTAGCTGTCATGCCCCAGATGTACCACCTTGAGTGTTTTGCTGCTGCTATCTCTAACTGCTATGACCCTGATATACCAGCTTGGAGGTCTTGCTGCCATTCTGCCTGCTTCCATGCCCCTAATGATAAACCTTTTTTTCTTCCTGCCACTTTCTCTTGCTGACATTCTCTTGATGGACCATCTTGGGGGTCTTTTTGCAGATGCGTTGCCATACCCCAGGCTTTATACCTTGTGGATCTTGCTACTATTCTGCCTAATTGATATACCCCAAACTCTATAACTTGAGGCCTTGATGCTATATTCCTCATGCTTCACCTTGGGGGTCTTTACGCCTCTCAACCTTGCTGCCAAAACCAGAATTTGCAGCTTGGGGGTCTTTCTGGCACTCTTCCTTCCTGCTATACTTCAGAGTCTTCACCTTGGCATGCTCTTACCATTCTGGGGGGCTGCTTTGTACCTCTCATGGTGTCTTGGATTCTTCATGCAACTCTAGTGCTACTTTGTCCCTCTGTCAGTGTCTGGGTTTTATTTCTGCCCCCTTTGGTGCTTTGTTCCCCCTTCATGATGCCTTAGGACAGGGGTCAGGAACCTTTTTGTCTGAGAGAGCCATGATCGCCACATATTTTAAAATGTAATTCTGTGAGAGCCATACAATATGTTTAAAACTAAATACAAGTAAATGTGTGCATTTTATGTAAGATCAACACTTTTAAAGTACAATATGTCTCTGAATTCTTTTTAATAACGTTGTTATGCTGTTGCTAACCAATGATGAACAAAGTAGTTCTTACCATTAATGTGACTTCTGGTGCTGCATGGTTTTGCTGATGGCTTTGTAGTCTGGTTGATACGTGGTGAGGTTAAGCTCCCCCCTCTAGTCTCCCTCCCACTCCCTCTCCCCTCTAGTCTCCCTCCCACTCCTTCTCACCTCCCCCCTTCCCTCACTCTCTCCTCCCTCCCCCCTCCCCGCAGTCACTCCCCCCTCCCCTCAGTCACTCCTCCTTCCCCCCTCAGTCACTCTCTCCTCCCTCTCTCCCCTCAGCCACTCTCTCCTCCCTCCCCCCTCAGTCACTCCCCCCTCTCAATCCCCTCCCCTTTCAGCTCATCCACAACCCCTTCCCTCGGATGGCGCAGAAGGAAGATCTCGGGGGGGAGGGGGTCCCTCCCTTGCGCGCGCCGCCACTACCGCTACTGCTCCTCGCCACCACTACTGCTCCTCCCAGTGCCATTTTTTTTTCAGGCACACTCTGCTCTGACCTATGTGCTCTCTACTGCACATTTGCGGGCCATCGGTCAGAGCCCATTTATAAGGTAGATTTGTCTGCGAGCCAGATGCAGCCATAAAAAGAGCCACATCTGGCTCGCGAGCCATAGGTTCCTGACCCCTGCCTTAGGATCTTCATCTCTCTCTTGGTGCTACTTTTTCCCTCTTGTGCTGCCTTTGAGGGTTCATGCCACTGTTATCAGTGACCTCTTTTATAGCTTTGAGCTATTCTTGACACTCTTACTGCTGATTTGATACTTAGGTGGTTCCTTGGAGAATTCTTGCTATCACTGATACCCTTTTGCCCCTTTATAATTCCTTAGGCTCTTATACCACTTTTGGCACCACTTTGCCATTGTCTTGGTGCCTTGGAGTTCTCTTCCTCCTTCGGATGTTGACTATTTATAAGTCTCATTAGAAAATCCAAATTTTGAAACTCAAAATAGGTTATGTTGCTTCTCCCATTTACTTTAAAAGGAAATAAAAAAATCAAATGAAATAAAACCTTTTTTCATTTGAAATTAATGAAACAAATGGAGGTGACCTATGAAACAAATAAACTGAAATGAAAATGTTGCCTCTGTATATCCCTAATGATTGTCTTCCTGTTGGGAAGAAATTATATGTTAGCACATAGTGCAAATTGCTTCTAACATCCAGGGAACAAATATATAATATCTGGAAGCTAGAGTGGCTGACTTGGAGGAGCTGGGACAGAGAGAGAGAGATAGAAAAGATCTTCAGGGACATCCTAGATTGGTCCAACCTCCACTCTGGAAGCCCCCTGTGCTGCTTTGGAGATGCAAGGATAACAGGAAGGAGCGCATCACTTTTGAATGGCATGAAGTGGTTGTAGCTGGGGCCTTCCCTTCAGATGATATGTTATCCTCTCTTTCTGAGGCTGTATCTTCAATGTTTTGTGTTTAGAAGAGGATGGATAGGACTGTCATTGTTACTGTTGATTTGATCATTAGGAATATAGATATCTGTTTTTTGGTGGGTCTGAATATTCCTTGGTAACTTGCCTGCCAGGTACAAAGGTAGATGACCTCATGCATCACCTAGATAGAATTTTACAAAATACTGGGAAGGAAATGATTTCCATGATCCATGTGGTTGCCAGTGACACTGAAAGGTGCAGGAGGGAGGTTATAGAGGCTAAATTAAGGCTTCAAGGTAGTAAACTAAAATCCATTCTTGGAAATGCTGCAGTTCCTCATGCAGTATCCCAGTGGCTGACTGAGCTCTAGATTCTCAGTGCATGGATGAGACAAAGGTTCAAGGAGGAGGGATTTAAAATAATTAGGAACAGGGAACATTATGAGGGTGGGGCTATTCCAATGGGTGGGCTCCACCTTAACCAAAATTGAACCCTCCTGCTGATGCTAATTTTTTTTAAAAGGAAAGAGAACAGCTTTTAAATTAAATCATGGGGTAAAGCTGACAGTTGTTCAGCTTTACCACATGGTTCAGAGCAGGGTATCTACAAAGGATACCATTAGAAAAGGGAAATGAGGGACAATGAGGGTGCAGAAACTGCTGATTTCAAATTATGTGACTAAATTGCTAGAAAGCATGTTGTGAAAATAAATAAGAATATATTTAGGCATTTGTATGCAAACAACTGCCAGAAGTTTAAAAAATAAGATAGGAGACTTAGAATGTAGGGCACTAGATAAAGATATTTATTTATTTATTTGTTGAGTTTTATATACCGTCATTAGGTGAAGCCATCATAATGGTTTACAAGATTAAAATAGTACTTCTTTTAACAATTGTGAAAAAAGAAATAACAGGATGCATATTAAACAATAGATTAAACAATTATAGTCCAGAAGAGAATCATTTATGAATGAGGTGGGTTTATTTGGAGCTGGTTAGAGTCAAGTTATTTTGTGGATTTGGTTGGAAGTTCCTTTGGGTGTTAGGATGAAGTTTGATTGTCAATGTAGACTTTGCGGAACAGCCATGTATTTAGGTCTTTTTTTTAAAGTTTTGAGGTTAGGTTGTGTTCTCAGATCTTTTGGGAGGGAGTTCCAAATTTTAGGGCAGGCAATGGAAGAAGCTCTTTCTCTGATTGGTGTCAAGTAAGCATCTCTTATTGGGGGGGGGGGGGGGGGACGGGACATTTAAGCATCCTGAGTTGTTTGAGCGTAGGTTTCTTTGAGGATTTTGGGGGGTAATGTTTAAGCCAGTTAGTCCCTGATGTTCATTGTTTAGTATTTTATGTATGATGGTCAAGGATTTGTGTTCAATACTTGCTTTAATTGGAAGCCAGTGTAGTGAAATCAATATGGGCATTATGTGATCATTTCTCCTTGTTCCTGTCAGAATTCTGGCTGCAGAATTCTGCAAAATCTGTAGAGGTTTGAGGATGGAAGATGGTATTCCAATCAGTAGGGAGTTGCAGTAGTCGATGGTAGAGAATATGAGTAGCTGTAATACAGTTCTGAAGTCATAAGGGTTAAGAAATGGTTTTAAACGTCTTAGGGTTAGTAGTTTGTGATATCCCTCTTTGATTTTGTTTGATATATGGTTTTTGAATGAAAGTTCTTTGTCAATAATAATTCCAAGGTTTCTGGTGTGTGTGACAGGGAGAATAGAGTTCATTTGATTGTCAAGTAAAGGAAGGGGTGGTGGAGTTGGATTGGGGTTTTTATCCATGAGGATTATTTCAGTTTTGTCGATGTTGATTATGAATTTCAGTGAAGTTAAGAGATGTTTAATTGAGACAAGTAGATCAGATGTTTCTTTGTACGTGTCTTCGATTGAATTTTGGATGGGAATTAGAAGTTGAATGTCATCAGCATAGAGGAAGTGGGTGATTCCATTATCTTTCAGTAGTTGTCAAATGGGAAGAAGGCATATGTTAAATAGATCCTTGGGGAACTCCAGTGTTGAGGTTAATCTTTTTGGATGGTTTGTTGTTAATTGATACTTGGTAGGTTCTGTCAGATAGATAGGATAAGAACCATTGTAAGGTGGTGTCAGTTAAACCAATTTCAGTTAGTCGTTCTAATAGTATATTGTGGTTTACTGTATCTAAAGCGACTGAAAGGTCAAGGAGAATGAGTAGGTATTTTTTGCCTTTGTCAAATCCTCTTAGTATTGAATCATTTAAAGAGAGTAGGAGAGTTTCTGTGCTTAGGTTCTTCTGAATCCATATTGTGATGGTGATAGGATGTTGTTTGTTTCAAGATAATCATCAAGTTGGGAATGTACGACATTTTCGCTGATCTTTGCAATAAAAGATAGGTTTGAAATAGGGCGGTAATTTGCCAGGATTTCAGGATCCAAGTTGTTCTTTTTTAGCATTGGTTTGATTACTGCAGATTTGAGGCATTTGGGGTAATTCCCTTCAGTCAGGGATAGATTGACAATCTTGGTGATGGTTTTAGATATGGTGGGTTCAATTGTTTTGAGGGTTGTTATTAGAGATGTGGTTTGTTTTTCGCCCGAATTAGGAAATTACACGAAATTTCCTAATTCGTTGTGGTTTCGGAGGCCCCGAAACCCGAAAAGAATTTTCCCCGAATTTCGGGGAAATTTCGTTTTTCCAAACATTTAAATAAACTATAATACAACACCCCCCCCCCCTGATCCCGATCCCTCCCCAAGACTTACGAACATCCCTGGTGGTCCAGCGGGGTCCCGGGTGCCATTTAATCCTTCATGCCCATGTTGTGCGCTATTGCCAGGCTTGCTCAAAATGGTGCCAAATAGCCTGAACTACCATGTCACAGGGGCTACTGGCGCCATTGGTCAGCCCCTGTCACATGGCCATCGGCGCCATCTTGTGCTCCTGTCATGTGACTGGAGCTGACCAATGGCGCTGAAAGCCTCTGTGACATAGTATGGGCAAAGGCTATCGGCGCCATTTTGATTACTGGCAGCCGACAACGAAATCGCTCCCGGACCCCCGCTGGACCCTCAGGGATTATTGGCAAGCCTTGGGGGGGGGGGTCAGGAGGGGGCTCTTGACCCCCCCAAGGCTTGCCAATAATCCCTGGAGGTCCAGCGGGGGTCCGGGAGCGATTTAGTTGTTGGCTGCCAGTAATCAAAATGGCGCCAATAGCCTTTGCCCATACTATGTCACAGAGGCTTTCGGCGCCATTGGTCAGTTCCAGTCACATGACAGGAGCACAAGATGGTGCCGATGGCCATGTGACAGGGGCTGACCAATGGCGCCGGTAGCCCCTGTGACATGGTAGTTCAGAGGCTATTCGGCAGTCGGCACCATTTTGAGCAAGCCTGGCAATAGCAGACATGGGCATGAAGGATCAATTGGCACCCGGGACCCCGCTGGACCACCAGGGATGTTCGTAAGTCTTGGGGAGGGATCGGGATGGGGGGGGGGGGTTGTATATATGTACGAAAATGCTTGAAAATGCTTTTAAATGCTTGGGGTGGGTTGTTTTTTTAGCTTCGTTTCCCGATTCGCTTTTTGGCCCGGTTTCGGGTTTCCTCGTTTCGTTTTTTGAAAAACGAAACGAGAAAACCCGAATTGTACCACAAAGTATCCGAACCGAAAAACGACCCGGTAGAAAAAAACGAAGCACATCTCTAGTTGTTATAGGGATGTTGTCTAGTGGGTGGTTGGCGGGGTTCATTTTTTTTTATGATAGATTGAATTTTGAGAGTGGAGGCGGTGTCAAAGTTTGACCATGTTGAGGTTGTTTTATTGTTCAGTTTGATGTTTTGATAGTTTTTAGTTAAGTTGGTTTGTATTAGTTTTAATATTTTCTTGTTGAAGAATTCAGCAAAGTCATCACTTCCATGTTTCGTGCATGTAGATTCTTGGGTAGTTTTAGTAAGGTTTTGAACTATTGAGAATAACATTCTGGGGTTGTGATGAAATTTCGAGATTTTGTTGGAGAAGAATTCCTTTTTTGTATTGTTTATGATGTTTTTATATTGTGCTAGGTGGCTCCGATATATATTTAATGTGGTTGTATTTTTGTTCTTTCTCTATTCTCTTTCTTTTTTCCAGAGTATATGTTTGGCTGCTCTTATGTTATCATTATACCACTGGTTGATGTGTTTTGGTTGTTTTTTTGTCTTTGTAATATAGGGGGTTGATGCTGTCTGCTACTTTTTCAGTGATGTTTAGCCATGAATTTGTTGCATCTTCAGAGTTTGATAGATTTATGTTGATTAGTTCAGCTTGTAGTGTTTTCTGTAGAAGTTCAGCGTTGAATGGAGGACGGTAAGATATTTTGTTTGGAGTGTTTTGAGGTGATTTGAGTCTGAAATTGAGAGATAAGTTGGCTTGTATTAGGTGATAATCAGACCAGGTTATATCTGTGGTGTGGATTGTATTTGTTTGCCAAACTTCGGTGTTGATGAATATGAGGTTGATAGTGTGACCTGCTTTATGAGTTGGAGTTTCAATTACTTGTTTTAGATGTAGTGTTGATAGGGCATCAATAATAGTTTGGCAGGTTTTTGAGTGGGTGAGTCGAAGTGTATTGAAGTCACCTAGGATGATGATGGGTTTGTTGAGTGATATGTTATTCATGATATATTCAATTAATGGGGAGCAGTTTTTGTCGAGTGATACTGGAGGGCAGTAAACGAGGCAGATTTGTAGTTTTGGTGAATCAAATAAAGCAATTTCAAATGGTGAAGATATGTTTGATGGACGAAGTGTCAATGGAAGCCTTTTGTGGAGATTAGCTTTAATCCGCCTCCTTTTCTTTTCTTTCTGGGGATTGAGAAGGTATTGTATTCTTGGTTGAACAGCTGGTTAATTAGTATGGAATCTGTGTTTTTGAGCCAGGTTTCCATTATTGAGATGAAATCTGGTTTGTTGTCGATGAGTAGGTCGTTGAATAGAGGGATTTTCTTTATTATTGATCGAGCGTTGACAAGTATGAATGAGAGTAGCATATAGTTTGAGTATTGGATGAATGTGTTGTTTTTGCTGTCTGTTGGTTGTTTTTGTTTGTTATGAGGATTAGAGGATGTGTGCTTCATTTGTGGTGATTGGTTTTTTGGGAGCGTGGGTTTTTTGTTTCGAGCTGGGAGTTCGTTAGTCATATTCCAATCTTCTTTTTGAGATTCTTTTTGTTTGTAAGGTAATTGCTAGTGTTATTTGAAAGAAGTGTTGGTAGAGGTCAATAAGAGGTTGTATCTGATGTAATGGTGGTTAGTCAGCGTTGATGAAGGAGAGAGAAAACGAAGTCTAATGGAGGGGAATGGAGGGAACACTGAATGGGCTGCGCGAAGGGGCGTGCAAAGGGGCCTGCTCCTTTGGATGCTCTCCTTTGGCGCATGATGCACGACATGCGGCTCCTGTGGTGTGTATTTGAAACACTCACCCGGCTCCTCCTCTGATGTCAGGGGGCTGTCCTGTCGATGGTTCTGCTGGGCTGCAGCCTTCGAGCCTCTCCAGTACTAGAATCAGGGCTGTGCTGTCCCGGATGTCTGCGTGATCGGGTGTCTGCTCTGCTGGGCTCCCCCGATGTCGGGATTGAGCCTGTCAGCCGGTTCCAGTCTCATTTGGGGCAGGCCCCTGTGGAGTCAGGTGTTAGTGGAGGATAGAGCGGCTTCTGGCAGAGTCCCTGAGTGGTGGTAAGTAAAGGCAGCAGCTAACAGTCTTCTGGAGTCAGAGGAGGGAGCGCCTGGGTGTATGTGTATTTGAAACACTCTCCCAGCTCCTCCGCTGACGTCAGGGGGCTGTCCTGTCGACGGTTCTGCTGGGTTGCAGCCTGTCGGGCCTCTCCAGTGCTGGAATCAGGGCTGTGCTGTCCCGGATGTCTGTGTGATTGGGTGTCTGCTCTGCTGAGCTCCCCTGATGTCGGGGTCGAGCCTGTCAGCCGGTTCAAGTCTCTTTTGGGGCAGGCCCCTGCAGAGTCGGGTGTTAGTGGAGGATAGAGCGGCTTCTGGCAGAGTCCCTGAGTGGTGGTAAGTAAAGGCAGCAGCTAACGGTCTTATTGACATAATAAGCACCTCAGAGACCTGGTAGAAAAAGGACAGCCAGTGGAACATGGTGATAGGAGGGCACAAATTTATTGAAATGACAGAGCAGATAGAAGTGCTGGTGCAATGGCACTATATGTTAAGGATTCTATAGATTCTACAGGAAACCATCTCTGCACCCTGGAATCTTTATGGATAGAATTTGCATGTGTGAACAGGAGTATAACGGGGTGTTTACTACCATTCACCCAACCAGGATGATGAAACAGATTGCAAAATGCTAACCAAGATTAGACGGGCAACTCAGCACAGAAACACAATAATTATAGGATATTTCTACTGCCCCAATATTAGTTGTGAGAATGTCTCATCAGGGTATATCAAGGAGATTAAGTTTCTAGACATCATAAATGTCTGCCTCATGGAGAAACTGGTCTTATAACTGACAAGATGGTTGGGGGAAGCTACTTTAGATCTAGTTCTTACTGAAATGCAGAATCTAGTGTAAAAGGTAATGGTGGGAGAACCATTTGCAATAGTGATCATAATGAAATCAAATCTGCAATAATCACTGGAGGAAAAATAATAAAACTACTATATTAACATAAAACTTTAAAAAGGCTAATTGGCTTGTGAAAGAGACTGTGAAATCTAAAAAGCAATCTTGTAAAAAAACAGAAAGCAGGACTTAATGAGGAAAATAGAAAGGTGCATATGTGCTGCCAAATTAGATATAAAACATTAATGAAGCAGACCAAGAGATAATTTGAAGAGAGGCTTGCCAAAGAGGCAAAAACTAAAAATAAATACTTTTTTAAAGTATGTAAAAAAAAAAAAAAAAAAAAAGAAACCTGCGAGAGAGTCAGTAAGACCATTAGATGACCAGAGGGTAAGGCCATAGCAGAAAAACTAAATCAGTTCTAGGCTTTGATCTTTACTGAGGATGATGTTGGAGAAACTGTCACATCTAAACCATTCTTTGTTGATGATGATTCAAAGGAAATGAATCAAATCGTGTAAACCTGGAAGAGGCGCTAGAGCAAACTGATACATTAAATAGAGCAAATTGCTTAGACTCGATGGCATTCACCACAGAGTTTTAAAGGAACTCAAATAAGAAACTGCTGACCTGATACAAGTAATCTATAACCTATCTTTGAAATCTATTCCTGAGGACTGGAGGATAGAAAACGTAATACCAATTTATAAAAAGGACTGCGGGCTGACCCAAGTAACTACAGACTGGTGAGCCTTTTTTGTTGGTGCAGGATAAAATGATGGAAGCTATTGCTAAGAATAAAATTATTGCTCTTAAATATATATATATATATATGTGTGAACCCCCCCTTCAAAGGGTGCATAAAATAAAGCAGGGGTCACACAGTTCCTAGGGCTGTGCATTGCTATTCTGTCCCTTTCTTTCACTCCATCATGCCTCACAGCAACTACTGGGAATATCAGGGATCAATCAGCCATGGGTGGAGGAAGGAGAGAGGTTCAACTTCCTGGACCCGGGTACCACAATGGATAACACAGTCTCTGGAATTAAATTGTCGTGCCGCTCGCTCTTAGTGGTCACTCTGTACTCAGAAGGCTGGTCTTCTCAAAGAACAAAGGCACTCGTAAATAAAGCATGGAGTCCAATTATGGTGCTCAACTGGAAAAAGTGTTTCCTTTAACTTAAAAAAGAATAATCCAGGATAAAATCACTAAAATCATGAATAGAAAAATAAAAATCATAACAACTAATGCTGTGTTTTTTTGTCTATGGTGCAACCTTTGTTCCTTCTCTTTTTTTTTTATAACTGAACCAATGTCCTCTTCCAAAATCCCTTCCCCCTGGAGGGTAGGGTAGTTCTCTTCAACAGCCAGCATCCAAACAAGGATAGAATGGAAAAAAATCTTTTTGTTCTGAAATAGACATCTCCAAAGCTTCTTCTCAAAACTTATTCCCACAGATCCTCATTCCTTGCTGTTAACTGGGCGCAAAGATGAAAACTATGAATGCAGATCTTTCAAGAACAGGAGTCTACCTGTCTGTGCAAAGCTGGACTACATGGTCCCAATAGCAAAAAAATTATTCAAGACAAAAACTAAGCTCCTTCAAACTTCTTTCTTGGCAAACCTGGAAGTTCACCAGATACCTTGATCAATCAACTATACCAGCAGAAAGACCCTGATCAATCCACCAAAGAGCAGAAAAGACCCTTTGCACAGGCTCAAGGGGCAAATTATACCCCTGAGACCATCCCAAGAAAGGGGATGGCAAAAAGCCAGGGGGAAGACTCCCAAAATGCAAAAGATCCCAATAGTTAGAAACAGGGATATTATTGGTGGCAGGGGCAAGGCCAGGTTACATATGTTTTAATGGGGAAGAACCAGTATGGGTGTAACAGAGAGGTCATGCCTTACTTATCTGCTAGAATTCTTGGAAGGTGTGAATAAGTATGTAAATAGAGATGAGCCTGTCACCAAAAATTTTCAGAAGATGTTTGATAAAATCCCTTATGAGAGATCTCTCAGAAAACTAAAACTTCAGGGGATAGGAGAAGAAGTCTCACTGCAGACTGATAATTGGTTAAAAGCAAGCAAACAATATGACTAATTGTTCAGATTTCCCAATGAAGAAATATAAATAGTGGCTTGCCCCAGATAACTAAAGTGGAACAAATGTTAATTAACTTATTCATTAGTAATCTGGAAAAAGGAGCAATGAGTGAAATGATCTAATTTGCAAATGACACAAAGATATCGAAAGTACTTAAAACACAAGCAGACTGGGAAGAACTGCAGAAGCACTTTGTAAGACCAGAGAACTAGGAATTTAAATTGGACATTAAATTTGATATAAACAAAAAATGTATAAAGTGATGTACATAGGGAAAATAATCGTAACTAGATATACACAATATTGGGTTCCATAATGGGAGTAAATACTCAGAAAACAGATCTTGTAGTCAAATACATTGAAATCCTTGGCTCAGTGTATGGTGGCAGTCAAAAAAGCAAAGAGATTGTTAGAAATTATTCAGAAAGGAAGGCAGATGAAAACTGTTACTATCATAATGCTTCTATAAGGATCTAGAATGAGACCATATCTTGGATATTGTGTACTATTGTGTTTGCCACACCTCAAGAAATGTAGGGAGATATCTCAGGTTTTACCACTGAATCATCAAACATGAATCAAAGACCCAAGAAACTGACAGACCCCAAGCACTATCACAGCAAAAGAAAGACTTTTACCCAGGTGAACTTTAAAACTGCACTGTCTCAGTGAAAAATGAAGAACTTTTGTCCTGTTACATTGAAGGATACCCTTATCAGATCTGCCTGTTTGCATGTTCCTGTGTCAACAAAAAAGCAGACAGAGAGACAACAGCTTAAGCCCATGAATGAGCCAAGGCAAGCAAAGGTAGGAAAGATCCTCACCTTTAAAGGGGGGGGGGGGGGCAGGGATGGAAGAAACACTGACACTGGCAGAAAGCTTGGCATACAGACATGGAAGTTCTCCCCCCTGGGAACAAGACCTGCAACATGGCAGGAGCCCTCCTGAAGTAATGGGGAGAGGGGAAAAGACCTGCAATGTGGCAAAAGACTCTCCATCCGCCAGGAAGTTATACACGACATTAATCATATTTATTGGATGGGAAGTATAAGACAGAGTGGGACAAAATCTGAGAGTGACCCTGAAACCAACGGGAGGAAAAAAATCAGAAAATCTGGAGAGCAGATCCTGAGAGCGAGAACCTGTGCCAAAGCATCTCTAATGTGAAAGGGGGGGATCAGAAGCAGACCAGCACTCCCTGCTTTCGAGAAGGGAGAAGACTAGGTGTGGCCCGGAGACCAGAGAGACAAGGTGCCCACTCAGGTCTGGAGAATGACATGGAGTCTGAGACGGTAAGAGGCAAGAGCAAGCCCCGATAGTCGACAAGTACCAGAGCCAGAAGCTAGTCTCCTTCCAGCATCACCTACCCACTCTGCCAGCACCAAGCCCAGGAAGCAAGCCTCTCCCCTGCCTACATTCTCCAGCTGCCCAGATGGAGCCTGCTTCAGAGGTGAACAGAGGTATTGCCTGAAGTCTGACCAGGGCAAGTAAGTTAGCCATAAGTATGAATACATAAGCAGGCTAAGGTTTATAGCATGTGTGAAATTACCCCTGATACATAATTTTCTTTAGGAAAAACTTAATGCTTAGTGGCTAGGATGTTAGAGACAGGAATTGTTGTTATTACTAAATGCTATATCCTGCCAAATCTGATAAATAAAAGTCTATTTCTGAGGCGGATACACATTGTCCTTTCTTGTCTTAGGATCGCAAGTAAGGTGGGAGGGCAACTGGCAGTGTCTTGTAGCAGCAGATCCCTTCACCCCAAAACCTGCTTACAGAAAGATACAGCGTAACTAGAAAAGGTACAGAGAATGGCAACAACAACAATAAAAGGGTTGGCATGCCTTCCTTATGAAGAAAGGCTAAACAGGTTAGAGCTTTTCAGATTGGAGAAGAGATGATTAGGAGAGGATTTGATAGAGGTTTATAAAATCATGAAACTAGTAATCAGCTTTTAAGTTTATAGCAAGTCAATAAACTAAACTAATAAACTAAAGTATTATACTATGCTTCCCCCTGAGGTTCAGGCGGGGTTGATTATCAATGGTTACAAACCTGCCTGGTGCTAAATTGGAGGTTCCAGGAGGAGGGGGAAGGTTGGTATGAATGGAGTATGATTGGGGATTGTATGTGGATGAAAAAGGGGGTTCTGGGGGGTGGAACTAGGTGGAAATAACAAAAGAAATGAAACATTTGTGGAGGAGCACGTCTGCAGCGGGATTTATCACTGCTTTATCACCAAATTGATAGGCTTGCTGGACAAGCTGAATATGTATTGGTATTGTGTTTCTGTTTCCTGAATTTGTAAGTCGTTCTCCTTACAATAAAAATTATTTTGAAAAAAAAAAAATTAGAAAAAAATATGTTTTACTCAATGCACAATTAAGCTGTAGAATGTGTTGCCAGAGGATGTAGTCAATGCATCTAGCATAGTAGGGTTTAAAAGAAGTTTGCATAAGTTCCTGGAGGAAACATCCATAAACAGTTATTAGCCAGGTGGACTTAGAGAAAGCCACCCTTGTTGCTCCCTAGGAATGAGCAACAAGGAACTGGATCTACTCTTTGGGATCTGATATATATTTCCTACTGGCATGGATCGGCCACTCTAGGAGACAAGATGTTCAGCTTGATAGGACATTTGGTCTGACCCAGAACACATCATATGTTATGGTTTAAGGTGGATTTTATGTTGTGCTCCTAGATTTCAGGAAAACTAACTTTGTTAAAATGGAGAAGTACCTCAAGTAGTCATTAGCTGGATGGGAAAATCTATGGGAAGTAGAAGAGCAGTGGGCAAAACTAAGGGCTTAGGGCACTAACCTTTTTGTTAGAAAAGTAAATAAGGAAAAAGGTAAAAAGGTCACTATGGTTTTCTAAAGCAGTACCTGAAAAGTAAGGAAAAAAAGGTTAGTGTTCTCTCCAAGACATCACAGTAAGAGGAAGACAGGTGACAACATCTGGAAAAGCTAAGAGAAGCTGGAAAAGTAATCAGGAATGCAAAGATGCAACATGCAAAGAAACAAATGAAATTAAAAATAGCAAATATGGCAAAACAGGGAGACAAGTCATTTTTTAGATATGCAAGTGACAGAAGGAAATGATATGGGGACCGATGTGTTGCTAGTCTTTTTGGATCTCTCTAGCATGTTTGACCTGGTGGACCATGAAATTTTAATTTCCCACTGCCATTACCTGGGATTAGGGGGTTCGGTTTTGGATTGGATTAGTAGGTTTTTAGTGGATAGGAATCAAGTGATGTTTTTTCAGGGCCATTATTCTAAGCCACGTCTGGTTAAGTGGGGTGTTCCCCTAGGTTTGTTTTTATCCCCTCTTCTGTTTAACATCTATTTCTCTCCATTAGGTGCACTGATATGTTCTTTTGGTTTACCCCACTCATTTATGTGGATGATGTGCAAATTGTTGCTCCACTGGGTAAAGATCCACAACAGATTGTTTCTCTTCTCAGTGACTGCTTGAAAACCACGATTATTTGGTTGGGTAATAATTTCTTAGTATTGAATGCAGTTAAAACAGAAATTACAGATGGACGCTGGGCAGGATATGCATCAAGTTGAGTTTGAAGGACAATTAATTACCATTGGTACTGAAGTAAAATCACTTGGGGTCATGCTGAATTCAGAGTGATCTACGGAAAGCCAAATCAATTCTGTTCTGCAATCTGCATATAGTAAATTGAGATTGCTGCGACAGTTGAAAGATTTTTTTAATTTAAAAGCATTGAAGGCTGTTGTCTATGCATTAGTGATAGTGGTTATTGATTATTGTAATCTTGTATTTTATGTATTTATTTATGCAATTTTTATATACCGTTGCACAGAACAAGTTCTATCTCCATGGTTTACAATACACAATTTTAAAAACACAAAGGAAGAAAGAAAATAACAATACATCATAAAAATTTCCAGAAATAAAATTCTATAAAAACTATCTGAAATAAGGACTAATATTAACATTAAAATTCGCTAAGAACAGACTAAAAATAGATTATGTAAAAAACCTGGCTTATTCTTCAGTGACCGTTTCAAATGCCTGTTTAAAAAGCCACGTTTTTAGATCTTTCCTGAATCTCTTCAAATTTTGTTGTAGCCGTAGTTCTTGTGGCAATTTGTTCCACAGGGACGGGCCCGCAATAGAAATCGCATGGTCCCTTACTTCGCTTAAGTATGTGGACCTTACTGTTGGTACTGTCAGAATGGCTTTATTGGCTGACCTGAGATTGCGCTGGGGGATATGTAATTTTATTGTAGAATTTAACCATGCATACATATCACCATACAATATTTTGTGGATAATGCATACGATTTTATACATTATTCTACTTTCGACTGGCAACCAATGTAAATCCATTAAGACTGGAGTGATATGATCCCTTTTTTTGGTATATAAGAGAATACAAGCTGCAGTAATTTGTAGAGATGTGAATCGGAACCGGAATCGGTTTGGATTCCGGTTCGGATTCACATGTGGGTCTTTTTCCATCGGGCCCGATCGCGGTTTTGTTTATCGGCTGCGCCCCAGTCGATAAACAAAAAACCCACCACGACCCTTTAAAGCTAACCCCTTAGCTTCCCCCACCCTCCCGACCCCCCAAAAGCTTTTTACAGGTACCTGGTGGTCCAGTGGGGGTCCCGGGAGGGATCTCCCGCTCCGGGCCGTCCTCCCACTCCTGGGCCGTCGGCTGCCACTAATCAAAATGGCGCTGATGGCCCTTTGCCCTTACCATGTGACAGGGTATCCGTGCCATTGGCCGGATCCTGTCACATGGTAGGAGCACTGGATGGCTGGCGCCATCTTGTGCTCCTACCATGTGACAGGGGCTGACCAATGGCACCAGTAGCCCCTGTGACATAGTAAGGGCAAAGGCTATCGGCGCCATTTTGAATACTGGCAGCTGACGGTCTAAGTGTAGGAGGTCGCTCACGGACCCCCGCTGGACTTTTGGCAAGTCTTGTGGGGTCAGGAGGGTCCCCCAAGACTTGCCAAAAGCCCCTGGTGGTCCAGCAGGGGTCCGTGAGCGACCTCCTGCACTCGGACCATCGGCTGCCAGTATTCAAAATGGCGCCGATAGCCTTTGCCCTTACTATGTCACAGGGGCTACCGGTGCCATTGGTCAGCCCCTGTCACATGGTAGGAGCACAAGATGGCACCAGCCATCCAGTGTTCCTACCATGTGACAGGATCCGGCCAATGGCACGGATACCCTGTCACATGGTAAGGGCAAAGGGCCATCGGCGCCATTTTGATTAGTGGCAGCCGACGGCCCGAGAATGGGAGATCGCTCTCGGTGCCCCCACTGGACCACCAGGTAATTTTAAAATGGTTTTGGGGGGGGGGGGTTCGGGAGGGTGGGGGAAGCAAAGAGTTCATTTTTAAAGGGTCGGTGGGTTTTTTTTTTATTGGGCCATCGGCGCCATTTATATTAGTGGCAACCAAAATGGCGCCGATGGCCAGAGAGCAGGATATCGGTCCCGGGGCTTCCACTGGACCACCAGGTACTCGTAAAAAGTTTTGGGGGAGTTCGGGAAGGTGGGGGAAGGTAAGGGTTTAGTTTTAAAGGGTCGGGGTGGGTTTAGGGGTTGTTTTGGTGTGCCGGTTTTCCCGCCCTCCCCCCAAAAACCTCCCGTTAGTGAACACTAATCCATTAACAATTTTTCACGATAAATCAGGGGAATTTCTATTGTATCGCGCACTCTTAATGATTTTTGACGATTTAAAAAATATCGGACAATTTTTTTTAAATCGTCAAAAAACGATTCACATTCCTAGTAATTAATAGGACCTGTAAAGGGCGTAATGTCGCTTTTGGGAGTCCTAGCATTGTGGAGTTGCAATAGTGTAATCCAGTAAATAATAAAGCTTGGAGTATTGATCTGAAGTTCTTGTATGACAGGAATGGCTTCAAACGTTTTAACATCATCAGTTTACTAAACCCTTCTTTAACTTTCTTGGAGATGTGTACTTTAAAATTTAGTTCATAATCCATTATTATGCCTAAATTCCTGGTTGAGTCTACTAATTTGTAGCTGGTTATATCATTGAGAGATATCACTTTCTTTTCTGAGTTAACATTTTTCCGGTCTAAAATTGGGAGCTCCCAGGTAATTTAATTTGGAAGCTTCAAGTAGTCCAAAATATGGCTGCTAGATTAGTCTTGGGATGGTCCAGGCGAGAATCAGCGGCATTATTACTGGCAAAATGGTTATAAGATTTATGCAGATGACATTCAGTTTTTCATTCATCTTCATCTCACCTGGTATGATACTGTTGAACATATCCAAATTTGCATTAACACCATAAAATTATAGCTCCATTAGACCAACTTAGCGCTTAATACAAACAAAACTGAATTTGTTTCATTCAAAGAGTTTATTCCATGCTTGATTATTCTTCCATCACCCTTGATGGTTCTTCCTTCATCATTAATCAAAGTATCAAAAGTCTTGGTGTTTTTCTTGATCTGCATTTTACACTTCGAACTCACATTAAGTCAGTAGTTAGGGCTGGCTTCTACAAGCTGAGAGTCCTTTCTGGTTGAAAACAACTATTACAAGCCTCTGACTTTCGCATTGTTGTGCAGGCCTCCATCTTTCCCCTTGTTGATTATTGCAATGGACTTTATTTAGGTATCCCTGATTCTACTATTCAGCCACTTCAATTACTTTTGAATGCAGCTGCATGTCTTATCTCTGGTCATAAACATTCTGAACATGTTACTCCAGTCCTTTCCTTATATAGTTACACTGGTTACCTCTATGAATATGCATCGAATACAAAATCAGGCTATTTTCAAACTCATTAATTTGAGATCCTGTCCATGGCTCCATGCTTTGCTGAAATTGTATTGACCCTCACATCAGTTAAGATCATTTATTTATTTTATTTATTTAGTGCTTTTTTATACCGGCATTCATGATTTACAATCATATCATGTCGGTTTACAAGGAACCGGGGGTACAACAACCTTAAACATTAACATAGCGAAGAGAAGTAAAAGTTACATTGAAACAGGGGTGATAGAACTGGGGGAAGAAGCAAACAGAGTAGAAGGTAATTCAATGAGCAGAACAATTATTTACAGTGTGCTGAGTGTTCGGTAATGAAAGCTATGGGGGATCAGTGGACTTTGGGAAAGGCTTGTTTGAATAACCAAGTCTTAAGCCTTTTTCTGAATGTCAGCATCTCAACACAGTCTCTCAACACATCTCAACCCAGTCTCCTCAATGTTCATATTTAAAAAATGCTTGCCTGTCACTCACAAGGGAATCTGCATTATCTATTGCAGGTCCAGTTCTTTGGACTTCCTTCCCTATAGAACTTAGATTATGCTATTGCTTAAAAACATTCAGAAGCTTGCAGCTGAGAGGGACAAAATGGCCGCCCACTGAAGCCATGCTCTGCTCTGCTCCGGTTTCCTACATTAAATTTCCTGGCTTTAAATTTCCTTTAATGACGAAAATATGCCTCAAACTAAAAGAAAGACAAAACTGAAGTTTTCTTCTATTACCTCGAATATGGAATCATTGCAAAGGAGTGTACTGGAGTGCTTCACTGTGCCCCCAGCTATTCCCGAAGAGAGGACCACTGAAGGAGGAGACTTGGAGCGAGGTCTCTCCTTCCAGGTTGAGGAAATCTCGTTAAGTCCGGGAGTGCCAGATACACCATCTCTCCCTGGCACCGGTGAGATGTCACCAGGGAAAATGTCGGGGGAAACCCGAGAGATTGCCATGATAGCAGAGAATCACTGAGAGCAGGGGGAGAGAGCGCTTCTAGCGTGGAGAAGAAACCCGGCTTGCAGGCACTACCAGAGACACCTGCTCGCAGGGCCTCCGGAACTTTTCCCCTAACACCTGTGGAGGCAAGTACGCCGATACGGAGGACTCTGACCGGAACATCGGGCAAGAATCAGGGATAAACCCTACAGCACAGGCCGGTAAGACTATAATTATAAAACTGCCGATAATTACTTTGGAGACTATATAGAACCTCATTGCTAGATTGGATTCATCAATTTCCTCTTTAATTCAAGCAGTGGTAGAGACAAATAATGTTTTGAAGTTGAATACAGATTCCCTAAAGAGTCAGTAGGGGAAAATTGAAGATATGGCTACCTGTCTTAACCAAGATGAAAGAATTCAGCAATAGCAAATTCAGAGTGAGAGGGAAGTCATAAGAAAAATTGAAAATATTGAGAACATTACCCGTGCATTAAACTTAAGAATATTACATTTTCCAATTATTAAGCAGCTGAGCCCCGTAGAGCTCTTTAAGAACTATGGGCCGTATTTTCTAAACTACCATAGCTTCCTGAATCCTGGTGCTAATGGGGGGCGAAGAGGAGGGTGGGGGTGGGCTGCCGGCCTTCGCACCCAATAGCGCCATCGTAAAAGGTGCTGCTATTGGGCATGCTACTGGCGGCGACAAGGAGCCTTACCTTTCTGCCATCAGCGAAGTCTCTGCGGCATCCGCCCCGATGCCACCCCGACTCCTCCTCTTCTGGTGCTGACACCTCCCCGACTCCACCCCGCGTGTAAAAAGTCCCTCTTCGTGTGCGATATCAATAGAAAATGACCCCCTATGTTTCTCAAGTTTTAAAGATACTATCAGGGTTTTTGCCAGTGGTTGTTAATAGGGATGTGAATCGTTTTTGAACGATTAAAATTATCGTCAGATAATTTCAAAATCGTCCAAAATCGTTAGAGTGCACAATACAATACAAATGCCCCCGATTTATCGTCAGGGATATTTGTATTGTATCGTTAAATAGGGCACGGGAAAACCGGCACACCAAAACAACACTAAAACCCACCCCGAACCTTTAAAACAAATCCCCCACCCTCCCGAACCCCCCCAAAATGTTTTAAATTACCTGGGGTCCAGTGGGGGGGGGGGGTCCCGGCGCGATCTCCAGCTCTCTGGCCACGGCTGCGTTAAGAGAAATGGTGCCGGTGGCCCTTTGCCCTTATCATGTGACAGGGCAAAGGAAGCGCTGGCGCCATTTTGGTTCCTGGCTCCCGACGTCACACGTGCAGGAGATCGCTCCCGGACCCCCGCTGGACCCCCAGGGACTTTTGGCCAGCTTGGGGGGGCCTCCTGACCCCCACAAGACTTGCCAAAAGTCCAGCGGGGGTCTGGGAGCAACCTCCTGCCCGCGGGCCGTATTGCCAATATTCAAAATGGCGCCGGCGCTACCTTTGCCCTCACTATGTCATACGGGTGCCGGTTTTCCCGCCCTCCCCCGATTTACGATTTTTAACGATTTAAAAAAAAAAAAAAAAACCACGACGATCAGATTTCCCTCCCCCCCCCCAGCCAAAATCGATCGTTAAGACGATCGATCACACGATTCACACCCCTAGTTGTTAAAACTTACTATATCCCCCAAAAGAAAGAACAAATACAGCGTGGAGGAAATGAAAGAGATGAATTATCATCATTGGAAACTTCAATAAATATATCTGAATTTCTTCAAAACTCTCAAGATCTTGAGATAAAACAAAGAGGGACTCTCTTAGTGAATTTCACTTTTTCTTCTGATAAAGAAAATGTATTAAGATTTTTCTTTCAATCACGATTACTAACTTTTTACAGACAAAAAGTCTGGGTTAATCCAGATTTAGCTAGAAACACACAAGTCCGAAAGAAAACATTTCTTGCTTTAAGACAAGATGTGATCACTAATGGGGGGCACTTTTTGCTTAAATATCCGTGTAGATGTTTAATCAAATATAACAATGAGAACTATATGTTTACTGACCCAGACCATCTTAAGGGCTCTTGGGTTTGTAATTTGTTTATCTGACATTATATAATACTGGGGAGTTCAGAGTTTCAATTGTTGTAAACTTCTATGTAAACGCTCAGAATTTCTAAGTCTCTCTTCCAAATTTTCTTTTATAATTTGGAGTCTATGGGTTGTAATTTGTGTTAATTAACAATAACTTTCTTGTAAGGCAGCGGGGCCTCCGCTTCCGATCATGGACGTCCGGAAAGAGGCGGGAACGTCTCTCAAGGCGCTTAAGGCAGCGGCCATGGATGTTGGAAGGCAGCTATTTCCGGACATCAGGGCTGCCTTGGGTGCCTTTCCAGGCCTTCACATGCGCCTTCACAGGCGCCTGGACGTGGAAGGTAGGGGCTGACGTTCCCATCTCTTTCCGGATGTCCATGATCGGAGGCCCCGCTGCCTTACAACGTCCATGGCCGCTGCCTTGAGCGCCCGGACGTGCAAGGTAGGAGGGCCTCCGATCAAGGACGTCCGGATGCTCAGGGCAGCAACCCCGGTGTCCATGCAGGGTCTGCTGAAAAGAACCATCTACTTACTTGCTGAAAATGACATTTGAAATGACAGGTATGGCGCCAGCGCACCCTGGATACTGTATAGGTGCTGTATACCGCTCTATACAGTAAAATCGATTGCAAACGCCTACCGCTTCATAGGCACGCTATTGGCGCTGCTTGGATTTGCGTCTAATTTGAATACTGAATCGAGCGGATTGAGAACCAAAATGTGTGCGCGTCAAATGCGCGGGTGCCCGACACTGCCGCACATTTTTTTTACGCATCGGTACTGTATTGGCCTGTATGTTTTCCACATTTATGAGATATGAAGTAAAGAGGTTTTCCCAATTAGTAGCCAGCCTCCACTGACTTTTCTATCCAGCTTTTATTATTATTTTGGACTCTTTTAAGTCAATTTTTGAGCATTTCATTTGAGAGCCTTAGCACTCCTTCACAGTAGATTGGGGTATCTGCTGAGTAAGGTTAGATCATGCGTGAGGAAAGATTCTGGCAGACTTTGGTCTCTCCTCCAGAGGATTAAAGTCGTCTGGTGACCCGATGCAGAGGAATCACATTTTTGCATTCACTGTCTTTTTGTACTGTCTCCTTTATTTAGAGGCATGGAAGTTTTATTCTACCCTTCCTGCTTCTTACTTAATTTTTCTTCCCCTTTGTGTTCAACTATTATATTGTCTACTTGGATCTGGCAGCACATGGTACCTGGGGGTCAGTATTCCAAACCTATTATAAAAGAAAGTCTTTCATTCAGAAAGATTCAGAGGTGTTACAAATTCCATCTAAAGCAAGGGATCTAAGCAAAGTGTATTACCAGGAGAAACAAAGAAAATACAATAGACAGAAAATAAGAATTTGTTGCTATTGAGGGAATTCTTACATGAGGGGGTCCAAGGTGCCCACTAGGCACTATCTAAGGAGTTAAATGAATCAATAATGAGAGTAAAGTACCCTTCTGGTGCTGTCTAAGGAGTTAACGACGTATGTCAAAAGGATTTATTGGAGGAGATTACATTTGGGACTGTATATATTCTAACCACCTTCAGCAGGAAGATTTAAGCATTAAATTAGGAGTCAAGAAGGATTGCACTACATTCAATCTACTAGGATATTGAAGAAAACTTTGATACCCAAAAGGGTTTCAGTGTAAATCTAAGAGCTTCCAGTTGAAATAGAGACTTTGCTAGAAGACGTGGTGTCGCAAGTTTATTCTATCTGCTGTCTTATTATTTATTGCTGCTAATCATTCAACTCAGAGAAGTGTAAACATTATTCCATCATCTGATCAAACTGTTAGTGAAGAAGTTGGAAACCACCATTTTTCTCCTGTCTGTTTATTGGATGCAGAGACTGAATAATTATTAGTGCTGTGAAATAAGAATGGCAGTAGGTCTTAATTACAAAGAAGCAGGGTATAAGAGCTCTTATTTGTCCCCACACATTAGAACCCCTGGACTCAGGGTAAAACTATCTGGTGGGAGAAAAAGGAATGTATAGAAACTTTGAAGCAGTTGTGCAGAAAGGGTCCATCCCCATTTTCTTTCTATGTGCCCTTGGGTGTCAAATCAAAGATCCGTTCCCTCAGGGATTACATAGATATTTAAATACCTGCAAGCGAAGTTCACATGTGAAGGCCATGGTAATCAGGTAATGAGATGCAAAATAATGTAAAATGCTATTTTATCACTTAGCACAGTAATAAGGTTCATATGCTAACTGTTTTGCAAACACATTATCTTAGGAAATTAACTATACCTTGGGAAGAATAGTTAGGTTTCTTGCTATAAAATCTGTAGGTAAAATTCCCTCATAACTTTATAGTCTGGGTTCAATTGTATTTCCTTAGGATCACCCATTAGTATGTATAATGAACATGCATTTACAGACATATTCAGATAATATTAATCACAGTCTAGTATATTGGTCTCTGTGAATTTCACTTTACTATAGTTACATTAAGCATGCAAACTCTTTTTATACAGGAAACCTGCATGATATCACCCTATCGCATAGCAATATAAACAAGTATTTTACATTAATATTTCAAATATTAAAAATGTTTCTATGACTTTATAAATTATCCACAGTCAAACAGCCATGATTCACAATAGCCATCATGCTATGCAGAAGCAACAGGAAGTATTAAAGATACTATGAGATAACTTGTGACCAGGAAGACTGATGACACTCATGTGGAGTTACTGCATCCAGGACCTAAATCCCAATATGTGACCTACTATAAAAATAAGCATACCTACCTATAGGTTAAACATGAAGTGCAAGGCACTCATAGGAACTGGCTCTCACAAACATTCTTTGAAAAAAGATAAGAATAGCTTTGGTTTAGAAGACTGAATTCTGGAATGCACCATTTCTAAAAAAAAAGAAAATGTAAATGGCTAATCATGGATATGATTTTTTAAGCTGGTTTCCAATTTGTTTTAGATGTAAATGTCTTAGAGTAATAAAAACTTGGAGTCTACTCACGTTGAGACATACTCAGCATGAGAGCTTCTAACAGATAATGCAAAAACTGTACTCTTAATTGCCTATAAAGTTCTCATGGTTGAGACAGTCTCTTAGGAAACAGTGAACTAGAAGGTGGAATTTTTTATAATTCTGACCAATACTGGAAGTTGCTTAGCAACAAAATTATTTTCCTTTCTTTCTTTTGAGTTTAATATCAGTTACAAGATAAACTATACCTTTGAGGAATCAAAGCAAGAAATGAGAAGCATCAGAAACTGAAAGAAGGAAGGTTATATCGTGCACGTTTCGACGCTTGTCAGAATGTGTCCCATAAGTGGAAGAAAAAGAAACTGGTTTCTAGTTTCATCTGTCAGGCAACAACATTGCATTATATTTGAACTTTTCAGATTTACTCTTGGCATTAGGAAATCACATTAATTTCCAGAAACTGAAATCCAACTTCCACAGTTTAGTAAACTAAAGCAACCTTTTACATGCCACATCTATTTTAAAAGATGTCATTAATTGTATCCTTTTCAAGAAGCAATAGAAGCTTGAATTTACATATTACAGCACATTTTCTGCATCTTGTCTCTGCTTCTTATTTGGGTTTTGTTTGTTTCCTTTCTTCTTTATACTATTTTATTTATTACAGTTTTAAATTTTTTAAAAATAAAAAATGTACATCTGTTTTTATAACTACAGCTCATTCTTGAACACTCCTTCCCAGATGTCACACTTCAGCAATTGCATTGTAGATGCAAATAAGTACCAATTGGCCCTCCCAATCTACTTGGGGTCCCTGTTTACACTGGTCTAACTGTTATCTCCCAGCTGTCAGTCATACAAGCTTGACCACCTTCAAAAGATTATTTCCTAATCAAGTTGGCTTTATCTTCCCTTTATCAACCTCTTTTCAAGATAGAAGTTCAATTTCCTAAATGAGCTCCTGCTTCCCACTTTCTTAACCTAACTTTCCCCATTACAGTTCTTGTCACTGCCCTCTGTATCTGACTCTATATTGATTTCCATCATCTCTACTGTAGGTTATTCACGAAACCATTGTTTCAGTAAATAAAGTATTTCCTCATATTTCCTCTGATCTACCTTCCTTCAGCGTCATACTGTAAACCCCTGATCTTTACTTTCTTTTTAGAAAAAAAATCACACATTAGTGTACATTACTAAACCCTATTTAATGTTTAAAGATAGAAACATGATGGCAGAAAAAGATGGTAAAGCCCATCCATTCTGCCCAACCATTCAATTAATTTAACATTATGATTCCCATCACTTTCTTAGAGATCCCTTGTAATTATCCCCTGCTTTCTTGAATTCAGATACTGTTTTTGTCTCCACTGGGAGGCTGTTCCACACACCTACCACCCTCTGTAAAATAATATTTCCTAAGCTTATTTCTGAGTCTACCGCCTTTCAACCTCATCGTATGACCCCCTTGTTCTAGAGTCTCCTTTCCATTGAAAAAGGCTCACCGCCTGTGCATGGAAATCTTTGAGATATTTGAATATCTCTATCATATCTTCCCTATTTCACCTTTTCTCTAGGGTATGCATGTTTAGATCTTTGTCTATCCCCATATGCTATGACCATTTTAGTAGCCTTCCTCTGGACTGACTCCATCCTGTTAATATCCTTTTGAAGGTGCGGTCTCCAGTATTGTACTCAGTATTCCAAGTGAAATCTCACCAGGGATCTATACAGGGGCAATATCACCTCCCATTTTCTGCTGACTATTCCTCCATTTCCTTTCTTTTCTCCAGTGAGTACATTTTGTGTACCTTCAGCCTCTTTGTGTAAGATTTGTGTCACAGGCCCTGAATCATTTGGTACCCTTTCTCTGAAATGCTTCTATCTTTTCAGTATCTCTACAAATGTATATACTCCACGTCTGAATACTGCACTCATGGTGGGATCTCACTAGTGATATATACAAGAGCCATACATAACTTCCTTAATCCTGATGTGCTACCTCTCTGTATGCTCCCAAGCATACTATTAGCTTTCCCTGATAGTTTACTCTACTGATACATTGAAATGAAATAACTTGGCAAGCATTCTACTGACTGGAAACATTCACGCCATATGAGCCGATTACTCTTAAGGCTCTCTCCTGTTTATCAGTTGCCAGTTTCTGTCCTTACTAATAAGTGGCTAATGGATTTCTGTATCCTAGGTGCATGAGCTTCCAAAACCTTGACCATTCTTTCAGTTTTTTCAAGTCCTTTGTCATTTATTGCACCAGTGTGTGGCTACCTTGTTGCAGCTTATTGTCTTATCTGTAAACAGGCATACATTTTCCTCGGGTTCCTCAGGAATATGATTAATAAATAGATTGAACTGCACTGGCCCTAACACAAAATGGAGGTGTGGGAGTGAAGGAATGGAGCAGTGGTGGGAAGGAGAGCAGCAGCACCAGACAGAGGTCATCAGCAGCGATGACGAGGGTAAGTGAGAGGTTTGTCACAATTCTGAAACTGGAGGAAAATTCTGCAGCAGATTGTAAATGTTTGGTAAAGCCTTGATAAAAATCTACTGAAAAGTAGACTAATCTTCATTCATCCTCATGTTGTATCTTAAGAATTCTAAATATTCTTCATACAATATAGTAAATAACAAATACAATTCTGCTCTTTCATCCATCTGACACTGAATTAAAACATAGCACAGAGTGGAGGAATATCCTAGAATTTAGAACAGTGGGTTTATAAACCAGGAAAACCAAGGTTTGGATCCCACTGTCATTTCTTGCTACCTGGAGTAAGTTATTTGTTTCTCAGGTGCAAACTTCTGTTGTAAGCCTCTGAGGACAGGGATGAATGTAATCCACTTTGAAGTATCAAAAAGTAGAATATAAATAAAATGACTCTGTCACCTGGAGTGCACTGAAAAGTTTAGCTGAAAATATTTTTGTGTGTATAATTAAACTGGTGCTGTTTGTGATTACATGCTGAGCTGAAGACCATTTTTTAAAATATAGAACATTAAATTAAATGACCAAATTACAGAACAACAGCCAAATATCCTTAGGTATGCATTAGTACAGACTGCAGAGAGGTGAACTCACTGAAACAAAAATAAGTGTTACTTGTAAGTTGGATGAATTTAGATGTCTACTTGAGTCCTCCTGTGCCATAAAGGAAAAAAAAAAAGGTGTCTGCATTATCCTGTTTACCAGAATATTATTAAATTTTTATAAGAGAAAACAGAACAGTCTAACAAGATTTTCAAAATAACAAGGGGTAGATGTTTTAATTCATTTGATTGCTGTGACGTTCCTTGTTATGCTACAAAGTACATAGTGAGTTGTTAACAGAAGCATCTATGAGAAGGTTGCTTCAGGTTCATGGCTGTTAAGTCAGTTTTGATTATGCAAGTGATGCATCAGCATAAAGAACAGCCTTTCAGCCTGCTTAGGAACATGTGAAGGTCAATCAATAACCGAAAACCCTGTGCATAAATAGGGTTGTACCTTGCAGAACTACTGTGCTAATGTAGCCATTGTTCAGTAGATGGAATAGGAAGCTGATAATGGAAATGGTAGGGAACATCCCAATGGATCACACACTGTTCACAGTAATGCTCACTTACCAGTCACCCAACCATCCTTGATAATTAAAATATTGAAAGCTTAAAAAACTTTAACTAAGTATAGTTCCTTTATAGAAAAAAAAAAGTGCAGAAAGATCTTCAGAGCTTTCAAGGTTATCAACATGAAAATAATAAGTTCATGCCAAATGTGCTCTTAATTTCATTATGAAGGCATAAACTATGCAACACTACCTGCCTACCCAACCATACTAATATATCAATCATAGTGCACTCAGAAACCCATTGATGGAAATCATCACTTCTTAATTATTCTAGCTGTGAATTCATACTTCTGTATTATTATAAGCATGGGCACAAGTCCATATGTTAAGAAAATACTTTTAGCAAAATTGAAAATACTGCAACAAGTAGAATGTGAGAGGTCATAGCAGTATAAAAACAGTTATTGTACTTAAGAAAATTCCTGCTTGTTGATTTCGGTGCGTCAAGCAATTTAAAAAGAAAATCTGCATCCAAGCTTAAAAAACATTTAGATTGTAACTTTTAAACAGGCACGCAGGCACATGTGTGCGTTTGCTGGCTAGCACCCTGAGACACTTTCATTTTATAACAGATACACGTATACATGCGCATGTTATAAAATAGCCTGGATGTGTGTACATGTGCGGACAATTTTAAATGGATACGCATACATGCGCATGCAAATGCCACTTCTACCACATAAGTGGGGGAATTTTATGAGGGTCGCATGCGCCGATGCCAATCACCATTTTCCTAGTTCATTCTCAGTTCACTCAACTAAAGGATAGGACTTTCAAACCCCCCATAATTTAATAGCCACCCATCCCCCCTGTTAGCCCCAACCCTTGAAAACCCACTGACTAGCCAAGATTTTTTTGTTTTATTACTTACATGCTATCTATAGCAGGAGTAAAAGTATGTGGCATTGGACTCTGGCATGCACCTGTGCATATAATTATTTACGTGCACATCCCCAGAGGCTGTGCCTGCCTCTGGGGACATGCAGGTCCCCAGAGGCAGGCACAGCTCCGGAACCTAAATGCATGGATGAGATGATGGTGCAAGGAAGAGGGATTCAGTTTTGTAAAGAACTGGGGAATCTTTTGGGGTCAGGAGAGTATTTTCTGAAGGGATGGGCTCCACCTTAACCAGGATAGAACCAAGCTGCTGGTGCTAACCTTTAAAAAGGAAATAGAGCAGCTTTTAAACTAGAACAAAGGGGAAAGCCGACAGTCACTCAGCAGCACATGGTTCAGAGGGACGTATCCTCAAAGGATACTGATGATGCATTAGAATTAGGGCATCCAAACAGTGAGGTTCCAATAATAAGAAAAGTGATCCAAGTTCCTGTAATTAAAAACTCACCTGAGCTAAAAGATTCTGCTTTGTCCCTATCAATTAGAAAGCAGAATGAAAATACAAACAAAAAACACACTTTGAAATGTTTGTATGCCAATACCAGAAGTCTAAGAAGTAAGATGGGAGAATTAGAATGTATAGCAGTGAATGATAACATAGACAAAATTGGAATCTCAGGGACATGGTGGAATGAGGTTAACCAATAGGATAGTACTATACTGGGGTACAAATTATATCGCAATGACAGACAGGTGGGGTGGCACTTTATGTCCAGGATGGCATAGAGTCCAACAAGATAAAGATCCTGCATGAGACTAAATGCACAATCAAATCTTTATTGGTAGAAATCCCTTGTGTATTGGGGAAAAGTATAGTGATAGGAGTATACTACCGTCTACCTGGCCAAGATAGTGAGATGGACAGTGAAATGCTAAGAGAAATTAGGGAAGCTAACCAAATTGGTAGTGCAGTAATAATGGGAGATTTCAATTACCCTGATATTGACTGGGTAAATGTATCATCGGGACATGCTAGAGAGATAAAGTTCCCGGATGGAATAAATGCCAGTTTTATGGAGCAATTGGTTCTGGAACCAATGAGAGAGGGAGCATTTTTAGATCTAATTCTTAGTGGAGCACAGGATTTGGTGAGAGAGGAAATGGTGGTGGGGCCGCTTGGCAATAGTTTTCAAAATATGATCAGATTTGAATTAATGACAGGAAGGGGGACAGTAAGTAAATCTACGGCTCTAGCACTAAATTTTCAAAAGGGAAACTTTGATAAAATGAGAAAAATAGAAAAATAGAAAAACCTGAAAGGAACAACTACAAAGGTAAAAAGTGTGCAAGAAGTGTGGACATTGTTAAAAAAATACCATCCTAGAAGCACAGGCCAGATGTATTCCGCACATTAAGAAAGGTGGAAGGAAGGCAAAACAATTACCAGCATGGTTAAAAAGTGCTGTAAAAGAGGCTATTTTAGCCAAAAGATCTTCATTCAGAAATTGGAAGAAAGATCCAACAGAAGAAACTAGGATAAAGCATAATCACTGCCAAGTTAAATGTAAGACATTGATAAGACAGACTAAGAGAGAATTTGAAAAGAAATTGACTGTAGAGGCAAAAACTCACAGTAAAATTTTTTTTAAATATATCCAAAGCTGAAAGCCTGCGAGGGAGTCAGTTGGACCGTTAGATGATCGAGGGTTAAAAGGGCACTTAGAGAAGATAAGGCCATCGCGGAAAGATTAAATGATTTCTTTGCTTCAGTGTTTACTGAAGAGGATGTTGGGGAGATGCCTGTTCTGGAGAAGGTTTTCATGAGTAATGATTCAGATGAACTGAACCAAATAATGGTGAACCTAGAAGATGTGGTAGGCCTGATTGACAAACTGAAAAGTAGTAAATCACCTGGACTGGGTGGTATACACCCCAGGGTTCTGAAGGAACTAAAAAATGAAATTTCAGATCTATTAGTTAAAATTTGTAAACTATCATTAAAATTGTCCATTGTACCTAAAAAATCGAGGGTGGCTAATGTAACCCCAATATTTAAAAAGGGCTCCAGGGGCGATCCAGGAAACTACAGACCAGTTAGACTGACTTCAGTGCCAGGAAAAATAGTGGAAAGTGTTCTAAAGATCAAAACCACAGAACATATAGAAAGACGGTTTAATGGAACAAAGTCAGCATGGCTTAACCAAAGGCAAGTCTTGCCTCACAAATCTGCTTCACTTTTTTGAAGGGGTTAACAAACATGTAGATATAGGTGAACTGGTGGATGTAGTGTATTTGGATTTTCAGAAGACATTTGACAAAGATCCTCATGAGAGGCTTCTAAGAAAAATAAAAAGTGATGGGATAGGTGGAGATGTTCTTTTGTGGATTACAAACTGGCTAAAAGACAGGATTAAACAGGTAGGATTAAACAGACAATTTTTTCAGTGGAAAAGGGCATATAGTGGAGTGCCTCAAGGATCTGTACTAGGACCCGTGCTTTTGAATATAATTATAAATGATCTGGAAAGGAATACAATGGGTGAGGTAATCAAATTTGCAAATGATACTAAATTATTCAGAGTAGTCAAATTACAAGCACATTGTGATAAATTGCAGGAGGACCTTGTTAGACTGGAAAATTGGGCATCCAAAAGGCAGATGAAATTTAATGTGGAATAAGTGCAAGGTGATGCTTATAGGGAAAAATAACCCATGCTGCAGTTACGCAATGTTAGGTTCCATATTAGGAGCTGCTGCCCAGGAAAGAGATCTAGGCATCATAGTGGATTATAATTTGAAATTTTTGGCTCAATGTACTGTGGCAGGCAAAAAAGGAAACAGAATGTTAGCAAATATTAGGAAATATTAGGAAGGGAATGGTGAATAAAACAGAGAATATCATAATGCCTCTGTATCGTTCCATGGTGAGACTGCACCTTGAATACTGTGTACTAGAGATGTGAATCGTGTGATCGATCGTCTTAACGATCGATTTCGGCTGGGAGGGGGAGGGAATCGGATCGTCACCGTTTGGGTTTTTTAAATATCGTGAAAATCGTGAAAATCGTGTAAATCGAAAACCGGCACACTAAAACATCCCTAAAACCCACCCCGACCCTTCAAAATAAATCCCCCACCCTCCCGAACCCCCCCCCCAATGCCTTAAATTACCTGGGGTCCAGTGGGGGGGAGGGCGGGAAAACCGGCACACTAAAACAACCCTAAAACCCACCCCGACCCTTTAAAATAAATCCCCCACCCTCCCGAACCCCCCCAAAATGCCTTAAATTACCTGGGGTCCAGAGGAAGGGTCCCAGTGTGTCTTTTACTCTCGGACCTCCGGTGCTTGTAGAAATGGCGCCGCCATTTTGCGCAAAATGGCGCCAGCCGTAGACAACACGATTCGACTGCAGGAGGTCGTTCTGGACCCCCGCTGGACTTTTGCCAAGTCTTGTGGGGGTCAGGAGGCCCCCCCAAGCTGGCCAAAATCCCTGGGGGTCAAGCGGGGGTCCGGGAGCGATCTCCTGCCGCAAATTCTTTTTCCATACGGAAAAACCAAAGGTAGCGCCGGCGCCATTTCTACAAGCACCGGAGGTCCGAGAGTAAAAGATCACACCGGGACCCTTCCTCTGGACCCCAGGTAATTTAAGGCATTTTGGGGGGGTTCGGGAGGGTGGGGGATTTATTTTAAAGGGTCGGGGTGGGTTTTAGGGTTGTTTTAGTGTGCCGGTTTTCCCGCCCTCCTCCTTCCCCTCCCCCTTCCCCCGATTTACGATTTTTTGACGATAAATCGGGGGAATTGTTATTGTATCGCGGCTCTAACGATTTTTGACGATTTAAAATATATCAGACAATATTTTAAATCGTCAAAAAACGATTCACATCCCTACTGTGTACAATTCTGGTTGCCACATCTCAAGAAAGATATAGTTGCAATGGAGAAGTTACAGAAAAGGGAGACCAAAATGATAAAGTGGATGGAACTGCTCCCCTGTAAGGAAAGACTAAAGAGGTTAGGGCTGTTCAGCTTGGAGAATTAATGGCTGAGGGGGGATATGATAGAAGTCTTTAAAATCATGAGAGGTCTAGAACGGGTAAATGTGGATCAGTTATTTACTCTTTCGGATAATAGAAGGACTAGGGGGCACCCCATGAAGTTAGCATGTACCACATTTAAAACTAATCGGAAAAATTTATTTTTCAATCAACGCATATTTAGTAGAGATGTGAATCGTGTGCCCGATCGTTTTAACGATCAGGTTCGGATGGAGGGAGAAAAAAATCGGATCGTTACAGATGTGAATTGGAATCGGTTCCGATTCCAATTCACATCGTTAATTTTTTAGTGAAGCCTGAGCAGATAAAAAAAACCCCACCCCGACCCTTTACAAATGAACCCTTTGCTCTCCCACCCTCCCGAACCCCCCCAAAATGTTAAATTTCCTGGTGGTCCAGTGTGGGGGGGGCGGCCCGGCGTGATCTCCCGCTCTCGGGCCATCAGCGCCATTTTGGCTACCACTGATAAAAATGGCGCCGAAGGCGACGGTCGCTCCCTGTGACATAGTGAGGGCAAAGGCGATCGGCGCCATTTTCAAACCAGACCAGCACCGGCACTGGCACCGAGGGTTTGATTGAAGGGATGGATCCCGGACCCCCCGCTAGACAACCAGGTACATGTAAAAGGTTTTTTGGGGGGGTCAGGAGGGTGGAAGAAGCAAAGGGGTAATTTGTAAAGGGTCGGGGTGGGTTTTTTTTTTATCGGGCCATCGGCACCATTTTTATCAGTGGTAGCCAAAATGGCGCCGATGGCCCGAGAGCGGGACATCGTGCTGGGACACCCCCCCCCCCCCCCCCCACTGGACCACCAGGTAATTTAACATTTTGGGGGGGTTTGGGAGGGTGGGGGAGGGTAAAGGATTGGTTTTAAAGGGTTGGGGTGGGTTTAGGGGTTGTTTTGGTGTGCCGGTTTTCTCGCCCTCCCCCCAAATAATTCCCGTACTCAATTTAACGATTTTTCATGATAAATCGAGGGAATTCCTATTTATCGAGTCCCTGACTGATTAATGACAATTTTAAAATTATCGGACGATAATTTAAATCGTTAAAAAACGATTCACATCCCTAATATTTAGACTCTGGAATTTTTTGCCAGGGGATGTGGTTAGTAGAGGTGTGAATCGTTTGCCCTATCGTCTTAACGATCAAAATCATCTGGCAAGAGAAGAAAATCGTGTTTGGCACGATTTTTTAGTTAAAAAATCGTTTTTTCCGATTAGTGCACACTAACGGGAGTTAGTGCGCACTAACCGGGAGTTAGTGTGCACTAACCATTGTTAGTGCGCACTAACAGAAAATGATACAATTTGACACTTTTCAGGACAGTTAAGGTCAGTTTAGGAATGAATATGTATTCCTATTGGCTGCCCTCTTATTTATTCATGTTACCAAGGTTCCCACTGACAATATATGGGGGATGGGAAATGGAAACAGTTGGTAGCTTGACAAAAAAAGTAATGTGATCAGTCAATGTGACTAGAACTTGTGCCCTAACCCTGATACCAGGGGTGTTGTGATCTTCCTGCACACAGTGCCCTATCCCTGATACCAGGGGTGTTGTGATCTTCCTGCACTCAGTGCCATATCCCTATTAATACCAGGAGTGTTGTGATCTTCCTGCACAAAGTGCCCTAACCCTGATACCAGGGGTGTTGTGATCTTCCTGCATGCAGTGCCCTAACCCTGATACCAGGGGTGTTGTGATCTTCCTGCACAAAGTGCCCTATCCCTAATACCAGGAGTGTTGTGATCTTCCTGCACAAAGTGCCCTAACCCTGACACCAGGAGTGCTGTGATCTTCCTGCACAAAGTGCCCTATCCCTAATACCAGGAGTGCTGTGATCTTCCTGCACACAGTGCCCTAACCCTGATACCAGGGGTGTTGTGATCTTCCTGCATGCAGTGCCCTATCCCTATTAATACCAGGAGTGTTGTGATCTTCCTGCACAAAGTGCCCTAACCCTGATACCAGGGGTGTTGTGATCTTCCTGCATGCAGTGCCCTAACCCTGATACCAGGAGTGTTGTGATCTTCCTGCACAAAGTGCCCTATCCCTAATACCTGGAGTGTTGTGATCTTCCTGCACAAAGTGCCCTATGCCTAATACCTGGAGTGTTGTGATCTTCCTGCACAAAGTGCCCTAACCCTGATACCAGGAGTGCTGTGATCTTCCTGCACAAAGTGCACTATCCCTAATACCAGGAGTGTTGTGATCTTCCTGCACAAAGTGCCCTAACCCTGATACCAGGAGTGCTGTGATCTTCCTGCACAAAGTGCCCTATCCCTAATACCAGGAGTGCTGTGATCTTCCTGCACACAGTGCCCTAACCCTGATACCAGGGGTGTTGTGATCTTCCTGCATGCAGTGCCCTATCCCTATTAATCCCAGGAGTGTTGTGATCTTCCTGCACACAGTGCCCTATCCCTGATACCGGGATGTGTGCAAGAAGATCACAACACCCCCGGTAACTATTGTATTGTGTTCTTTAACGATTTAAGACGATATTAAAATTATCGGACGATAATTTTAATCGTTGAAAAACAATTCACATCCCTAGTGGTTAGTGTTACGGTCGTGGACCCTTGGGCTGGCTGAGACGGTAGATGTTATACTGTGGGGACCCACAGGAAGTGTCACAGCCAGGAGGCGGCGCTGAAGAGACTCTGGAGGCGACTTCACCACTGGAAGCCCGAGATCACCCCAGGAGGGACCCGGGCCTCTTGGACTTAGGCAGGACCCTATGCGACCAAGGATCCAGGCAGTGGCTGACGAGGTGGATGGTGAGGATGGCTGGACCCAGGAGGCCGGAAGAGTCTTTACCCTCGGAAGCCCGCGGCTCCCCTGGGAGGAGCCCGTGAGAGCCCGAATCGCTGGGACTTAGGAGAATCCTCTGGGCCAGCAAGTACCGGGTACCTGAGGGGGTGGAAGAAGCCAAGTCGGAGTCCAGAAACGAAGCCGGGTCAGAAGCCAGAAGTCAGAGATTCAAACCAAAGCCAGGGGCAGGAGTTGAAAACAGAGTCGTGGGACGGAGCCGGGTCGGAAGCCAGAAGTCAATACCAAAACCAGGAGCGGAAGCTGAGACAGAGTCAGGAGACGAAACCGGGTCAGAAGGCAGAAGAGACGATCCAGATCCAAGCAGCAACTAGACACTCAGCAAACTGAGAGAACCTTGTTGCAAGGCAGGGACTTAACCAAGCTGTCTGACGTCATCTGGAGGCCATCCCCTTGATTTCCCGTGCTGGCTCCTTTAAGAGCCGAGCTCCCGTGTGCGCCTAGGAGGCGGGGCCCAGCGCGTTGGGTAGGCAGTGTCTCCCTCGCGAAGGGAGAGCTGCGGTGGCAGCCATGTCGGGCCTGGATGGCCGAAGATGAGTCCGCGCGGGCCAGGCCGGCCCTGAGGTAGGAGGAGGGACTGGGGTACGGGCCGGTCCCATAACCCCTAATGCAGCTAGTGTGGCTGGGTTTAAAACAAGTTTGGATAAGTTCTTGGAGAAGTCCATTACCTGCTATTAATCAAGTTGACTTAGGGAATAGCCACTGCTATTACTAGCATTAGTAGCGAGGGATATATTTAGTTTTTGGGTACTTGCCAGGTACTTGTAGCCTGGATTGGCCACTGTTGAAAACAGGATTCTGGGCTTGATGGACCCTTGGTCTGACCCAGCATGGTATGTTCTTATGTTCTTATGCCCCACTCTGTTTTAGAATCTTTTCACTTGTGCACATAGCGGGAGACACATGCGTCCATGGATAACTTATAAAATCTGCTCAGCACGTGTCGGCCCAGCTTGGTGTGTTTCTCCGGGTTTTGGCACGCACACAGCTTTTAAAATTTGCCTTTTAAAGAGTGAGAAGGAGCTGCATGAATTGTCACATTGCATAAGCTGTGTTTACACTGGTTATAGATAGAATGTCCCCGAATTTTAACCACAAAATACGTAATTGTCCTGCTAGTAATTTCCCCTTCCTTCTCAGATATGTGCCCCTCAGACTGCATCATGTGTATAAGTAGGGTCCTGAGTTTAACATATTTCTCTTCTTGCAATTTGTCTTTTTTTTTTCATTTTCCTTTCTGTGCCTTACCAATATATCAAAACTCTTTTCTGCTACTGCCACTTCCTTCTTCTCCAGGGCTTGATCTGCTGCTGCCTCTTCCTCTCAAGCCCCAATCTGCTTCACTCTCTTCCATGACCCAATCTGCTGCTGCTGCTGCTTTGTCCTCCCCTCCTTTTTCCTCCCCAGTCCCAATCTGCCAATATAGCCACCTCCTTCTCTCTCCCTGACCCCCAGCTACAGTAAAGATATTTAGAGCATGAAAGAAAGAAAAATATCTTAAATGCTTCATTTATACTCTCTACTATGGATGCACATAGGAAATGTCAACAACATTTCCTGTTATGTTTCTTGACATTTTCAAAAATTTCATTTTGAGAAAAAAAAAAAAAGTAAAAAAAAATCGCTCTGAGGTCAACCCAAAGCTATCCCAGTTCTCTCCAGGCTTGACCTGAGGCTTTCCTGGGAGGTAGTGGAAGCCAAGCACAGAACAGAACTGGAATTCAAGAAAGCTTGTGATGAGCAGAGATAATCTCTAGCTGTAAAAAAAAATGAAAGGAAAGATCATCTGGGGTCTATAGCAGGAAATAAAATGGACAGGTCCTTATCTGCCATCAGATTCGACCTTGCCTTTTACTCTTCTTTCTGTACTGACATAATCTTCTGAGCAGGCCTAGGCTTTTCCCCTGCATTTATTTCTCATGATGAAGCACCTAATTTCATTGCATGTGTGATAAATCATAAAAATAAAGTTGAATTACCAGCATCTGCTGAGACAATGCAAACATTATTCACTGTTATTTGAGTTGTATCAAATTTCATTTTTGTCCACATAAAATATCTCCAGAATAACTGCTTTACTGTTTGTCAGAAATCAAATATTTGCCTCTATTTGCCCTTCAGAGATTACATAGGTGGTGGGGGATCTGACCCCTCTGTCTCTGTTCTAACGTGAGTTAATATCTCTTAACTTTCCCTTTGCCTACAGAACCAACCTCAACTTCATTTGTTTTATACTCTCTGAGGAAGGGGCATTAGTAGTCCCAAAAGCTTGAAGCCCTGAGCCGTGTTATACTTGGAAAGGGATAATATCTATATAACTGCAATTCTGGATTCTTTATAAACCCCTTCTATATCACACACCTATATGTATGAAATTTTGCTTTATGTGATGAAATGCTAAAATATAAATATGGAGAGCAATTTTCAAAAGCATTTCCACACATCGAACAATGTCTTACCTGCAGAAATGGCCTTCTAAAAACGTGCCTGCCCAATATTCAAGTAAATGTAAGCACACACTGTCCATTGATGCATACGTTTACCCAGACTGAGTGGAGGCATTCCTGAGGGCACAGTTGGGGCCGGGAGTACACATGTATTTTCCCTTTGAAAACTGCTGGGGGAAAAAGGTACCCAATGAGATTTCCACCTGCTTTTTCTGCAGGAACGTTTTCACCTTCAAAACACTGTTGGGTAAATTTTCAAAGCCCAGCGCATGCAAATACCAGGAGATACGCGCGTGGTCGGGCCGAGAGCGCGCGAATGCATTTTCAAAACGGCCCGGCCACGCGCGTATCTCCCGGTACACGCTGAAGTGCCGGGCCTTTAAAACGGGGCGGGCTGGGGCCGGCTGGCTCAGCGCCATTAGACCCTGTCTCAGGGAAGCAAGCGTCATCAGCCTGCCAGCGCACAAAACTTGCTACTGCTCAGGAGAGCAGGTAAGTTCCATAACAAAAAAAAATAGGGTAGGTAGGTCGGGTTTAGGGGTCAGGGAGGAAGGTTAGGTAGGGGGATAGGGAACCGCGTGCACATGGACGCCTGCGCAGCCATTTACAAATTTACCCCTGTGTGTGCTTTTGAAAATGAAAACTATGGGGCAGATTTTAAAAAAATACGCGAGCGCGTACTTTTGTTCGCGCACCAGGCGCGAACAAAAGTACGCTGGATTTTATAAGATACGCGCGTAGCCGCGCATATCTTATAAAATCCGGGGTCGGCGCACGCAAGGGGGTACACATTTGTGCAACCTGCGCGCGCCGAGCCCAGCGCGGCCTGCCTGTTCCCTCCGAGGCCGCTCCGATTTCGGAGCGGCCTCGGAAGGAACTTTTCTTCGCCCTCCCCCCACCTTCCCCCACCTTCCCCTCCCTTCTCCTACCTAACCCACCCACCCCCCCCCCTTAACTTTGCGCGCGTTGCCGGCAGCCCCGCTCCGTCCTTCGGTCCCAGGGGCGTGGTCCGGAGGCCTCGACCACGCCCCTGGGCGTGGTCGAGGCCTCCGGACCACCCCGGACATGCCTCCTCCCTCCCCTTTTCAAAAGCCCCGGGACTTACGCGCGTCCCAGGGCTTTACGCGCGCCGGCGGCCTATGCAAAATAGGCCGCCGGCGCACGAGGGCCCTGTGCGCGTAAATCCTGAAGGATTTATGCGCGCGGGCCTTTTAAAATCCGTCCCTAAGTGCATTGCTGCCTTCCCCCACCCTATCCCTACCCTGGCAATGCCTCCACTTAATTTGAGTAAAAGTGTATGCATTAAGCTGGAAGATGGTGGATAATTTTCAAAAAGCCCTTTTATGCTGGTAAGAAGCCATTTACCCACCTACATGGCTTTTGAAATTTGCCTCGCTTAGATTTTCAAAGCCATTTATGTGCACAAAACATGATTTTTATGCACATAAATGGTTTTAATATAGCAGCCCGGGGCTTGATGCACATACAAGTACATGCAGAACCCAATTTCCTGTGTACTTTTACATGCACTGGAAAGATACAGTCCAGGGATGGAGCTGGGACTCGTTCACATACATTTTATTTCCCAAAGTATGGGTATAAATTAACTGGCACTAAGTATGCCCTACGAAGAGCAGGTATAACCTAGTGTGGGTTATTTTGTGTGCAATGCACTTACCGGAGTATTGTCAATGCAAACTTATAAGCTTAAATTCCCTTTGACAATGTGGTGTATGTACAAATTACATGCAGACTCACTCTCCCCCTACCAGCACAGTTATTTATTTATTTATTTATTTATTTAAAAACTTTTCTATACCATCATTAAGTTAGGTACCATCATAACGGTTTACAATAAGGCACAAATGTTAATATTGGAAACAGCTGCCGGCAAGCACAACTAACTTCAGGTTGGGCCGTGAAGTAAGTTGGAAAACACCAGAAATAAAAGCAAAAAGGTAGGATTTAAGGGTTGGGGAGGAGAGGGGAAGGGGAAAGGAGGTTAGGGTAGTGGGTAGGGAAGTTTCCTCCCAGTCCGCTCCTTAATTGGAACGGACTGGGAGGAAACTGGGAAAGGCCGGGATGTGTGACCGCGTGAAAATTGCATTAGTCTTCCCTCCCCCCCCCCCCCCCCCCCCCATGCGTGCCGCCTGCACATGTGTGCGTGGATTATAAAATCTGGCACGCACCTTTGAAAATCTATCCTTAAGATGGCAAAAAATCTCTTTTTTTTTTTGAATAACAGCTAAAGAAAACAGTAACTTCTTTCAAGTAGAGTCTGAAAAGATATAAGGGTAGATTTTCAAATGTGCACTGCCCCGGCCCACCTACCCAACTCTACCTCTCCCTGCCCCGGGAATGCCTCTTGTGTGTATGCTAAAAGTACATGCATAATTAAACTGCTTCTATATGCCCTGGCCACCAGTTGATTTTCAAAAGACGATTTATGCATATCAAGTAGATTTTATGCAAATAAGTTCTTTAGAAAATCAACCTCTTCATGTATGACCTTATTTCTATAATATTTTTGAGTCATGTAAAAAATACCCAACTATCTAGATATACATAGCATTTTATTCTTAAAATCAAGTATTTGAATCATTTGGGGAACATCTTGCTCTGTTACAGTCTTATATCAATAGTAATAATGATTTAACATAAATATATTGACAGTATATGAATGTTCAGCTTCTCCATTACCTTCCCTTCTTTCTATCTTTCTTTCACAACACACACACACACACACACACACACACACACACACACTTCTTCCCTTGCTCATATAGCCTTTTCTGATCATTTGTATTATATCGTGCATTCTAGAAACCAATTTCTTGGTCTGAAATTAATTTATTTTTCTCGGTCAATACAAATTTAAGAATTTTAGCTGCAGATTTAACTGAACTAAAAAGAAACTCATTTTTTGGCATCACAGGTTTTAGAAGGAGAAATTCACTTAACCTGAGCTTTGGTATTCTTTTATGAAAACTTTAAACTAGATCCTGTTCTATAGATTCTCAAACACTGGTACAAAAAAAACCAAACCCAAATATTTTCTCTCCTGTGAAACAAAAACTTTCTGGCAGAACCTTGTATTCTCCAGCAGTACCACTTTGCCTCAGAAATAATCTAGTTTTGCCAGCATACTGTTACATTTGAACACTGAAACCATATATGGGTATTTACTGAAATTTCTATTATTACAAAACATATAATTCTCTTATATCTGGCTATGAGACAGTACGACATACAAATGCCTGCTGTCCTTACTACACATACATGGTTTATTTATTTCATAAAAATACATACACAAGGCTCATTTCATCTAAAACAATTTGTTTTCTGGAGGGTAAACAGTAGATAAACATTCTCAATCACTACTGCCATCACAGCAGATATTTGTGAGATAATCTAAAATAAATAAATAAATACATAAATAAATAAATAAAGGAAGCATTTGTCACAGCTATCTGAAGCCCTTAGGAGGCGGATCTCCATTTCTACCTTCTACAACACCTAAACATATGCAAATCTAACACCACTTTTGGTAGCTATCAGATCTGAAATTATTTACTCTTGCCTGAGGCTGGCATAACTCAGAGCTGGATTACTGTCACAATCAAAATCTCTAGAAGATAAAGCTGGTTTTATTAGTTTTATTTGTTGCCTTGCAAATATTTACATTTTTGGCTCTGCTGTAAACCCTTTTCATTGAAAATATGAGTTTTATATCCGTGGTATGTCACAACCCAATGACTGACATTTGTTCAGAATCACTCAGACAATAAACCCCTGATCTCACAGGACAAATTAACAAACTAACAAACAGATGGCATAAAATGTGTATTCATATTGGCATATGCAGTTTGCTTTATTATAACCTTCCTAGAGTGCTATGGATATAAGTGAAAAATAAATTTCAAGAAGAAATAAATACACAAAGCCAAATAGTGCAGCAGTCAAGAATCAAGTGGCTTCGTAATCCAGAGACTAGGCAAGTGGAAAAGGCAGAACATTCTTTTTCATATACCCAAGGAACTTTATTTATAGTATCTTTCAGAGATGTGAATCGGAACTGATATCGGATCCGATTCTGGTTCCGATTCACATCTTTAGTATCTTTAAATAAGTAGTACTTACAGACAGTATAAATAAATACAGCTGAATCCCCTGACATTTATTTCGTGAACAGGGATGGATTACTGATTGTAGATGGCTTTATGGATGCCCATTTTGGCCACTAGTGATTAAATGGCTGAGAAATATTGATGACATTTTGATCATCTTGCAGGGTTTCTGAAGTACAATTTTTTTTTTCTCTTCCTGGATTGTATTAATACATGTCTCACCAATCTACGGTTTGTCCACTCCATACATGAATCTCAGATTTCTTTCCTTGATGTGTTGATAAGTGTGCAGCATGGGCATTTGCTAATTTCAATTTACTTTCTGGAAACAGATTAGAACACCCTGATGTCCTACAGAAATCATCATCCCTGTATATATTAAGTGGTAATATACCTGCTGGCCAATTTCTTAGGCAATTTCTCATGACGATTTCATCAGCCAAGCAAAAACAAATGGCCCATCATTTTTTGGCATGCGGGTACCCATGACCCTTTGTTAAGAAGGCTTTTAAACAGGCACTTTTGCGTATCAACAATGGCTCTTTTTACCCTCCACCATAGATGACCCTGACATGCTTACTTGCATCCTTCAGTATTTTAATTGAGTGGAATGGCTTAGTAACATTATTAACTCTCCATCCGGTCTTTTCCACTATACCATGTTTTGTCTTCCATAGAGGCCGCAATCTCCAGGACCTACTGATTGCCTCTGAGCTACCTATGCGAGCCTTTTGTGGGCATTCTATGTTTTGACTTCCTTCCAGTAATAAGAAGTTATTTTTCTCATCAGACTGCAACACTACCTATGTGGTCCATGTGATTCTTTGTACCTGTCCTTTCTTTTTTGTAGGAAAGACAATTTGAGCAGTCCTCAATCAAATCTTTAAACATTGTAGTTGTTTGTGCCATCAGCGGGTGGAAGCTCCATTCGCTTCACATTGGATGCAGGCACAACACAATGTACAAGACCTGCGATTTTTCATGTTTGATAGAATCATCCTTTGAAGTAGGTGTGGTAATTATCCTAATATATACTATTGCAAAGAGAACAGAGCTGAAGTTTTACCTGCAATCATATCCCGGCAGCCTAAACCTGGAAATTGAATGGTCTCTATTCTACTGATTTATTTCTATTATTCTACTCTTTATCTCCATTTAGGATGTGTGACTATGTGTTTTTGACAGGTTTTCTATCCCTACATTCTGATTGGCTTGTCTTTCTGATTGGTGGATTTGGGTCATGAGACTTATGGCACATTTTTGAAACAATAAGTATATGGCTCTATTCTATAGCATCCTTGCTATACTGTACACAGACTAAACAGTACGATGTTTGCTGACATATGCAGGTGAGTTTTCTCCTGGTGGTTACAGTGGCATGATTTCTGACAAATCTATTTATTTATGTATTTATTTATGTATTTATTTATTTAAGTTTTTTTTTTCTATACCGACATTCATAAATACATATCACATCGGTTTACATGGAACTAGGATAGCAAAAAATTAACATCGAATAACATGGGGAAAGGAAGAAAAAGAAAGAGAAAAAGTTACATTGAACAGGGAGAAAAGAACTTGGATGTGGGAGGAAACAGATATCAACATCGAGATTAAAATAGTAGAGATGGAAAAAAGGTGGCTAAACTGAGTCATAATTAAGCCATTTGAATTAGGCAAAATGAATGTCAACTGATAAGCCTTTGATTTATATGTGTTATGAGGGAATAGGGGAAGAAGAAAGACAATAGGAGTCAGCCTGTAAATTTAATGATTATGTTGATTAGGAAGTTAAGGGGAAGATGGCTGACGGAGAGAGAGTAAGGGAGGTAGGAAGGGGTGAGAGGGCCACCGCAGATGGAGAAGTGCTGCAGTGGCCTCCTGCCACAAAGCTGGGGATCCTGGTGGCACTTCTTGCCGTGAAGGGCGGTGGTGGCAACAAGGCCGGGGTGCAAGCCGAGCATCCCGGCGGGCTTCTGGTGATAGTGGAGAGTGAAGGGCCTGCTCGTGGGATGGGCTTCGCGAGCAGGATCGTAACAATTGTTGGCTATCACAGTACACTCAGCAAAGCTTTATATCACAATGATCTTACTACAACACCTGGCCTAGCAGCCAAAAGACATTTATTTATTTAGAAACTTGACATAGATAGAAATATGCAATCCTTGCCAAAAAAAAATATTCAAAATAATTAGATGAATATGTAAAAATTTGTGCATCTATCAAATTAGTTTGATATGCTATTTTGTTAAAATCAAGCACAGATTATCAAGAATTAGCAAATCTGCATCAGGTTTGAGTGCACTGTGATATGCGGCCAGTAGTGGATGATATATGATGACCCATTCATTACTATATTTTGATATGTAGCATTTATGGGGGCAATTATTAGTAAACTTGTTGCAGCAAAGTCTATAGGTATTTAATGTCTATGGATCTTGAAGGATGTTTTCAAAAGGTAACTATTTGGGTAGTTTATGTTTTGCAAATTATGAACAAAATTACAGGAAAAGCAATTTTCAAAGACATGTCCATAGGTAAAACTGTGATTTACAGAAGGAAAAGGGCTCTTTGAAAATTGCCTGTTGAGGTAGCCTAGTAGTTAGAGCAACACACTAAAAACCAGAGAAGCCAGGGTTGAAATCCTACCAGTACTTTTTGTGCTCTGGTCAACACACGTCACCCTCAGTTGCGTCAAGCAAAAAGTTAGGGGGTCATTTTAGGTGTTTACAGTGCCATAAATGACTTAATAGAGTAATAATATGCACTATTTGACCCCAAATGGTAATGAGCTATTTTGCATGTAAATGCATTACAAATACATGCAAACATCTCATTATTAGGCAATTATATGGTAATAGAATTACATGGCTTGCCTGAAAAATCACAAACCATGTTATTTTCATGAAAATTAACTGCAACTCTGAAGCTGTGTTATTTTTCTCCAGGAGCAGTGTTTTAGAGCACCCAAGCAGCCTGAGTCCCCCATCCCAAAGTGTAAAAAGGACTCTGGGATCTTGTGCAAACCCTCCTGTCCAATCTCTCACCCCCACTGCCTCTAGAGGCAGCCCCACTGCAATATATTTTTTAAAGTTGTTACTCATGTGCTGCAGGGTCTCTCCCCTTTTTAACAACTCTGCTCCTTTCTCAAATTGCACCCTGCCACCTCCAAACCCGCCCCTAGGCCTCTGGAGTCCCCACCGTAGTCTACACTTTGGATCGCCCCCAGTCATACCATTTAATCCCTGGTGGTCTAGTGGGAACCTGAGGGCCTCTTAGGCATTGAGACCTGCGCTATCTCAGTAAAAATGGCACTCTTCAACTTATTCCCCATCACATGATAGGGGCAGACGTTGAAAAGTGGCTGGCTGAAACCATTTTTGCTGAGATAGTGCATGGCCAGAAACCAGGGGGCGGGCACTATGATTCCCACTTGCCCACCAGGGGTTGAAAAGTAAAACGAAAGGGGTTGCGGGGTCAGGTATGAGCTAGGGTGGGGGTTTGGAGGCCTGAAGAAGGGTCTGGAAGCTTGGGGGATTTGGAAGGTGGAGAGTCGAATTTTCAGAGCAGCAGGGTAGGGAAAGGAGAGGAGGGGCCCTCACTGCACACTTAAAAAGTGTTGTTTTAATTTTGTTGCTTTGGGGCCACATCTAGGGGCAGTGGGGAGGGTGGTCTCACAAAACCTCCTGGGATTTTGCACACTTTGGGATGGGGGGGGGGGGGTTGCTCCGCTTGTGTCCTTTCACAAGGAGGTGGCCATCACATGTCATTTCTTGGGCCAGCTAAGCTGTGGTATTTTTCCTGGTGGTGTTTTACTGAATACTCTTCTGGGGAAAATACCACAACCAATTAAATGACCCCTCTTAGATTGTAAGCCCTCGGGAACTGGGAATTACCTACTACACCTACGTGAAACTTGCATTGGGCTACCACTGAAAAGGCATGAGCTAAATCTAAAAATAAAAGTACAACACAGTATGTAGTGCTAGACTGTGCCTACCTTTGCACAGAAAGAGAGGTGTTCTTGGGTGAGGAATTGGGGAGATGTTAGCAAATACTCGTGTATGCTTGTAATTTTTCTGGAAAACACATCTGTACAAGTAGGAGTTGCAGATCTGTCTGTATACTTTTTCCGATCCATTATTCCATTTCCTTTTGAAAATTGACCCAAAGTCTATGGGAAAAGGTATGCGTAGACTTTACACTTCTGCACACAATTTGAAAGTTGTTGTCTTAGTCAGCTAGTCATTGACTGGTTTCCTAAAATGTTAGCCTTGAGGATCTACCTACCTAATTCCTTCCTTTTTAATTTAGATAGATAGACCCTTTTGATAAACGTCTTACCCCTCCTTAAGCTGTCATACCACCTGGCACTCACCTCCACTCCTATATTCTATTTGCATAATACCCTTTACCTGAGATGAGGTCCTCATGGGCCACTCAGTGTGGGCTGCAGCACTTTCATAGAAACCTTTGATGTCTAGTCAACTTCCTAGCCTCAGGATCCATATCTTATTTTTCACAAATTTCCAATGAAAGGCTAGTCAAACAAGGGAGAGTGTATCCCCTCCTATCTCAGTCACACTAGGTTCACAATGGTGCCCTCCACATATTCCCCTCCCAGTTCCCCCACTCCATCCTCCTCAGGCTTAAAAAAATAGTACTAGCATCTGGATCACCAGCTGATCCCCTCTTTGCTATTAGAAAAACTCCAAGTGCCTCCCACCCCTTAAATCCCCTGAAAACCTAAAGTCAATCAGGAGAAAAAAGTTTTATTCGCCCACTTCAGTTGAATACAAATTTCTGTTAGTGCTGAGAATCTACTGCTATTTAGTATTCATTTATTCACTGCATTGTCAGTAAACAGAGCAATCAGACTGAAGCTTTGAATGGGGATTGGTCTGAATGGGGTTGGAGGGGGTTGGAGGGGGAAGGGATGAGATCAGGAGAGAGGGACCAAATTTCAGCACTATCTTTTTTATCTGAAGAGGATGGGGAGGTGAGTGGCAAGAAACGCTGAGGAGCTGGGATGTGGCACTGTTACCATTTTACATCTGAAGGGATCAAGAGGGGTCTAGGCAGCAGCTCTTGGTTTTCTAAATGCACAGAGGAAGAAAGGATCAGGGTCTTGGAGACTGGGGGCATTTTTATGTTGAGAGTTGCAGGCCAAATTTAGGAATTGCTCTAGATTCAGCCAGCCAGATTATGTGGTTACCACTGAAAATCACCATTAGCTGGCAAAATTTATCCCACACTCTAACCCCACTCAACATCTCACCCAGATATTGATCAGCTAAATTCAGATGTCTAGTGAAATTTATGCAGCTAAATTCAGCCGGTTAGCCCAGTTAATTTTCAAAGGCTTTTATATAGATGGCTAAGCCCTTTCTTAGCCAGCTAGATCCCTTCTGAATACTAACCACCTAGCAAATGGAGCAACCTTAATGATAATAATAACCTTAACTATTATTAGTAAAAATGTGTAACCTATCATTAAAATCATCCATTGTACCTGAAGACTGGAGGGTGGCTAATGTAACCCCAATATTTGAAAAGGGCTCCAGGGGTGATCCGGGAAACTACAGACCAGTTAGCCTGACTTCAGTGCCAGGAAAAATAGTGGAAAGTGTTCTAAATATCAAAATCACAGAACACATAGAAAGACATGGTTTAATGGAACAAAGTCAACATGGCTTTACCCAGGGCAAGTCTTGCCTCACAAATCTGCTTCACTTTTTTGAAGGAGTTAATAAACATGTGGATAAAGGTGAACCGGTAGATGTAGTATATTTGGATTTTCAGAAGGCGTTTGACAAAGTTCCTCATGAGAGGCTTCTAGAAAAAGTAAAAAGTCATGGGATAGGTGGCGATGTCCTTTCATGGACTGCAAACTGGCTAAAAGACAGGAAACAAAGAGTAGGATTAAATGGACAATTTTTTCAGTAGAAGGGAGTGGGCAGTGGAGTGCCTCAGGGATCTGTATTGGGACCCTTACTTTTCAATATATTTATAAATGATCTGGAAAGAAATACGACAAGTGAGGTAATCAAATTTGCAGATGATACAAAATTGTTCAGAGTAGTTAAATCACAAGCAGATTATGATAAATTGCAGGAAGACCTTCTGAGACTGTAAAATTGGGCAACCAAATGGCAGATGAAATTTAATGTGGCTAAGTGCAAGGTGATGCATATAGGGAAAAATAATCCATGCTATATTTACCCAATGTTAGGTTCCATATTAGGAGCTACCACCCAAGAAAGAGATCTAGGCATCATAGTGTATAACACATCATCGATTCAGTGTGCTGAAGCAGTCAAAAAAGCAAACAGAATGTTGGGAATTATTAGAAAGGAAATGGTGAATAAAACGGAAAATGTCATAATGCCTCTTATCGCTCCATGGTGAGACCGCACCTTGAATACTGAATACAATTCTGGTCGCTGCATCTCAAAAAAGATATAAGGTTGTGATGGAGAAGGTACAGAGAAGGGAGACCAAAATGATAAAGGGAATGGAACAGCTCCCCTATGAGGAAAGACTAAAGAGGATAGGACTTTTCAGCTTGGAGAAGAGACGGCTGAGGAAGGATATGATAGAGGTGTTTAAAATCATGAGAGGTCGCTCCAGGCGCAAACAAAAGTAAGCTGGATTTTAGTAGATACGCGCGGAGCCGCGCATATCTACTAAAAAACCTGGGTCGGCGCGCGCAAGGCTATCAATTTTGTATAGCCGGCGCACGCCGAGCCGAGCGGCCTACCCCTGTTCCCTCCGAGGCCGCTCCGAAATCGGAGCGGCCTCGGAGGGAATCCTCTAACACCCTCCCCTAACCTTCCCCTCCCTTCCTCTACCTAACCCACCCGCCCGGCCCTGTCTAACCCCCCCCCTTACCTTTGTTGGGGGATTTACGCCTCCCAGAGGGAGGCGTAAATCCCTGCGCGCCAGCGGGCCTCCTCCGCGCCGGGCCGCGACCTGGGGGCGGGTACGGAGGGCGCGGCCATGCCCCCGGACCGCCCAGGGCCGTAGCCACGCCCCCCGTACCCGCCCCCAAAACGGCGCGCCGACAGGGACCGCCCCCGACACGCCCCCGACACGCCCCCCTCGGAGAACCCCGGGAATTACGCGAGTCCCGGGGCTCTGCGCGTGCCGGTGGGCCTATGTAAAATAGGCGCACTGGCGCGCAGGGCCCTGCTCGCGTAAATCCGGGCGGATTTACGCGAGCAGGGCTCTGAAAATCCGCCCCTTAGTGTAGCTGTGTTTAAAAAAGGATTGCTAAGTTCTTGGAGGAGAAGTCCATTACCTGCTATTAATTAAGTTGACTTAGAAAATAGCCACTGCTATTACTAGCAACAGTAACATGGAATAGACTTAGTTTTTGGGTACTTGCCAGGTTCTTATGGCCTGGCTTGGCCACTGTTGGAAACAGGATGCTGGGCTTGACGAACCCTTGGTCTGACCCAGTATGGCATGGTCTTATGTTCTTATGTAATCCTCATCCCCGAGTACGGACCGCAGCCCATTGAGGCCTTAAAAAAATTTAAGTCTATCAGGCTAACTCTTTACACAGCCTCTTATCTCCAAGGCCTGGATTCTTTGTCGAGTGGGGGGCGGAGGGAGGAGATTATTTCCAAGGCCCGAGTTCTAGGGATGACCCTTTTCATTTTGTATGCTATATGTGCCAATAACCACAAGGAAGTCAGTTGGTTAGTGTCCAAAATTAAACTTTGTTTTACTATCACAAAAATCAGATAAGAATGGCACAATTAAACTTAATCCACAATACCACAGGATTTCTTTATCTGTTACAATCTCTTTCTTCTATCTGTGCAGGATTCTCTTAAACCAGGTCAAGGGAACTTCTACCCTCCAGGGTTTGGGAAAAAGAATAGTCCCCTCCCCAGATGGGCAGGGTATCCCTTAGAAGGGCAGGATGCCCCTTCTAAACTGGCAGAAATATAAATTTACTATCTCGGCACAAGGTGAAATCTCCAGATGGGTGTCCTCAGTGTTCTCAATTCTTTCTTTACTCATGATTAGTTGGTTCTCTGGGTTTCTGCATTTCTAAAGGGATTCCAGATGAGCAGAATCCACATAATTAGATGGGCATGAAGAGGGGCAGCCAAACCTTCCTCCCAGATCATCCAAAGTAAAGTCATGTTCCCAAAATTGATGCAAACACTGGAAGGTCCTGGCCTCAGGTCACCACCTTCTCCCTCCTCGTTGAGGGGAAGGTCTTCTCCCCAAAACAAGGTTTCCCATTGTCTGAGTCCAGTGGTGTATGCGGTCTCTCCAGGTTTCCTACCAGGTAAAATGTCTTTAAGCCCAAAATATTCTTGGGATACAGCTCTTAACTGCCAGGGAGTGGATAGGAAAAAGCAGATTCCCGCCCCAACTCCCAGACTATCAGCAGGGCTTGCTGGAGCCCCAGAGCAATTCCAAAAATCCAAACTCAGGGAAAACCTTCAGATACATCCTCAACCTCCAAAAACAAGCTACACAGCCCCAGAGCTCTGAATGGACAGCTGCTATAAAACCTCTAAGCTGAATAGGATTCAGGAAAACAAATGTCTCAGTGGAAAAATTAACAATACATTTAGATGAAAATCGCAAAAAGAATCAAGCCCCTAAATCATATACTTTAGTTGCATAACAAGAAAGGCTTTCCTGGGTAGCCCTGGAAAAATCAGGAGAAATTTGAATCCTGCCACCCGTGAAAGAAATATTCAAAGCTTGAAAATGCAAGAATTGGATGCTGGTCAAAGTTTGTGACTTTTTCCTCCGGTAGTAGTCTCAAGAATAGTAGAAATGCCCAAGGATTCACCTCCAGAGTACAATACAGCTTGTGCAACACCTACTCTATCAGTTCTCTTAGCTGGAAAGAGATAAAAGGTCTTATGAATTAATGAAAGAGCAAATTTAGAAAGCCCAAGAACGCCTTTCATTTAGATCTTAAAAAGTTCTGAAGTTGAGACTACTGGGAAATTTAATATCCTTAGATAAGATGATCTTGCATACGTTTCTAATGACTCCAGCCTATGGTGCATTAGAAAATTATCTTGAATCAAAATATTATGAACAGACAAAACCTTCTCCAGATCTGTTTCCATCACATATATTTTTTCAGGACATACAGAGGCAAGAGTCTACTGAGCTTGTATTCTGGTTATAAAACTGTTCACAGGTGGAATTCAGAGAAGAGACTGCTGCACAGAAGATAGCACTGTCCAGATATGCTCCAGGGTTATAGGAGAAGGGTTAGATGGGGGAAGACTCAAGATGGAAATTGCAGGGGGCTCACCTTGATGTAATATGGCCAGAATTCCCCCATCAACCAGCCTTGCGGCTGTATCAGGGGCTTTGACTAAAGGCTGGATGTTCCCTGAGCCATTCTGAATCTGCAAAAATCCAGCTCCACTTTCCTGCTTAACCACTTCTTGGACAAATGCTGCCAACACCCTCTGGTCAACATCTGGGCTCTCCAGGCCCGGGGTCACATCAACTGATGATGGCATCACCTGCAGTTGATTTGGCAGGGTAGAGTCCTATCATCAGGACTCAACGAGAATTCCAGAAACGCTTCAGGCTGATGCAAAACACCCTTGGAGACAGCGGCATTGAAAGACAGTCCCGATGGTGCTGAAGCAAGGAGAAACTCCAGGATCATCGTTTGGCAGGGTAAAGGACATTTGCAGAGGAGAAGGGGGATCCCCTTGATGCCTTTCACATTTCTTCACCATAATTTAAGAGGAAAAAGATAATCAAAAAGGGAATGCCTTAGAAGCACTTTAAACAGCGTCCTCACCTGATGTCATCTTGGATCTCTCCCGATCAATTTTATTTTGAAGGTTAAGATTTTTAACTAATCTTTACAGATTAATTCAAGAGAGAAGAATGGGATTTCTTGGGCTTAGATCAGAGGTCTTAGCTTTGGGGGAAGGGGTCTTTTTTATTATGATACACGTGTAAATGTATTGTTAACTTAAACAATCAATGTTATGTGTTTTTCTCTCCTGAACAACTTCAATTGTTAGAGGATTCTCATAGAATTGTAATATCGTCTCCAGCACCTAGGTAATTCCAGGTTGTGATCTTTATTGTATTCAGGGCCTATCATGCTATCTGCGGTAATCTTAAATAATGTTGTCTATTTAAACTCCACAATTTCATTCTCTCTCCTTATTTAATTTGTATACTGTGGTAATGAGAAAAGTGAATTTAGATTGGAGTTTTTGCCTGTGAATTATTATATTTGCTTTGTATTATCATGAGGTTTCTAATATGCAAAGTTGTTTTATTTTGTATCAACATTTTTTTTCTAAATAAGAGTTTAAAACATATATATATATTGAGTCAGTGCAGAGTAGAAGAAAATAATATCATACTTCCAAATTTATGGTTATGTTTATTTATATAACCACACCAATTACAGAGAAAAGCATTCAACTTTATTATACAAGAACAATTTAAGGAATGTGTCCTAAAATATAAGCCCACTCACACATTCCTTAAATTGTTCTTGTATAATAAAGTTGAATGCTTTTCTCTAGTAATTGGTGTGGTTATATATACAGAGAGAAAGTGGTTCTTTTTCACCCATAGTGTATAATATATGTTTATTTATATGCCACCAAAAATCCTAGGTGGCTTACAACATTCATACACAATAAAACTAAATTTATAAAACACTTATCAAGCTTTTACAACATAACATAAGACAGAAAACAAAAAGATAAAATAATAATAATAAAATATAGTGAAATCTTATCACTGCTTCTAAAATAAGTAAAATAAAAGAATCACAGTTAATGATAAGCTTAAGAACATAAGAACATAAGAACATGCCATACTGGGTCAGAGCAAGGGTCCATCAAGCCCAGCATCCTGTTTCCAACAGTGGCCAATCCAGGCCATAAGAACCTGGCAAGTACCCAAAAACTAAGTCTATTCCATGTTACCATTGCTAGTAATAGCAGTGGCTATTTTCTAAGTCAGCTTAATTAATAGCAGGTAATGGACTTCTCCTCCAAGAACTTACCAATCCTTTTTTAAACACAGTTATACAATCTGCACTAACCACATCCTCTGGCAACAAATTCCAGAGTTTAATTGTGCATTGAGTAAAAAAGAACTTTCTCCGATTAGTTTTAAATGTGCCACATGCTAACTTCATGGAGTGCCCCCTAGTCTTTCTATTATCCGAAAGAGTAAATAACCAATTCACATCTACCCGTTCTAGACCTCTCATGATTTTAAACACATCTATCATATCCCCCCTAAGCCGTCTCTTCTTCAAGCTGAAAAGTCCTAACCTCTTTAGTCTTTCCTTATAGGGGAGCTCTTCCATTCCCCTTATCATTTTGGTAGCCCTTCTCTGTACCTTCTCCATCGCAATTATATGTTTTTTGAGATGCGGCGACCAGAATTGTACACAGTATTCAAGGTGTGGTCTAACCATGGAGCGATACAGAGGCATTATGACATTTTCCGTTTTATTCACCATTCCCTTTCTAATAATTCCCAACATTCTTGTTTGCTTTTTTGACTGCCGCAGCACACTGAACCGACGATTTCAATGTGTTATCCACTATGACACCTAGATCCCTTTCTTGGGTTGTAGCACCTAATATGGAACCTAACATTGTGTAACTATAGCATGGGTTATTTTTCCCTATATGCATCACCTTGCACTTATCCACATTCAATTTCATCTGCCATTTTGATGCCCAATCTTCCAGTCTCACAAGGTCTTCCTGCAATTTATCACAATCTGCTTGTGAATTAACTACTCTGAACAATTTTGTATCATCTGCAAATTTGATTATCTCACTCGTCGTATTTCTTTCCAGATCATTTATAAATATGTTGAAAAGTAAGGGTCCCAATACAGATCCCTGAGGCACTCTACTGTCCACTCCCTTCCACTGAGAAAATTGTCCATTTAATCCTACTCTCTGTTTTCTGTCTTTTAGCCAGTTTGCAATCCACAAAAGGACATCGCCACCTATCCCTTGACTTTTTACTTTTCCTAGAAGCCTCTTATGAGGAACTTTGTCAAATGCCTTCTGAAAATCCAAGTACACTACATCTACTGGTTCATCTTTATCCACGTGTTTATTAACTTCTTCAAAAAAGTGAAGCAGATTTGTGAGGCAAGACTTGCTTTGGGTAAAGCCATGCTGACTTTGTTCCATTAAACCATGTCTTTCTATATGTTCTGTGATTTTGATGTTTCGAACACTTTCCACTATTTTTCCTGGCACCGAGGTCAGGCTAACTTTTGCAAAATGCTGCCGCGCGTTTACTAATTCCAAAAAATGTGATCACATCACTCCAGTTTTGATGAACCTTCATTGGCTTCCTATCCATTCTCGAATCAAATACAAATGTCTGATGCTTATTCATAAAACTATTTATGGCAATAATAACGAATGGCTAAATGCAACTCTTCATATCCATACACCTTCGCGCAATTTAGGGTTCTTAGGTAAAGCACTTCTTTCAGTTCCATCTCCTAAGTCAGCGCATCTTAATGCAGTCAGAGAGTGGGCCCTTTCCATAGCTGGTCCAAAACTGTGGAATTCTCTCCCACTTGAATTACGTTAAGAAGAGAATATTCAATCTTTTAAGAAACAGCTAAAAACATGGTTGCTTATACAGGTTTTTAACATTGCAGTATGATTTCTTTTAATGACTCTCCCTGTGAAATTTAGAACATATAATGAATGTATATTTTAAAAACCCTATTTTGCTAGTTTGATTTTGAAAGAATTTGATGTATTTTATTATTTTTTAAAAAATTATTATATTATAATTTTACGTGCTTTTATTATTTATAGGGTTATTTATTCTATTTTTACTTTTATTTTATTGAACGATTTTAGGATATGTCATTAAAGACTGACCATTGATTTAGTGTAAACCGACTTGAAGTGTATACAATATGTTTCAGTATATAAAAATGCCTAAATAAATAAATAAATTTCACTGTCCATCTCACCATCTTGACCAGGTGGACGGTAGTATACTCCTATCACTATAGTCTTCCCCGACACACAAGGGATTTCTACCCATAAAGATTCAATTTTGCATTTAGTCTCATGCAGGATGTTTATCCTGTTAGATTCTATGCCATCCCGGACATAAAGCGCCATACTGCCTCCCAGGTGCTCCTCTCTGTCATTGCGATATAATTTGTACCCCGTTATAGCACTGTCCCATTGGTTATCCTCCTTCCACCATGTCTCTGAGATGCCAATTAAGTCTATGTCATCATTCACTGCTATACATTCTTATTCTACCATCTTACTTCTTAGACTTCTGGCATTAGCATACAAACATTTCAAAGTTTGTTTTTTGTTTGTATTTTCATTCTGCTTTTTAATTGATAGGGATAAGTTAGAATTTTTTAACTCAGGTGAGTTTTTAGTTACAGGCACTTGGACTACTTTTCTTATTATTGGAACCTCACTGTCAGGATACCCTAATTCTAATGCATCATTAGTATCCATTGAATATACCTCTCTCCGAACCGTGCACTGCTGAGCCACTGTCTGCTTTCCCCTTTGTTCTAGTTTAAAAGCTGCTCTATCTGCTTTTTAAAGGTTAGCGCCAGCAGTCTGGTTCCACCCTGGTTAAGGTGGAGCCCATCCCTTCGGAAGAGACTCCCATTTCCCCAAAAGGTTCCCCAGTTCCTAACAAAACTGAATCCCTCTTCCTTGCACCATCGTCTCATCCACGCATTGAGACTCCGGAGCTCTGCCTACCTCTGATGACCTGCGCATGGAACAGGGAGCATTTCAGAGAATGCTACCCTGGAGGTTCTGGATTTAAGCTTTCTACCTAAGAGCTTAAATTTGGCTTCCAGAACCTCCCTCCCACATTTTCCTATGTCATTGGTGCCCACATGTACCACGACATCCGGCTCCCCCCCAGCACTGTATAAAATCCTATCTAGGTGACGCTTGAGATCTGCCACCTTCACACCGGGTAGGCATATTACCAGGCAATCCTCCCGCTTACCAACCACCCAGCTATCTACTTTCCTAATAATCGAATCACCAACTATTACGGCTGACCTAACCCTTCCCTCCTGGGCAGTAGGCCTTGGGGAGATATCCTTGGTGTGAAAACACAATGCATCACCTGGAGAGCAGGTCCTTGCTACAGGATCCTTTCCTGCTGCACCAGGTTGATGCCTTCCAATCATGAGACCTTCTTCCTCCAAGGCAGCACCAGGGCTGCCAGTCTGAAGTTGGGACTTGGCTACTATGTTCCTGAAGGTCTCATCTATATACCTCTCTGTCTGCCTCAGCTCCTTCAGGTCTGCCACTCTAGCCTCCAGAGATCGGACTCATTCTCTGAGAGCCAGGAGCTCTTTGCATCGCATGCACATGTACAACTTCTCCCCGGCGGGTAAAAAATCATACATGTGACACTCGATGCAAAAGACTGGGAAACCCCCCTCTTGCTGTTGGGCTGCTGCCTTCATCTCAGTTTTGTTCAGTTCCTAGTTAAGTTTTAGGTTGCTATGGGAGTAGGAATGTGTCTAATTAACATACTTTAAATGTATTAGTGAATTTACTATATGTTTGGTAGTGGCCTACAAGGGACTGATCAAACTCTCAATAACGTTTTTGTTGGGTTTTTTTTTGTGAAAGTGGCACCTGCCTATAAATTAAAGGATGAGCTAGGGGTGGGTGGGCAAGGGGTGGGAGGGTTGGGAAATCCAAACAGTCTAACTTCAGTTAGTCAGCCAGAGTGACTCACTGCTCTCTTGATTATCAAATGTTGGTACCTAATCAAACCAAATCACACTACCTCAACACCTTTCCAAGGTGAGTAATTGAACTGAACTTTTCAACCTTTTTACTTAGGTATACACTGCTCCTAGCTTATTTCTAGCTTCTGACTACTTTTTTTTTTTTTAATACAAACACTCAGTTCTCCTTACTAATTGCCGTACAGACTTTTAAAAATAAACACACTAACTACTGCTTACTAGCTGCCTTACTGACTGACCATTTAAAAATACAAACAGTCTAACTTGTTTATTCGCTGCCTTACTGACTATTAAAAGCACAAACTCACAAACACACTAAATAATATTCCCAAATAGTTAACTTTGGCCCAATACTTTTGAAAAAGACAATGTCCCAAGCAAAAACTTACTGATTCCTTTCAGCCACCAGCAAGGTGATCCTCTCCTCTCAGTGCTCCCACTGGAATGTCCCTGATGGTCAGAGTAGAGGTTTTAGCTGCTTCTTAAACATTTTAAAACAACTTAAGGTTCCTAACTCATCAGGTAAACAAACAATTCTAGAAGTCTGGAGCAGCCACTGAGAATGCGGACTTCCAAATTTTGCATAAGTGGACATGCTTAATTGATGGCACCTCTAACCAAGATCTCTGTGATGAGCATAGGGATCTGGAAGGGTATTAGGGCTTGATCATAGCTGAAATTCATGAAGTAACTGGACGAGTCATCAAACTATGGACTAACCAGATGGTTTTAAAATGTAAGAGACACAAATTTAAGTCTATAAATATTTCGCTCTAAATCATTACAAATTTTCCTCCCAGACACATTCATGAACTTTAGTATCATAACTAAGGCCCTAGTTTTCCAGAACTGTGTAGCCATTCAGAATTTGCTTTCTGGCATGGCATCACGACAAAAGGCACATTTCAAAATGTAGGCATCAGCTACCAACTCCGCCTTTCCATTCTTCAGCCTCAGACTCACCCAAATTCCTTGTCAAATGCCCCTTCTTATTTAACTTTAATGCTGCAGTCTCCTAAGCAGCAGCCATTATGGTATCCTATCCACTTTTCCCTAAGTCACCTTATCATTTTTAGGGCCCTCGGTCTATCATGATTCCATACCCATGGGAAGGGCTGCAAAACATGGACCTTCCAATAGAATTTCCCAATTCTTGTGAAACTGCTGCAAGAAATTGGGGTTGGAGTGTCAGCAGAGGCAGCAACAGTAGAAGTGACCCAGATTTCTCACCCAGTGTGATCCTGGTGTTTTTGTAGCAATGCAGTGCCAAACTCTGTATCCTCAACCTTTCCTGCTGGGCCATCAGTTTCATGCTTTGAAATGCACAGCATTACAGTCCCATGCAGTTCAAAGTATGACACCAGCCCAAGGTAAAAGAGAAAAAGGACACAACGTAAGGTGCTACCACTGTGCTTCTTCTGCTTTAAAGCTGAGAATGTGAGAGGGAGGCAAGAGAGTGAAGGGATTTGAGGAGGTACAGTTGAGAAGAGGGAGAGCAAGGTGATAGGGCATGATGGGGTGATGGAAGGAAGTGTGATTATGGGGACAAAGAGGCAAGTGTGAGTGAGGTGATTTGAGAGGTTGTGAGGAGAGTGAGAGAATGAGAGGTGCAGAGAAGCAAGAGAGTAAGGGGCTTGGGGAAGGGGTCGGAAGGGATGAGTGAGGGAACTAAAGGTGTTATAAAATGTGAGGGAGGAAATCAGAAGGAGGAGAGAGAGTGAAGGGATAGAAGGGCTGTGCGGTATGAATGAGGAGATTGGAGGAGTGTCTGTAGAGAGATAGTGATGAATCAGAGGTTTAGAGGGGGTATGGAGTGTGAGTCAGGGATTGAAAGAAGTATAGAATGTGATTGAGAGAAAGGATCAATATAAGGGGAAGTGGTTCTTGATCCCAGAACCCGTTTCCAGATCCCCTCATTCTGCTTCCCCCTTGCTGATCACTTTTCCTACCCTCCTGTCATCCCCCTTCCTTCTCCTCCCTGATTCTTCATCTTCTCCTATCTCTGTGCCCTTATCCTTTATCCTGCTACCTCTCCTACCTGAGATTCCTTCATCATTTCCATCCTCTATGATCCCCTCTCCCTATTCCCAAATCCCTTTTTCTCCTTCCACCCCAGCACCACTCACTAAGATCCATTTTTTTTCCTTAATAAAGGACCAAATAAATTAACTGGACAGGGATATGTCAGGAAAATACTTTTTATTTTTATAAAGTAAATTAAATAGTTACAATATTAATATGCAAATGTATGCAAACTTTCCACAGAATTTTGAAAAATCTGCCGCATAATTTGTTAAACCTTGCCGTAGAATCTTGAAAGATGTCCTGCAGGAAAGAGGAAGCACTGCTCCTACTACTACAGCTCTCCTCCCCCTTTCACCCCCAGCTAGTACTCATCCTCTCTCAGGCTCCTATTGCTACAGCTTCCCCCAAGTTCCCGCACAATAGGCTCCTGTACTCCTTGTTTTCCATAACACTGACTCCCACCAGCATCACCTAGCTCTATATACTGTACATAAAGTTAGCAAAATTATGCATCTGAAAGACGACAAAATAAAGTACAATTTCTGTAGCTAGGTAGCATTATTAGTCTTGTGTAATGAGCAAAAATCTACAGAAGAGATTTTTACATTTTATCCCTGATGGCCATAGACCAGCGGCAGGGGCAATGGGTTTGTTTTCCTTTAGCCAGCCATCTTTTCCATAAAAGATGATGAGAGTTCATTTCTGTATGCTATTAATAGTATATTGACATTTTCTCAGTCTACCCTGTTGCTGCACTTGCTCTTAGGTGTGGGAGGGATCCTGGGCTGACTAGGGATGACTGAAAATGACCACTTATACCCCATGAGTTTAATCCATTTCATCAAGATTAGCTGTCTCTATCAAGTCTACCTAGTTCCTAAAAATAACTTTTATATCATGAAGTGGTGCTATATCTTCAGTTTATCAGCCATGAATCATAAACTTCCACAAAAATTCTAAAAGAGCATTTTGGTACTAGTGAGTGAATTATACTGGATAAGCACATGCTGCTACACTGCTCAGAAATTGTTTGGAATTAATTTTTCAGAATAGTAGTTACCATTTATACTGGCAAGGGTCTGTATCAAAAAAGTGACACGATCAGCACGTGGAATTTATTTTAATTTTCAGTCACCTCTTATGTGCTTGTCTCAATTTTCTAGATACACACAGAAAACAGAGGATCTATATACACAGAAGAAATTGATGAGTAACTTGGACAAGGTGCTTTTGCTTCTCAAAGTATCTGAGTGCTACATTTTCCTTGGTTTTCTTAGCTGTTATCAGGAGAATGTACCTGCAGGCTTTAAACTATGGGCATATCTAAAATCAAAGTTCCACAGCCTTAGTGACAGAACTATGTAGCCAGTCAGAAACAAATGAGGCCAAGGATCGTGAGAAGGAAGTCTGTAACCATGCACCCTGGCAAACCAGATTGGGTTAGGCCTAATTAAGAATTTGCTGGGAGTCAGGAAGCTGTTCCCAGCAACCAGAAGGATGCCCTAGTTGTGAAGTAAACCTTCTGCCTTAACAGTTAAGTTATAAATCTTGTCATGTTCCTGGCTTCAGTTCCGCTCTCTATTCTTCAGTTCCTAGACCCATCTTCATCTCCAGCAGCACTCTCGGGCTTCCTATGGTGTCATATCAGTCCCCAAAGCCAGGGTTCAATTCCTTGACCCTGCCTCAGCTAAAGCCTCCACCACATTACCCCTGGTCTTGGTGTGAGTTCTGGATTTTAGTGTCCAGTTATAACTTTGGCTCCAATTATTGTCAATACTCTTGAAACCCACTCCCATGTGTGAGTCTTAACATCCAGACGTGTAGGTAGGTCAGGAATGCTCAAATTATTGCCTATGGGCCACATATAGCCTGCAGGCATCCTTCTGGTCCACGGTGATACAAGTGTCCCAGCCCATGGCGGAACATAATTTCTGCCAGTCCACAGGAGAGGAAGTAACATCTCAGGCTAGTGAAAGTAATGTCACTGCTGCGGGCTAGGTCAGGATGTAAGTCCTTGCTCCTCAACCAAAGCTCCAAGGGAGAGTTCCATCCCTCCCTTCACTCCTCTCTCAACCCCAACAGTGTACTGTCATTTAGACAGTGCCACCAATGTGACTTTCAGGCCAGAAGGTTTGCCCACCCGTAGATTAGGTGATGCATTGTGATTTGTTGCTATAGGTCAACCACCACGGCTAAACAATGTGCGCAAGTTGCCATGGAATTCTCCACTGATAAACAATTGTACCATTGACTTTGAATGGGAATGCACCAAGCAGGTGCAAAATGCAAATTTCTGATTTTGAAAATAATTTCTTTCACAGAAAAGTTTACCACACAGTTTAACACCATAAGTTACCTATACAATGCAGAGTAAAATTCAAATTGATATAGGTTAGTCTTCAAAAGGATCAAGAGATTTGTCCCACACACTTTTAATGCAGCTTTAAAACTATATTGCCCAGTAAAACCCCTAAGATCATCTTTACAGCTACTTCTTGATATTCCATCCTTTACATGTGTGCAATTTGACAAAACCAGAGGGTGATTATTTTATGTTCAGGGCCCTACTCTATGGAATCGATTGCCACAAGATTTAAAAGGGGAAAATGTATTAGCAAAATTTAGGGAAATGCTAAAGGCACCCTTTGTTCAAAAACCTTTAATTTACAGCAATAATTTACAAAATAAGCAAAGAGGCAATGGTACTACTGCTATTGCACTGCAACAGATATAAGAACAGTAAAGGGTAGATTTTATAATGTGCGTGCATGTGTCCATGGGTGTACACTTCCCGGTGCGCACACATGGACGCGCCAATCTTATAACATGCATGCGTCGGCATTCACATGATATAAAACACATGTGCACTGGATTTTATAATCTGCACGCGTATGTGTGGGCGGCACGGGGAAGGGGGGGACTTTCCCCAATTTCTGCGCGGCGACACATTCGGGCTTTCCCCAGTTCCCTACCCCCCTACATATACTACCTCCCTCTTCCCCACTCCTCCCCACCCCCTAAACCCTACCTTTTTTTTTGTTGATTTTTTTTCATCACTTACTTCAACTCCTAAGCTGAAGTAAGTTGTGCATGTCAGCCAGCTGGCGGCACGTGAGTCTTCGGGTCAGCGATGAATGGCGCTGTCCCAGCCCACCCTTGCCTCTCCTCTCCCTGCTCAGACCCCGCCCCCAACCTGCCCCTTTGAAGAGGCCTGGCAGTTGTGCGCGTACTGGGGTTTACGCTCGTGGACAGGCCTCTTTGAAAATTCGCCCGGTGTGTGCAATGCCTGGCCACGCGTGTAAGCCCCCGGATTTACGCATGTAGGGCTTTTAAAATCTACCGAAAATACCACAAGGTCCATCTAGTGTTCCCATTCTCTCAACCTATGGAAATAATAGAGACCTTAAATGATTTCTGGCTTTACCCTTGCTTCTATATTATCCACACTTTTTTTGAATTATGATACTGTTTTGTCTCTACCATCTCCACCAAGCGTCAATCTATGTATCTTCCATCCTTTCTGATAAGAAATGCTTTCTTATATTACTCTTGAGTGATTGAAAATTTTAGATCAATCTCTAATGTTTTCTTTTTGGGCAAGATCATTGGATACACAGGCATTAATCAATTGTAAATGTTACTGGATCATAACATTCTTGTTCATGATTACCAGTCTAGGTTTCATAGAGGCTTTGCTACCAAGACAGTGTTAGACTTCATCAATAATCAATGCCACATTTTTAGAAAAAGTTGGCACTGCTCATTTGCACTTTTTACAGTTTTTAGACCTATCAGCAGCATTTGATTCCAGATTATTCTATTTTATTAGATAGATGGCTTTTTGGGGGGCTGGGTACTAATGTTTTGAAATGTTTTAAATCATTTTTGTCAGAGTCCAATGTGCATTCTGGCCATTGATATGCGGAGTCTCTCAAGGTCCCATCCGCTCCCTACTACTTTTTAACATTTATATTTATCATTAATGGGAGATCAATAGAAAATAATATATTAGACAGCATTTATATGCTGGCAATATTCAACTTTTTATGCAATTGGGACCCAATAAGAGGGAAGCCTCAACAATACTAAAAGTCTGTTTGCATGATATCTCAAATTAGATGGCAGCAAATAAGCTGCTATTAAATTCAAGCAAGACTGTGGTGCTTTTAGTTGGCCAATTAGATAGTCCACTTAATATTAATTTGGTATTAGATGGACAGACTCTCCCCCTGAAATCTAAGGTTAGGAATTTAGGAATGCCTCAGATTCTACTTTAAAATTGCACAAGCATAATTGTTCTCTAGCCAGGGATGCTTTCTTCTGTATCTGCTTAGTTTGGCAGGTGTCTTATTTAATAAAATTCATCTAAAGACAATAACACATGTTCTGGAAATCTTGAAATTAGATTACTATAATATGTTATGCATTGGTCTTCCAGTTATGATGACCCATACATTGAAGCTCATTCAGAATGCTACAGCTAGATTATTATCATGTGACAGATTGAGAGATAGAATAATAGAGGTTACACACACTAAAAACAATAATTTTCAGTTCTACCTAACTAAAACTTAAAAACAGCTGGAACTGATAAAAAGTCCATCTGGGCAGACTTTAACGTCTGTGTGGGCAAATAATTCAGTAAGCAAGCTTTTAGATTCAAGTTCACGTAAGGCTTAGAGAAGGTCATTTTCAACAGCCTGCATAGGGCTAAAGTCTGAAGGTACTTTTCACTTGCACACTTTAGCTGGAATTTTGAAAGCGGATTTATACAAATCAATCTGCTTTGAACATTCATGGATCTATGTGGAACCCAGCACAGCATTTATGAGCATAGTTCTACCTATCTGAGAGCAGGTATAACTTTGTTTGTGCGAATATATGCACATATGTTTGAAAATAAAAAATATGTATATACATCCTTTCCATGTCCCAACTCTGTCCCCTAGAATTGCTGCTTACTGTGTGCATAAAAGTGCACACAAAATCATGTTCCATGCATACTTTTATGCACATAGATCTCAAACTGATTTTTAAATGATGATTTATATGTGTTACGGCTATGGCTGCTGTGCAACCGCCTCACCACCAGGGGTCCTTCTAGAGCAGGCTCTCCTGGCTGGCCCAATCCATCTGCTCTTTGTCCTGGATGTTCCTTTATAACCCTGCCTACCCTAGACTCAAGTGCTTCGGCATCGAGCTCGTTTGGGCTCCCTGCTCTAGCCTTGCCTTGCTGTGTGTAGCCTTCAGGCCTTCTGCCTTGCCTTGCTGTGTGTGGCCTTTGGGCCTTCCGCCTTGCCTTGCTGAGTGTGGCCTTCGGGCCTTCTGCCTTGTCTTGCCTTGCTGCGTGTGTGTGGCCTTCGGGCCTTCTGCCTTGTCTTGCCTTGCTGCGTGTGTGTGTGGCCTTCGGGCCTTCTGCCTTGTCTTGCCTTGCTGCGTGTGTGTGGCCTTCGGGCCTTCTGTCTTGCCTTGCCTTGCTGTGTGTGTGTGTGTGTGGCCTTCAGGTCTCCTGTCTTGCTGTGTGTGTGTGGCCTTTGGGCCTTCTGCCTTGCCTTGCCTTGCTGTGTGTGTGGCCTTCAGGTCTCCAGCCTTGCTGTGTGTGTGTGTGGCCTTCGGGTCTCCTGCCTTGCCGTGTGTGTGTGTGTGGTCTTTGTGCTCTCTGCCTTGCCATGTGTGTATGGCCTTCGGGCCCTCTGCCTTGTCGTGTGTATGTGTTGGCTACAGGCTCTCTGTCTTGCTATAAGGTTCTTGACCCTGACTGGACTTTGACTCTGTTGCCTGCCGCCTGCCTTGACCCTGCCTGGACCTTGACTCTGTTTGCCTGCCGCCTGCCTTGACCCTACCTGGACTTTGACTTTGTTCCCAGCCAGTACTCTGCTCCAATTTCACAGCCATCGCCCAGCTCCATACACTCCTGCCGCATCACATTCCTTCCCAGCCATCATCAGAGACCTTCCAGCTATCCCTGTCTCTCTCCACCTGGAGTCACTCCTGAAGGTGGTGTTCACTACACCGGACCACTGCCCAACGTAACATGTGAGAGATTGGGGTTTCTGCATAAATTCTTTTGAAAATCAGGCCTATAAGCCAAACATTAATAATTTGAATTTGAGGAGATCTCGTGATGCGGTGAGGGAGGAGGATGTAACTCTTTCTCTCTCTGCACCTGGCCCTCACCATTGGACCCCATCTGCCCTGTTCAAATCAGATGTCAGTCTAAATTCTAAATATGTTGGCGGCCTGATCATCTCATCCAAGTCTGACCCGAAATGTCATCGTGTGCCGTCAAAAATGATAAAGAAAAGGGGAAAGACCATCCGCAGGTCACAGGTGCCCCAGAAATGGCGGCATCTCACCCAATCAAGACAACTCCTGTCCCAGCGATAGCGGATATTAAAACCGCAGTACTGGAGGCGCTGGGTCTCGATCTAAAAAATATTGCCTCAAAGGTGGCAGAGATATCTGTAAGTCTAAATAAATTTGAGACTCGTTTTGTTGAAATGGAGAGCCACGTGTCTGAGGCACAAGATGGCCTCCAGGCTGCACAAGTGGATATAGCGACATTGCAGGCATCAGTTGAGAATCATGCGGCTAAGATTGAAGATTTAAAAAACTGCTCTCGCCGGTCTAATCTTCGATTCATAGGGCTGCTGGAGTCGCTGGAAGACCAATTGTTACCTGCGTTTTTGGAGCCATGGTTGACAAAGGAGCTGAGTCCTTCCAGGGTGCATGGCAAGCTCTGTATAGAATGGGAGCACCAGCTTGGGCCCTAAAAATAAAATACCGCCAGACAACGTATCGTTGTGGCTAAGTTTTTCAATTTCACTCACAAGCAGGAAATCTTGCAAGCGATCCGGGCAGGGAAGACTCTGCATTATGAAAATGCCAAAGGGCTGGTATTTCAGGACTTCTCGATGGCAGTTGCAGCACAGAGGAGAGCCATGGCCCCTATTTGCACACAGTTGATTGCCCAGGGGATTCGGGCCACATTGCTGTATCCTGCTCGCTTGTGGGTTGCCACCGAGAAAGGAGTAGTTTGGCATAACTCTGCTGAAGAAGTGCAGAGTCTTCTACAGTCGGCTGAGAAATGACACTGTTCAGTTAAAGAAGTTAGCTAATAGCTTTTATGGACTTTAGTTTAACATTAGAGCTATTTGGGCTTTATGATCGTTTATATTGCCTGCCATTTCTCATATCAGCTGCTTCTGTATATGTATGTCTCATTCATTATTCTATGGCTGTTTAATGTTATAGATTACTGGTTGATTTGTCTTACTTCTGTAACACAGTTAACTGCCTGTGTTTATTCATTCATGTGTATTCTATTCTCTGATGAGCCTGGACAGATGACTTAACTTCCATGGGTGGTTTGGGATTATAATTCACTTTGGTTATATTCTTATTCTTTGAATTCCCAATCCCATGGTTATCTGTATCACTTGCAGCCTGGCTAGGGGCCGTGGTACTCTCTGGTTAAGCAGTAGGGGTGTGCATTCGTTTTCTCCATATTGGCGATCTGCAACGTATCTTGTAATATTCATTAAATATGTGGAGAGGCAAATCGCATCGCGACTCCCCACATATTTAACTTATTATCCATTTAATTTGGAGCGCCCCGCAGCACACGCTTTTCTTCGCCCCCATTAGCTACTAGCTAGCTATGATTTTCACAAAATGGCAGCGCCCATGCCCTACATTTCGGTATCCATGCCGACCTGTCTGACCCTTTCCTGAGAATCACAATGACTCACAGAAAAGGGTCGGACAGGTCGGCATGGATACCGGAATGCAGCGTATCCACGCTGACATTTTGTGACATGCACTGAATGCAGCCAATTGCGCTGTCATTCAGTGTTCTCTGTCGATTATACTGATGAGCCAGCACTATATAAAGATCAGCACGAGGAGAGCAATGTATTTTATTTCCAGCGATGCTGTAGGGAGGTGGGCTTGGTGTAAGAGGAGGCTGTACTGAGAGACAGGCTAGTTAGTAAAGGAAAAGAAAAAGCAAATTATTCTTTATTTTGCTGCAGTGCCAGTGCCAGCTTGTTCTGTATCTTTCAAGCTATTTATTTAGGTGATCTGACTGAGACGCTGTTCCAGGGAGAGAAGCAGCTAGCACTCACCATTAGGGTATTGTGGCTGGCTGGGAGAGATATATTATTTTCATCCATTTTCCACTGGATTGACAAAAATTCCCACTTTTTTAAACTGAGTTTTTTAAATTCAAGTCTCTTAGTCTCTCTGTGCACTGGGCTTCAGTGGGTAGTGGACTGGTTTAACAGTCCACTTATTATTGGGTGGGTCTGTGCAGTCAAGTGCCCCGGGAGTCTGGCTCTTTTGTGCTTACAAGCAAGCAGCGTCTGTGTGCACACCACACACATTAGTGCACAGCCAGGCACCGTGATAGTGGGCAGTGGGTATTTTTAACACACTGAACCTTATTATTGGGTGGGTCTGTGCAGTCAAGTGCCCCGGGAGTCTGGCTCTTTTGTGCTTACAAGCAAGCAGCGTCTGTGTGCACACCACACACATTAGTGCACAGCCAGGCACCGTGATAGTGGGCAGTGGGTATTTTTAACAGACTGAACCTTATTATTGGGTAGATCTGTTCAGTCAAGTGCCCAGGGAGTCTGGCTCTTTTGTGCTTACAAGCAAGCAGCGTCTGTGTGCACACCACACACATTAGTGCACAGCCAGGCACCGTGATAGTGGGCAGTGGGCAGTTTTAACAGACTGAACCTTATTATTGGGTGGGTCTGTGCAGTCAAGTGCCCAGGGAGTCTGGTTCTTTTGTGCTTACAAGCAAGCAGCGTCTGTGTGCACACCACACACATTAGTGCACAGCCAGGCACCGTGATAGTGGGCAGTGGGTAATTTTAACAGACTGAACCTTATTATTGGGTGGGTCTATGGAGTCAAGTGCCCAGGGAGTCTGGCTCTTTTGTGCTTACAAGCAAGCAGCGTCTGTATGCAGCCACACACATTAGAGCACAGCCAAGCACCGTGATAGTGGGCAGTGGTAGGCACTACTCAGTGACATTAAATCCATAATATCAGGGAAATCTAGATGTAGTCAAGTGATTGGGTCTGGCAGAGGAGGCACTTCAAAAGACAGCAGTGCAACACCACCAGTAAAGTTAAAAAGTCACCTGACGCAATCTAAACTCTTTGTAAGGACTGGCAGTTCCATCCCGAAAAAATGAAATCTGACCATGATGCATCGCCATCGCCACCACATGTTTCTGGCACTGTAGTTTTGGAGGTGAGGGAAGGGGAGGCAGAGTCATGCCAGACAAAATGTAGACACCCGAAAGCAGCAGGGGGACAGAAGTCTCGACTAACGCTTAGCATTGACAAGGTAGCACAGTCACTCTTTGCTTCTGATTCTGATGAAGAATCTTCTTGTGTGGGATTCTCATCAGAAACGGAAGAAGTAATATTTGAAGAATCTTCGGGAGGATCAGTTAGTCCTGTCTTAGCCTCCACTTCAGTGCAGCAGGGGAGAGATGAAAGTTATGAGGAGGAGGAGGAAGAGCAGTCAGCACAGGCACAGAGGGTGACTGAGGTTCCCCCTGGCATTGCTTCTCAGGGTGCACCCACTACCTCAGCTCTAGTGGCAGCTTCCACCCCCAAGGCTTTAGAGAGGGGAGAATCACATAAGACATCTGCGATCTGGAGCCACTTTAAAGTGATGGAAGAACCACGTTTTGCTCGGTGTAATTACTGTGCCAGGGATATTAGCAGAGGCAAGCCAATGGGACATCTATCTAATTTTAGCATGAACCACCATATGAAGAGGCAACACCCAACAAGTTTACTGACATCTGGGGATGGTGGCAGTACCAGTTGGGGGACCCCATCCAAGCAGTATGCAGTGGTTCAAAAGCAGCAGAGTCAGCACACATCCTCATCCCTTTCTAGCTGTCAGGTGGCAGGCCAGGAACCCCCTGACATGTGGCAGAAGCGACAATCCACCATGGAGGAAATGGGGTGGAGTGCGGTAACGCTATCCCGGGGTAGGAGCCAGGCAGCCTCAAAAGTTGTAACCAGGACCATTGGGGAAATGATTACCCTTGATGACCAGCCAGTTAGTGGAGAATGTGGGTTTCAAGTGTTTTCTGAAGGTCATACTTCCAAATTATAAAGTCCCCTCCAGAACCACATTTAGTAGAAAGGTCATCCCCAGCCTGTACAAGCCGTGTCGCAGTCGCATGTAAGTGCTGCTAGCTAAGGCAGAGGGGAGAGTAGGGGTGTGCATTCGTTTTCGCCGTATTGGCAATATGCAACGTATATTGCACTATTCATAGGATTCGTAGGGAAGCGAAACGTATCGAGATTCCCCACGAATACATGAAACTTCACCAAATTATACAGCCACCTAAATAAACATTTAGGTGGCCGATCGCCTAGTGAGGGCAAAGGCCGATCGCCTTTGCCTTCACTATATCACCTATATCACAGGTACCGACGGTTGGCCCCTGTGACATAGTGAGAGCAAAGGCGATCGGCGCCATTTTGAATACTGGCAGCAGTTCGCCTTTGCCCTCACTATGTCACAGGGGCCGACCATCGGTACCTGTGACATAGTGAGGGCAAAGGCGATCGGCGCCATTTTGAGTACTGGCATCAGACGGCCGGCGTGCAGGAGGTCGCTCCTGGACCCCCGCTGGACTTTTGGCAAGTCTTGTGGGGGTCAGGAAGCCGCCCCAAGCTGGCCAAAAGTCCCTGGGGGTCCAACGGGGGTCCCGGAGCGACCTCCTGCACTCCAGCCGTCCGATGCCAGTACTCAAAATGGCGCCGATAGCCTTTGCCCATACTATGTCACAGGGGCTACCGGTGCCATTGGCCAGCCCCTGTCACATGGTAGGAGCACAAGATGGCACCGATGGCCATGTGACAGGGGCTGACCAATGGCACCGGTAGCCCCTGTGACAAAGGCTATCGGCGCCATGATGAAACCGGCACGAGGATGTGAGAGTGCAGGGGATGGCTCCCGGACTCCCTGCTGAACCACCAGGGAATTTTGGTAAGTCTTGGGGGGTTGTAGTTAATTTTAATTTTAGCTGGGACACGAATAGAAATCGCCGTATTAATGCATCGGGGCGCCATACTGCTGAATGCAACGTATCTGCTCCCCGACGAATCCGAATCACGAATGCAACGTATGGCGTCCCTCTGCCCATCCCTAGGAGAGAGTGCATTTCACCTGCGATATCTGGACCGCCATGAATGCTGCACACTCTTACATCTCTCTGACAGCACACTGGTGGGACATGGCTGAGGCAGGTGCAGCCAGCAGCTCTATTACTGAAGAAGTATCAGGGTGGAGATGGGCTTTACTGCACACCCACCTTACGGACCAGGCCCATACCGCAACCAATATTCTAGCATGCATCAGACAGATGCTGGAGGGCTGGCAACTACACCATCGAGACAGGAAACCTCAGGCAGGGTTCTTTGTCACAGACAACGGTGCAAACATGATTAAGACAATAACCGATGGGCGCTTTAAGAACATCAAATGTTTTGCACACACTCTGCACCTGGTAGTGAAGTCAGCTCTCTGGTTGGAGTCCAATGACAAAGAGAATCAATACCTGCATAGGTTAATACAGAAGTGTAGGAACATAGCAGCACACTTCCACAGAAGTGTCAAGGTGGGGCAGGTTCTCCGACAAAAGCAGACTGATTTGGAGATGCCTCACAAGCGTCTCATTCAAGACATTGCCACCCGGTGGAATTCCACCTTTATGATTCTGGAGAGGTTACTGGAGCTGCAGACACCCCTTCATGAACTTTCTGATACAATGGAGATAGGTGTGCAGAATCCCCTAGGGCATCATAACTGGTTAGTCATGAGTCAGCTGGTAAAAATCCTGCAGCCCTTCAAGGATGTCACGGAGGAGCTGAGTTCCAGAAGTGCCACCTTGGCTGACATCATCCCTATAGTTAATTTCCTGGATGAACATTTGGAGGCCTTTAAACAGGAAGAGGGAATGACAGTTGAGGTGCTGCAGTGTCTGGACGTTTTGCAGCAGCAGGTGAAAGGCCTTTAACAGAACAGAACACATACATGCTCGCTTCAGTCTGTGATCCCCGTCTGAAAGGGAAACTCGCCCTATAGTTCAATTGTCTGTCATTTGTGAAGGAGCTGCTGTTAGCAAAAGTCCATGAACAGGAGCGCCATAGGCGGAGACAGATTAGGCTTGAAGCAGAGGTGGAAGCAGCGGGCATTTCAGAGATTTGTGCTGCTAGCCCAAGCATGAGCAGCACTGTGTCAGTGACAGATACTACCTCGTCCTCTACTTCAGAACGCCAAAGGCATGTTGCCCATAAAGATGCATCTGTTGTGCAATGGGCGAGAGAGAAAGCAGCTAGCATGTGATTCTCAGCCCGCCCACGCAAAGGAGACACCATGTCAATGACATGGTGTCTCTGAGAGATACCATGTCAATGACATGGTATCTCTCAGAGCCGATAGAGAACATGCAGACAGATCCTCTGGCATATTGGGCACACAAATCCACTGTCTGGCCACAACTAGCAAAAGTGGCTCAGCAATATCTGGCATGTCCACCAACCAGCGTGCCCAGTGAACATGTCTTTTCAATGACAGGGGATATCATGAGCCCTCACCGCTCAAAGCTGGCACCAGAGTTGATGGAAATGCTTGTGTTTTTGAAAGTAAACCTGCCTTTGCTTGGGTTTCCAAATTTTCCCTGTGAATGGCACGATGACTAAAAGCAATTGAAAGCCTTGCAGCAGCTCCAACTGCCTCCTATGTCTCAGATAGATAATATAAGCACTGCAGCACATGTACCTGACCTGAAACACTGTGCCTGACCGTCCACTGTCCAGGCCGTATGTCCCTACGAGGGCCTGACCTCAAACGCTGTGCCTGTCCATCCACTGTCCAGGCCTTATGTCCCGAGGTGGGATTGACTCTGTCCTCGATTGCTGTTCCTGTCAATCCAGGCCTTATGTTCCTACAAGTGTTTGACCTTGACTGCTTTGCCTGTCCATCCAGGCCTTATGTTCCTACAAGTGTTTGACTTCGACTGCTTTGCCTGTCCGTCCAGGCCTTATGTTCCTACAAGTGTTTGACCTCCATTGCTTTGCCTGTCCATCCAGGCCTTATGTCCCTAGCTGGAATTGACCTCTGTCCTCGACTGTTTTGCCTGTTCGTCCAGGCGTTATGTCCCTAAGTGGGATTTACCTCTGTCCTTGACTGCTTTGCCTGTTCATCCAGGCCTTATGTTCCTACAAGTGTTTGACCTCCATTGCTTTGCCTGTTCGTCCAGGCGTTATGTCCCTAGGTGGGATTGACCTCTGTCCTCGACTGCTTTCGGCGCCATTTTGATTCCTGGCAGCCGACAACGAAATCGCTCCCAGACCCCCGCTGGACCCCCAGGGATTATTGGCAAGCCTTGGGGGGGGTCAGGAGGCCCCCCAAAGCTGGCCAAAAGTTCCTGGGGGTCCAGCGGGGGTCCGGGAGCGATCTCCTGCACTCGTGCCGTCGGATGCCAGGAATCAAAATGGCGCCGATAGCCTTTGCCCATACTATGTCACAGGGGCTACCGGCGCCATTGGTCAGCCCCTGTCACATGGTATGAGCACAAGATGGCGCCGATGGCCATGTGACAGGGGCTGACCAATGGCGCCGGTAGCCCCTGTGACATAGTAGTTCAGAGGCTATTCGGCACCATTTTGAGGAGCACGGCTTGCAGTAGCACACCGGGCACGGAGGGACAAATGGAACCCGGGACCCCGCTGGACCCCCAGGTATGTTAGTAAGTCTTGGGGAGGGATCGGGATGGGGGGAGGGTGGTTGTATTATACTTAATCTTAATGTTTGGGGTGGCTTTTAATTTTAAAAAAAAAAGTGCCCCTCTCCCCACACAAACCCGAAAAATGAAGTTTCCCCGAAGTTCGGGGAAAATCCTTTTCGGGTTTCGGGGCCCCTGAACCACGACGAATTAGGCAATTTCGTTGCAATTGCCTAATTCGTGATAAACGATTGCACATCTCTAGTAATGGGTACCGGTCCTTGATGGTAATGGCATTTAGCCCATGGTAGTCTATACATGGATGCAAGGTCCCATCTTTTTTTCCAACAAAGAAGAAGCCGGCCCCAGCTGGAGATTTAGAGTGCCTAATGGATCCTTTCTGTAAGTTGTCCTGAATATATTCTGCCATAGCATGAGTTTCCAAGGCAGACAACGGATAGACCCTACCCCGTGGCAGGGTAGCGCCAGGAATCAGATTAATGCTACAATCGAATTCTCGATGTGGAGGCAAAATGTCAGCAGCTTTTTTGGAAAAGACATCCGAAAACTGACTGTACTGTGGCGGCAGACCCTCAAGCCAGGAAGTACAGATGAAACTATAGGAGGAGCTTGATCCTTTAATACAGGTCTCCTGGCATGCTGGGCCCCAGTGGATACGTTTTAAAGATGCCCAATCGAACTGTGGGTTATGTTGTTGTAACCATGGAATGCCAAGAACTATAGGATGGATGGCTCTCTGGATGATATAGAAGGAGATACTTTCAGTGTGGTTCGGTGAAATGTGACACTCCATCGGAACGTATGATGAGTTATCCTCCCCAGCAGGGGATCTCCATGAATGGAGGATATAATTAATGGCTTAGGACACAAGCAAGTAGGAATGTGTAGTTGCTTTACCACATCTTGTAGAATAAAATTTCCACCAGCTCCAGAATCTACTAAAACCAGAGTGGAGAACCGATGATCTTCGAAACTCAGGGAGATGCAGAGTAAGTGGGGAGCTGGAGAGGTGATGCCTAGGGTTACTCCCCCGATGGAGCCTAGGATTTGGAGTTTCCTGGATGTGTTGTAAATGGGAAATGAGATGACCCGCTCCTCCACAATAGAGACAGAGGCCTGCCTTGCGGCATCTTTGCCGTTCTTCAGGAGAAAGGGGGCCCCGACCCAATTGCATAGGTTCTTCCGTAGTTCCTTTGGGGTTAGATGTAGTTTGGGAAGCACAGAGTGAGAAGGAGTGACACCCGCCATGTGCCTCCTCGTGCTTGATCCCTCCTGAGCTCTTTCCTGTAGTCGTCGATCCATTTGGGTTACCAAGTCCACGATGGAGTCCAAGGATTGAGGTAACTCTCAGGCTGCCATTTCATCTTTTATTCTGGGTGATAGACCCTCTAAGAAGATGGACCGGAGACAGTTCTCCTCCCAATGGAGTTCAGATGCAAGAGCCCTGAATTCAATGGTATAATCAGCCAGTGGTCGCACTCCTTGCCGGAGTTGTAAAAGCTTGGAACCAGCAACCACTTGTTTCCCTGGATCATCAAACACCTCTTGAAACAATTCCAAGAACTTAGGAAGATCTTGTAGGACTGGATCTGACTGTCGCCAGAAGGGGGAGGCCTAGGCCAGGGCCTTACCTTCTAACAGTGACAGGATATATGTAGTTTTGGTAAGATCATCTGGAAAGAGGGAAGCTTGAAGATGAAAGTGCATACTGCACTGGTCAAGAAATCCTTGACACAAGCGAGGGTCTCCGGCATAACGTGGAGGAGTCGGTAATGGAATCACGGACAGGATATTACTCTGCACCACCGATGGTAATGGTGGCGGGACAGCCTGAGCAGCAGCTATAGAATCTAGACGAGCGTTAAGTCATTCCAAGGAGGCCGCCATGGATTCTAGTATGCGTTGCTGCTCCATGACCTTCTGGGCCAGTCCAGGAATGGCCTAGCAAGCTGAGGCCTCTGCTGGGTCCATGACCTTGGTATTCTGTTATAAATCCGAACGTGGACCCCTGTTCCGAGGTAGAGTCAGCGCTACCAAAAAGGAAGTCAACCCTCTTCGGTCTCTACCGTCGGATGGCAAGGCCTGTTGAAGATGTACTGATGAAGGCTTCACCCTGGAAGCTCATGATCCCCCCAGGAGGAACCTGTAGGGATACGGCCACTGGGACTTAGGAGACTCCCTGAAGAGTGACGATGGTCTAGATGCAGGCGCCTCCTGCAGGTCGTGGATTCCAGATGGCTGGCGCCTCCAGCAGGTCGTAGTCAATCCGGGAGTATTCATCAAAGGATAGTCCCAATCCAGTCCAAGGGTCGAAGCCAAGCGAGAGGTCGAGAGCCGGTCCAGGAGCAGGCGGGAGAATGGTCCGAAGCTAATCCAGGAGCAAGAAGGAGAAGGGTCCAGATCCAGTCCAAGTCAAAAACCAGAAGAACACCACCACCGGTCCGAGGGTCAGGAGCCAAAGAGTCAGTCCAACGAGGAGAAGAGCAGAAGCAGGACGGAGAGCAAATCCGGAATACAGACACAGGAACCAAGCACAGAGCCTCGATACCAAGGCAAGGTTTGGGTGTCAGACCTTGCCTTAAGTACAGGAACCAGGAGGCGGAGTCCCAGGGGGATCCATGACAATATCCGGTCATGGCTCCTTTAAATATCTTCTGCAGCCGCGCGTGTGGCTCCTATGAGGCTGAGGGGAAGAAGCCGGACCGCTGAGAACCATGCGGCCGGGTAAGGCAGTGGAAGTGGCCACGAAGAGCTGCAACAGAGGGCTGCCTGCCGCCGCGGGAACCACTGAAGCTTCTGGTGAGTTTCTTAATGCTGTGGCCGCCGACCCAACCCTGGTCATGGCCCGCCGTGGCCGGCGGCAATGACACCCAGCCGCGGGGCGCCGCAGTCAGCGTTTCTAACACTAACGATGGAACCCCATCCCATTGGCAGCTGAAGAAAGGAGAGACCAATGTGGCCACCGGTAGGTCCCATCCCACCAATGGCAGAATATAGGAGAGGCCCATGTGGCCACCAGTGGACCCTGTCCAAAAATATGCACATGCTTTCTCTACCAATTTTATAAACATTTGTGCATATATTTTACTTGTGAGATAATCATAATATTGTAAATTTACACCCAGAATTACATTACAGAGAAGGTATTTTTAAAGTATGGTCTGGTAGCTCAAGCGGTCAGTGGCTTGGGTATAGCCAGAGGAAACCAGCAGTAGACTTTGTCTGTGTTTTATTGCTCTTTATTTACAGTGTATTCAAACAAACAAAATGGCCACCGGCCTTCACTTTGGATATTTCAGGACAAGAAATGCAAACAAAAACAACAGAGCAGTAGTTCACCTTAATCTCAGGAGAGTGCAGGCAATACACATTCTTTTTATAATAGCAACAACATTCAGCAGCTCAGTTTAACTGCAGTCTCAAAAGCAGTAGTACAACTTACCTTAGCTTCAGGGAACAGTTAGTCTTCAGACATAGCAAGTCTTAGCATATGGGAACTTTCTCCATGTACGCCGGGACCTCTTTTTACACAGGTTTCCCTGCAGATAGCTCTGCCCAGTCCTTTAAGTTAGACTGAGGGAGGTTCCTATACACTTCCTCACATATGTAATAAATGTTCTGAGCTTTCACGCGTGAAAATGCCCTGTTCACACACATGTTCAATGTTCACATATTAAGCATCATGTTTATTTATATGTTCATGTGGGAAAGTACATGTGAACAAAGTAGGCATGTTTGGGGAGTATTGGGGCATGGATTTGATGTTTGCAGATACTTTGCTATTTTATAAAGAACATATGCACAAATGTCAACAAGAATGCACAAGCGCTTTTACATCTGTTATTTAATATGCCAAATTCAAAATTTCAATGTCTTTGCATTTTGTGAGCTGGCTTCTCCTGGTGATGAGAAAGGACAGCCTAATAGGAGTCGAGGCAGAGGGTTTGGGGAGCTAACTGGTAAATTACTGTTCTTTGCCATAAATGTGTTTGGCGTCTCTTTTAATTTTTTTTTTTTTTTTTTGTGTGTCTGTCCTTTTCTCTCATCCAAAGTTTGCCACCATTCTATTGAGGAACCTACCAGCATATGACACTGCATTTCTGGGGGTGTGCATGTGTCACTGGAGTCAACTAGAGATAACTGAGTGTGTGTATATGTATGTATGTCTGTGTGTGTGTGTGTGTGTGAGTCACTGAAACTGAATAGGGCTCACTGAGGGTGTGTATATGGTTGACTTGGGCTCACTAGGTATGTGAGTCTGAGTTTCATGGGGCTACCTGGAGGGGGAAGATTACTGGGGCTGACTGGGGCTAACTGTATGTGCGTCATTGGGAATGACTGAGCAAATGGATGTGGGTATCACTGGGGCCTAGTAGGGAGTTAATTGTGGTTAAGTGACCTTCAAAGTGAGAATTACAAACTTATGGATACTTATGTTGCAATGTTTGAGGAGGGAGAGAGAAGCAGGTACTCCTTAAAGAAAGTATACAGAACCAGGGCACAATTTCTGGATCGCAGGTTCAAATTCAACAAGGAATCTATACTATACCTATGCTAGTAGTTAAGAACATCAGAACATGCCATACTGGGTCAGACCAAGGGTCCATCAAGCCAAGCATCCTGTTTCCAACAGTGGCCAATCCAGGCCGTAAGAACCTGGCAAATACCCAAAAACGAAGTCGATCCCATGCTACTGTTGCTAATAATAGCAGTGCCTATTCTCTAAGTCAACTTAATTAATAGCAGGTAATGGACTTCTCCAAGAACCTTTCCATCCTTTTTTAAACACAGCTACACTAACTGCCCTAACCACATCCTCTGGCAACAAATTCCAGAGTTTAATTGTGGGTTGAGTTAAAAAGAACTTTCTCAGATTAGTTTTAAATGTGCCACATGCTAACTTCAAGGAGTGCCCCCTAGTCTTTCTATTATCTTAAAGAGTAAATATAAATAACTGATTCACATTAACCTGTTCTAGATCTCTCATGATTTTAAACACCTCTATCATATCACCCCTCAGCCATCTCTTCTCCAAGCTGAAAAGTCCTAACCTCTTTAGTCTTTCCTCATAGGGGAGCTGTTCCATCACCTTTATCATTTTGGTCACCCTTCTCTGTACCTTCTCCATTGCAACTATATTTTTTTTGAGATGCGGTGACCAGAATTGTACACAGTATTCAAGGTGCGGTCTCACCATGGAGCGAAACAGAGGCATTATGACATTGTCCGTTTTATTCACCATTCCCTTTCTAATAATTCCCAACATTCTGTTTGCTTTTTTTGACTGCCGCAGCACACTGAGCCGGCAATTTCAATGTGTTATCCACTATGACGCCTAGATCTCTTTCTTGGGTGGTAGCAGCTAACATGGAACTTAACATTGTGTAACTATAGCATGGGTTATTTTTCCCTATATGCATCACCTTGCACTTATCCACATTAAATTTCATCTGCCATTTGGATGCCCAATTTTCCAGTCTAACAAGGTCCTCCTGCAATTTATCACAATCTGCTTGTGAATTAACTACTCTGAACAATTTTGTATCATATGCAAATCTGATTACCTTACTCGTCGTATTTCTTTCCAGATCATTTATAAATATATTGAAAAGTACGGGTCCCAATACAGATCCCTGAGGCACTCCACTGCCCACTCCCTTCCACTGAGAAAATTGTCCATCTAATCCTACTCTTTGTTTCCTGTCTTTTAGCCAGTTTGCAATCCACGAAAGGACATCACCAGCTATCCCATGAACTTTGTCAAACGCCTTCTGAAAATCCAAATATACTACATTTATTTATTTATTTATTTTTAAATTTTTATATACCGGTGTTCCTATATGAAATAAAGATCACATCGGTTTACATTGAAACAGAACATGAAAATTGCCAAAAGGCATTACATAGAACAAGGTTATGAAACTTGGAACAGTGTACATAAGTTCAAAATTTAATGATAACGTTGTAACATTGATGACCAAAAGATAAAGGAGAAAAAAAAAAAAAAAGACTTAAACAATTAAGTTGACAGGTCTTATTGAGCATAAAAATTATAACGTATAAGTGAGAAAGTCTCAAATGTCCTGCAGCAAGAGATTAGATACCGAAGTAGGTAGTGGTATGGAAAATGGGGGTTTGTGAAGAAGATATGTTCTTGCTGGTTGGAGGGGAAAAAATGATGATCATGGTCCTGGAAAAGCTTGGCTAAAGAGCCAGGTTTTAAGTTTTTTTTGAATGAAGAGTGGCAGAACTCAAGCCGAATGTCTGGTGGGAGCGCATTCCATTGAATGGGGCCTGCTGTAGATATGGCACGTTTATGATGCGAGGATTTTGTTGAAGGTACATAGAGTGTGCCTTTATATGCTCCTCTGATGGGTCTAGAGGAGGAGTGAGGGCGTAGTTGGTTACATAATTGAAGAGGAGAGATATTGTGAATGGATTTATGAATTACGGTGAGTACTTTATATAGGATCCTTTGCTTTATAGGCAGCCAGTGGAGGAGCTTGAGAATGGGGGTGATGTGATCTCTTTTATTCGTATTGGTAAGGATTCTGGCTGCAGAGTTCTGTAGCATTTGGAGGGGTTTGATGGATGAATATGGAAGGCCAAAGAGAAGCGAATTGCAATAGTCGACTTTTGATAGAATAATGGCTTGTAGGACCATCCGAAAATCGTTGAAATAAAGAAGAGGCTTCAATTTTTTTAAGACTTGTAACTTATAAAAACAGTCTTTGGTGGTTGTGCTTATGAATTTTTTAAAATTGAGCTGATTGTCTAGCATGATACCTAGATCTCGAACATGTGGTGAGTGATTTAATATGGGAGTGGATGAGTTGAGTAGGTCAGCTGGGTTTAGAAGTTTGATGTTGATGTCTTGATTGATGATTAGGATCTCAGTTTTGTTGTTGTTAAGAATGAGGCAAAGGCTGGAGAGAAGATGATTGATCTGTTGCAAACAATTGTTCCAGTGAGCCAAGGTTTTTTGTAAGGATTCTGAGATTGGGATGAGTATCTGGATGTCATCCGCGTAGAGATAGTGAGTTAGGTTTAGTTTAGTAAGTAGATGACATAGAGGTAAGAGGTAAATGTTGAAGAGGGTAGGGGAAAGGGAGGAACCCTGAGGGACCCCCCGGTTGGAAGGGATCGGTTGTGATTCTTTGTTGTTAATCTTTACTTTGAATTGTCTATTTGCTAGGAAGGATTTGAACCAGCTGAAGACTGTTCCTTTAATGCCTATATCTGCCAGACATTTTAATAGAGATGAATGGTTGACAGTGTCAAAGGCTGCAGAGAGATCTAGTAGTATCAAAAGATGTGGTTGTTTTTTGTCCATATTAGATAGAATAGAATCGGTAAGAGAGATAAGGAGAGATTCAGTGCTTAACGATTTCCGAAAGCCATACTGGGAAGATACAAGAATGTTGTTTTCTTCCAAATATTCAGATAGTTGTTTATTGACTATCTTTTCCATAATTTTGGCGATCAATGGCAGATTAGCTATTGGGCGGAAGTTAGCTGGATCTGTGGTTGGAAGGTTAGGTTTTTTAAGTAGAGGTTTGAGAATGGCTAATTTAAGTTGGTCAGGAACTAGACCCTGGGAGAGAGAGCAGTTAATGATGTCTGCAATTGGTTTTGATATGGAGTTTCTACATGTACCGGTTCACCTTTTTCTACATTTTTATTAACTCCTTCAAAAAGGTGAAGCAGATTTGTGAGGTAAGATCTGCCTTGGGTAAAGCCATGCTGACTTTGTTCCATTAAACCATGTCTTTCTATATGTTCTGTGATTTTGATATTTAGAACACTTTCCACTATTTTTCCTGGCACTGAAGTCAGGCTAACTAGTCTGTAGTTTCCCAGATCACCCCTGGAGCCCTTTTTAAATATTGGGGTTACATTACCCACTCTCCAGTCTTCAGGTACAATGGATGATTTTAATGATAGCTTATAAATATTTTACTAATATGTCTGAAATTTCATTTTTTAGTTCCTTCAGAACCCTAGGGTGTATACTATCCAGTCCAGGTGATTTACTACTCTTCAGTTTGTCAATCGGGCCTACCTCATCTTCTAGGTTCACCGTTATTTGGTTCAGTACATCTGAATCATCACCCATGAAAACCTTCTCCGATACGGGTATCTCCCTAACATCCTCTTCAGTAAACACTGAAGCAAATAAATAATTTAATCTTTCCGTGATGGCCTTATCTTCTCTAATTTCCCCTTTAACCGCTCGATCATCTAACGCTCCAACTGACTCCCTCACAGGCTTTCTGCTTCTAATATATTTTAAAATGTTTTTACTGTGAGTTTTTGCCTCTACAGCCAACTTCTTTTCAAATTCTCTCTTAGCCTGTCCCTCGCTGAACGACCTCCTGCAGTCGATCTCCTGCCGGCGCCATTTTCCGTACGGAAACGATTCGCGGCGGGAAATCGCTCCCTGACCCCCGCTGGACCTCCAGGAACTTTTGGCCAGCTTGTGGGGGGCCTCCTGACCCCCACGAGACTTGCCAAAAGTCCAGCGGGGGTCCGGAAGGACCTCCTGCTGTCCAATCGTGTTCGTCTATGGCCGCCGCCATTTTTCGGCGCCATTTTGGAAAATGGCGCCGGCTGAAGACAACAAGATTCAGGAGCAGGAGCCCGTTCCGGACCGCTGCCATTCCGGACCGCCGCTGGACCCGCAGGTTATTTAAGTCATTTGGGGGGGGTTCGGGAGGGTGGGGGATTTAATTTAAAGGGTCGGGGGTGGGTTTTAGGGGGTTTTAGTGTGCCGGCTCACGATTCTAACGATTTATAACGATAAATCGTTAGAATCTCTATTGTATTGTGTTCCATAACGGTTTAAGACGATATTAAAATTATCGGACGATAATTTTAATCGTCCTAAAACGATTCACATCCCTAGTGCGCACTAATGGGAGTTAATGCACGCTAACTCCCGTTAGTGTGTGCTAACTCCCGATAGTACTCACTAACTCTGCCAGGTTAGCACGCACTAACGGGAGTTAGCACGCACTAACCCGGAAATCGGGGCCCCCGAAAACAAAACCTCCGAACCACGGGAAAAACGAAATTCCTGCGGGGGGGGGGGGCCGAAACGAAGCGCAACACAAAATCTTTACCCGAAGCAAAATGTATAGATCAAATTTGATTTTGGCAGCATTTCTCAGGAAAACACATCAGAATATATCTTTCCCTAAGCATAGACAGTGACAACAAGAAAGTATAACTGAGTTCCTCCAAACTGTACATTTCACATTTGTTGCAGGGGTCTATCGTGCACTCACCTTTTAATTGCATCTGATATACGGGAAACTAAAGTGATATGCCCTAGGTCACAAGGAGCATCAGCAAAATTTGAACCCTGACTTTGCTGGTTTACATCCTATTAATCCTGGTATATTAAGAGGAGGCTTCTTCTTCTCTGAATATACCAGGCTCTCTTAAATATCCAGATAATTTTATTCAGCTATCCTAAATTCATCAACTACGGAGCTCATTCACTAAACCATGGTATTTTTCCCCAAGGTAAAAAATACTGGGAGAGTCAAAAAGCCATGGGAAATGACCTGCATCTTTTTGACTCATGTGGGAGCAAAATACCCCCAAACAACATGTGATAATGGCCCTAGGACTGTGGGCCACCATTGCTTAAAGGGGCCAACAGCTCTGAAAAAGTAGTTTCAAACTGCAGAGGTCATAGAGACTCCCTGTCCCATACCTCTACTACCTTAGGAGGCAGACACGTAAATGAAAAAAGGTAACTTTTTACTATCAGTGCAAGCCTGGTCCAACCCCAAACTTCTCCACTTCACTAAAAATATTCATCACAGGAGCCTGGGACCCCTACCCTAGCCCTCCCAGACCCTCTTTATAAGGAAAGGATCCCTTGTGGTTTAGGGGATCCCCGTCCTCTACCTTAACTTACCTCCCCGGACCTTCCCCTTACTCACTGAGAAGCCCCAGAGCACATGATAGGGCAAAGGCCAGCAGGCACCATTTTGGAAAATAGCCAACGTTGGGCCCAGAGGTTTGGAGTATTCCTACCCCCAATAGACTTTTAGAGACTTCTTGGTGAGTAAGGGAGGGAGTCTAGGGAGGTGGGCTAGTTGGGGGTTAGGAGTCCCCTAGACCATGAGGTTGTATTTCCTGATAAAGAGGGGATTATGATGGCTAGAACTGGGGTTGGGCCCACTCAACCACCAGTGTTTCTTTTCTGAAAATGAGGGGATAAGAGGGTCACAACCTCCAGAAGCCAGATGTTTTTAGTGAAGGGGAAGAGTTTTGGGATGGGAGAAAATGTAAAACGTAATTTTTTAAAATGTAGTTACACAACGGCCATCCCCTAGGGCAGCAGAAGGGGTGGGACAAGGGGTTTATAAAGACTCTAGGGTTTGCAACTATTTGGAGGGGGGGCGACTTACTTGGGGCCATCAATCACTTTAAGAGAAGGCCCTGGGAGTCTCGTGACATGTGTTAATATCTCCATGCTCCTAGGAGACGTTCGCTATAACTCGAGAATTGTAGCTGAATTCTAATCAAATAACGTGGCTTGTATAGTTTGGGGTAGTTTAGGATATTAATGAGCTTCTTAGCAGGCTCAAATCACACAAGATATTTGAAATATCTCTTGTTATCCCCACATTAGGCCATTTACCACATGAAAAATGAGAAATTAATGCTTACCTGATAATTTCCTTTTCTTTAGGACAGACAGATGAATCCAAAACCAGTGGGTTATGTACCTCTACCAGCAGATGGAAATGGAGCAAGCTGACATCACAGTATATATACTCCTGAAGTGATATTAGCCTGCCAATATTCTCTTCAAAAGCAACTATGGACAGACCAACAATAAACTTGATTAAAAACAGACAACCAATACTGTACTCAAACAAGAAACACTGAGATCAGACAAAGAATGTATTAACATTAGTCTAGAGACTGGATCAACACTTACCAGTAATCTCTGGAAAATCTTAACCATGCAGGAGAACTATAGCACAATCATTCGGCAGCCAAAGGCAAGAAGCTGGATTCATCTGTCTGTCCTAAAGAAAAGGAAATTATCAGGTAAGTAGTAATTTCTCATTTCTTAGCATCCAGATAGATGAGTCCAGAACCAGTGGGATGTATCCAAGTGACTCCTGAATAGGGCAGGAGGCTGCCCCCAGACCCATAAAAACTGCATGTGCAAAGGCTGCATCCTTCCAGGCCTGCACATCCAGACCATAATACCTGGAAAAGGAGTGTAAGGAGGACCACGTCGCAGGTTGGCAAATGTTGACGGGAGACAACAATCTAACCTTTGCTCATGACACTGCCTGAGCCCTAGTGGAATGAGCCCTAGCTTGAGTGGACAACAGCTTTTCAGCCACCACATATGCAGCCATGACCACCTCTTTAATCCAGCAAGCTACTGTAGCCCACGAAGCTGGTTCACCCTGTTTTCCTTCACCATGCAGGACAAACAGGCGATCCGTCTTTCAGAAAAGTTTAGAAACCTCCAGATATCTCATGACATGTTCTTGATATCCAAGGGACATAACAGGTGGTATTCTTCCACATCTCTTTCCTTATCCAAGGATGGTAAAGCAATGGACTCATTCCAGTGAAAATCTGATACCACTTTAGGCAAGAAGATAGGAACAGTATGCAGCCGTATCGACCCTGGAGTCACTCGAAGGAATGGTACCCAGCAAGACAAGGCCTGCAGCTCAGAAATTCGATGTGCAGAACAAATTGCCACCAGAAAACCATTTTCAAGGTCAGTAACTGCAAGGAAAGGTTACACAATGGTTGAAACGCAGGACCCGCCAAGAAATTCAACGCCAGGTTAAGACTCCACAAAGGTACCGGTAACTTCAAGGGAGCACAAAGATGTTTTACTCCCCTCTAGAAATGACCACATCAGGATGGAACAATAAGGATTCACCATCGATACTGTAGAGGACATGCAAATCGGGACAGCATGCTAAGCACAAAGGGGCGGATTTTAAAAGGAGCGCGAATAGCCTACTTTTGTTTGCGCTCCAGGCGCAAACAAAAGTACGCTGGATTTTAGTAGATACGCGCGGAGCCGCACGTATCTGCTAAAAACCTGGATCGGCGCGCGCAAGGCTAAGGATTTTGTATAGCCGGCGCGCGCCGAGCCGCGCAGCCTACCCCCGTTCCCTCCAAGGCCGCTCCGAAATCGGAGCGGCCTCGGAGGGAACTTTCCTTTGCCCTCCCCTCACCTTCCCCTCCCTTCCCCTACCTAACCCACCCGACCGGCCCTGTCTAAACCCCCCCCCCTTACCTTTGTCGGGGGATTTACGCCTCCCAGAGGGAGGCGTAAATCCCCGCGCGTCAGCGGGCCTCCTGCGCGCCGAGACGCGACCTGGGGGCGGGTCCGGAGGGCGCGGCCACGCCCCCGGGCCGCCCCGGGCCGTAGCCACGCCCCCAGGCCCGCCCCCGGAATGCTCCCGACACACCCCGAAAACGCCGCGACGACCGGGACCGCCCCCCGACACGCCCCCTCCAAAAACCCCGGGACTTACACGAGTCCCGGGGCTCTGCGCGCGCCGGTAGGCCTATGTAAAATAGGCTTACCGGCGCGCAGGGCCCTGCTCGCGTAAATCCGCCCGGTTTTGGGCGGATTTACGCGAGCAGGGCTCTGAAAATCCGCCCCAAAGAGTGCAGGAAGTCGTAAACTAACCCCTCCACTCTGTCTCTGACTGTTTCTCTCTCTGGCTGCGGGGGGGGCATATACCATCACTGCTGAACTCGGCTTCCTGCTCCCGCTGCATTTCAGCTGCTTAATCAGCTAAGACCATGTCAGCCTATAACCAGCTACCGGACCAAGGCACTCATCTGAGGGACCATGGAAATCACCTCTGGAATTCTCAACTAGGGGAGAGCGGGGCAATTCAGATCTCCAATTAATTCTCCTCTAAATCTGAAGCAATCCTCAATAGGGAAATGCATGTCCACCATTTGTTGGAGAAGGAAAATACTGGCAGGTTGATGTCACTGCAGGACTATATATACTGTGACGTCTATATATATCTGCTGGTAGAGGTTCATAACCCACTGGTTCTGGATTCATCTGTCTGGACGCTAAGAAACAACATTTTCTACATGATAAATGGCCTAATGCAGCTTATTGAATGATCCCTTATGTTAACTGGATTACGCTGAAAATCTGCATTTATCAGGTTAATTTAGCTGGATAACTGGCTCTGCCTGGGAATGCACCACTGTACCCTTGAGCTAGTCAGATAATTTTTAGCTGGACAACACGTTTACATTCAGCCAGATAAATGGCAGAATTTGAAATCAGGGAGGATAACTTTCAAAACTGCTTGTGTGCACCCATATGTGCATGTACATGGGCGCACGGTAATTTACTACTATATTTTATAACCTATTCACAAATGATACATACAGGCTTTAAACTACGAGAACATACACACGCACCTGTGCTCGCATATCTAAAACACCAAGTCCTGCAAGTTTGGATTTATCCAGGTAAATGCTGAGCATGCATCTTTTGAAAATCTATTAATCTGACAAAGGGATTAAATAAATATCAGCCTCTAAGTGTTTCACCATTAAATATAACTAAAGTTTACTCTACTGATCCTTTCTACCAGAAATTACTTAATTATCTAATAACTTTGAAGTTATTTTCTTATTAATATTGCTTGCAATAAGTAGACTGCCAATAAGGAACTGAAGTTAAAAAGAGACCTCAACACAAAATACTTGTAAGTAAGGAAAAAGAATAGCTAAACCTATGTGACACCAACTGCTGAGGACATTTTAATATTTATTCAGGATATGGGATTTTTGCAGAGGCTACCTGCAGGGCTAGATAATGTATCATTACAATATCAGAAGAACAGGATACATCATAGAAATTTTAAAACAGGAAAAAAGCAAGTACTGGCTAACATTGTATTCCAATTGCTTGACATTTCAACTTTAAAAGGAAATAATTTTCTATTAAATTTTTAAATAGAAAAGGATGAAGCATAATACTGTTGGGTTTAGGCCAAGCTTCTTAGAATAATAATAATAATAATTTTTGGAAAAAGAAAGGTTCTTTGTAACCCAGAAGAGGAAAGATTGATCTGAGTATCATTACCATGGCAACAATCATTCATAAGGTAGTAAGAGTTTTTTAAAATGTTATCTTCTATCGTTTGCCTTCTAATCCCTGACTGCAGGTCATAACAATAAAAGAACATAACCCAATAATGTAAAAAAGATACTATAAATCCTAAAATATTTAGTGAATGGAGTATAATAATGTAGTGCATACATATTAATACAAATTAATCTAGTGATTCCCTCACTACCACAGGCTAAATTATCCTCCACCAGAAACAGAGCCTTTTCCATCATCGGCCCTAAGCTCTGGAACTCGCTTCCTCATTGCCTCACCAATCAAGATAACTTAAAATCCTTCAAAAAAGACTTAAAACCCTGGCTTCTCAGCCAATCTTTTAAAGATAGCACTCAATGACTTTAAAATTCTTTTATATATTCTGCCATTTTTCAATCTTCAATCTCCCTGTTACAATGATACAGATGCCCTTCAATGCTTCATGAGATATATGTACATCTATTCAGGGTTCTATCCTGTGTTATCTTGTTATACATTCTCCTGTTGTATTTACTATCATTAATTTTAAATTGTAATCTTCATACATCGTTCTATGTAACATGTTGTTTCTGTATGTAAACCGGAGTGAAGGCAACTCTGCTATACCTCGGTATATAAAAAAATGCTAAATAAATAAATAAATAAATAAATAAATAAATAAATATTAAAAAAAATCTAAAGTGTAGTGCTGGTTTGGGTGGCAGAATCTGAATGTCTCCAGGTATACATACACTTTTACTTCCAAGCAAATTTCAACAACTTAATTTTATAGCTTATACATAAGAACATGCCATACTGGGTCACACCACGGGTCCATCAAGCCCAGTATCCTGTTTCCAACAGTGGCCAATCCTAGTCACAAATACCTGGCAAGTACCCAAACATTAATTAAATCATGAACTACTATTGCTTAATAATTAATAGCAGTTTATAGAGTTTTCCTCTAGAACTTATGCAAACCTGTTTTAAACTCAGTTACACTAACTGCTGTAACCACATCCTCTGGAAATGAATTCCAGAGCTTAACTATGCTCTGAGTGAAAAATAATGTCTTTGATTTGTTGTAAATGAGCTAGTTGTTAAATTCATGGAATGCCCCCTGGTCCTTCTATTATCTGAGAGAGTAAATACTGATTTACATTAACTTTTGCAAGACCTTTTGTAGATCTCTATCATATCCCCCCTCAGTCGTCTCTCCTCCAAACTGAACAGCCTTAACGTCTTTAGCCTTTCCTCATAGGGCAGCCATTCCATGCCCTTAGCATTTTAGTCACCCTTCTCTGCACTTTCTCCAGTGCAACTATATCTTTTTTGAGATGCGGTCACCAGAACTGCACACAGTATTCACTATTCAAGATGCAGTCTCACCATGGAGCGATACAGAGACATTATGACATCTATCCTTTTATTCGCCATTCTCTTCCGAATAATTCTTCTTTGTTTTTTTGATTGCCACAGCACACTGAGCCCAGAATTTCAATGTATTATCTGCTATGATGCCTAGATTTCTTTCCTGGGTGTTAACTCCTAAGATAGAACCTAACATTGTGTAACTACAGCAAGGGTTATTTTTCCCTATATGCATCACTTTGCACTTGTCCATGTTAAATTTCATCTGCCATTTGAAAGCCCAATCTCCCAGTCTTGCAAGGTCCTCCTTCAAATTTATCACAATCCACTTCAGATTTAACTATTCTGCATAATTTTGTGTCATCCGCAAATTTGATCTCCTCACTCATCATACCCCTTTCTAGATCATTTATAAATATATTAGAAAGCACCAGTCCAAGTACAGATCCCTGAGGCACTCCACCATTTACCTTTCTCCACTGAAAACAGACCATTTATTCCTATTCTCTTCCTGTCTTTTTTTTTAAATTTGTAAAGTTTATTTATTGGCATCCAGTAAGTAACAAACAGTTATATATGCACTTAAGCGCACAGTTATGAACAATTGTGACATGCCACTTGCATATAATTTAACAATAGAAACCAGTAAGTACCAATATACAATTTTTGACACCTGTGCATTCCATCCCATTTCCCCCCCCCCCCCCCCACTTCCCACAGTAATCCACTGTCATTTATCAAGCAAATACAAATACCTATACAAAATAGAAGGCCATTTGTGCAATGCGACATCAGGGCACAGAACTTTTGTGAGAAGCGCATTCAAACGTTATTTACTACACCGAACCACTTCCAAAATTATAAGCTGGTGGACAGTCAGTTTCCATTGTTCAAATGGTTGCCATATCTTATTAAATTTAGACAAAGTCTTATGTTTGTACGCCGTAATTTCCCCCAAAGTGTGCGTCGAAATCATCAGCCTTTGTATTTCCTGAACGGTAGGGATCTGTGGCCCTTTCCACAGCCGGGCAAGAGCCCCTCTCAATACTGTGGCAGTATATTTAATTAAAACATTTTGGTAAATTGAAAGATTTGGGTTTTCTTTATTGAGCAGTGCCTGTGCTGGTGTAAGAATAATTGCTCCACCTAGAACTGATGTTAGCCAGCAAGAAACTGATTCCCAAAAGGATTGTAATTTAGGGCAAGCCCACCACATATGGAAGAAAGTGCCCACTCCTTGACATTGTTTCCAGCAGGTGTCTGGCCATGAAGGCTGAATATGGTGTAATCTGGCCGGTGTCCAGTACCACCTAAACAGCATCTTATATCCATTTTCTATATGTGAAGATGATATAAGTCCTTTCCCCATCGAGTGAGAAAGTCGTTTCCAAGAGTCCACCGACCAGGAGTCACACAAATCCCTTTCCCAGGCAATGACAGGTGACTCCTTGGTCAATGGGACTCCAACTATCATAGCATAGAGGTGTGAAATGTGTTTACGGACCTTTGCTGCTTGCTGACACAAGGCCTCAAACGGGAGTATTCCCAAGTTAAGTTCCCTCGTCATTAGTGCATGAGAAACAAAGTTTTTTATTTGTAAATAAAAATAATTATCCTTAGAGTCAAGATTGTATCGTTCCTGCAGTGTATGAAAAGATATCATTCCCCCTGGTTCCCAAATATTTGACAGTTTGATTATACCCTGTGCTTTCCATTTTTGGGATCTCTGAGATTTCACCCCATGGCGGAAGGACTGGTGATGAAATAAGGGGCGGATTTTAAAACGAGCGCGAATAGCCTACTTTTGTTTGCGCTCCAGGCGCAAACAAAAGTACGCTGGATTTTAGTAGATACGCGCGGAGCCGCACGTATCTGCTAAAAACCTGGATCGGCGCGCGCAAGGCTATGGATTTTGTATAGCCGGCGCGCGCCGAGCCGCGCAGCCTACCCCCGTTCCCTCCAAGGCCGCTCCGAAATCGGAGCGGCCTCGGAGGGAACTTTCCTTTGCCCTCCCCTCACCTTCCCCTCCCTTCCCCTACCTAACCCCCCCGCCCGGCCCTGTCTAAACCCCCCCCTTACCTTTGTCGGGGGATTTACGCCTCCCGGAGGGAGGCATAAATCCCCGCGCGTCAGCGGGCCTCCTGCGCGCCGGGACGTGACCTGGGGGCGGGTCTGGAGGGCGCGGCCACGCCCCCGGGCCGCCCCGGGCCGTAGCCACGCCCCCGGAACGCTCCCGACACGCCCCGAAAACGCCACGACGACCGGGCCCGCCCCCGACACGCCCCCGACACGCCCCCAAAACCGGGCGGATTTACGCGAGCAGGGCCCTGCGCGCCGGGAAGCCTATTTTACATAGGACTACCGGCGCGCGCAGAGCCCCGGGACTCGCGTAAGTCCCAGGGTTCTCCGAGGGGGGCGTGTCGGGGGGCGTGTCGGGGGCGGGTCCGAACCGCGCGGCGTTTCGGGGGCGTGTCGGCAGCGTTTTGAGGGCGGGTACGGGGGCGTGGCTACAGCCCGGGGCGGTCCGGGGGTGTGGCCGCGCCCTCCGTACCCGCCCCCAGGTCGCGGCCCGGTGCGCAGGAGGCCCGCTGGCGCGCGAGGATTTACGCCTCCCTCCGGGAGGCGTAAATCCCCCGACAAAGGTAAGGGGGGGGTTTAGACAGGGCCGGGCGGGTGGGTTAGGTAGGGGAAGGGAGGGGAAGGTGAGGGGAGGGCAAAGGAAAGTTCCCTCTGAGGCCGCTCCGATTTCGGAGCGGCCTCAGAGGGAACGGGGGTAGGCTGCGCGGCTCGGCGCGCGCCGGCTATACAAAATCCATAGCCTTGCGCGCGCCGATCCAGGTTTTTAGCAGATACGCGCGGCTCCGCGCGTATCTACTAAAATCCAGCGTACTTTTGTTTGCGCCTGGAGCGCAAACAAAAGTAGGCTATTCGCGTGCCTTTAAAAATCCGCCCCTCAGTGTGTACTATAAAAGGCTTGTCTGTTGCCAATCAACGCTGTCCGCCATTTATACCACACATCCAGGGTGGCTTGTACAGTCTCGGGAAGGCTAACAGTGGGATTCCATGTACTTCTATTTTGCAAGAGAAGGGCCGAAATTGGAAGATCTCCCAAAAGTGCCTGCTCCAGTTCTACCCATGGTTTCAGCATTTGGGGATTATTCCATTCCACAGCTACTTTCAGGTGTGCCACTCCTTGATAACCTAGTAAGTACGGCATTCCCAATCCCCCCTGAGATTTAGGAAGGCATAGGATTGTTTTCTTAATCCTTGGTTGTCTCGCGTTCCACAAAAATTTAAGTAATCTACGTTGCCATTTTTCCAGTAATTTAGTGGGTACCACAATGGGTAACGTTTGAAACAGGTATAAAAGCCTAGGCAACATATTCATCTTTATGACGGCTAGCTGCCCCAGCCACGAAACGTGGTATCTGTTAGGGGCGTGCATTCGTTTTGAACTTAAATGTAAAATGCAACTTTTTTTTTTTTTAACTTAAAAAAGTGATGAGGCGAAAACGATCGGATTTCCAACGTATTCAACATAGCTATGTTGAATACGTTGGAAATCGCGATTGTTGATCCTAAATAAAAATTTAAACCCCTCACCCTCCTTAATCCCCCCCCCCCAAGACTTACCAAAACTCCCTGGTGGTCCAGCAGGGAGTCAGGATGCCATTTCTGAACTCCTTTGCGAGGAGCACGTGACGTCGGCGTCACGTCGGAGTGACGCGGCGTCACGTGATTCCCCGCGCGTTCGCTCCGGGACCCTCGTTGCACCCAAAAGGAACTTTTGGCCAGCTTGGGGGGGTCAGGAGGCCCCCCCAAGCTGGGGTCAGGAGGCCCCCCCAAGCTGGCCAAAAGTTCCTTTTGGGTGCAACGAGGGTCCCGGAGCGAAAGCGCGGGGAATCACGTGACGCCGCGTCACTCCGACGTGACGCCGACGTCACGTGCTCCTCGCAAAGGAGTTCAGAAATGGCATCCTGACTCCCCGCTGGACCACCAGGGAGTTTTGGTAAGTCTTGGGGGGGGGGGATTAAGGAGGGTGAGGGGTTTAAATTTTTATTTGCACGTATGGACATAGACTCAACTTATGGAATTCTCCATATGTCCATATTGACCGAAATTGACCCCCCCTTTCGACTTATGGACTTATGAACATAAACTTTTGGTCTGCACATCCCTAGTATCTGTCCCATTCCTCCAATTCTTTATACATTTTTGTTAGTAATGGTGGATAGTTAAGCTGAAAGAAATCAGTAGAGCTTCCGATGTAAATTCCCAGATATTTCAGTTTCCCTTTAGCCCATCTAAAGGGGTGGGATGTCTTGAGCTGATCGACCATTGACACGGGCACTGTGACATTTAGTAGTTCAGATTTTTCCCAGTATATTTTAAAAACAGAGGTACCGCTGAAGGCCGAAATTTCTTCCGTAGGTGCCACTAGGGATACTTTGGGATTGGTTATGGTAAATAAAATATAGTCCGCAAAAAGGGACATTTTAGAGGAAAAGGAACCCACTCCCACCCCTTGAATATTAGCATTGGCTCGTATATGATGCGTGAAAGGTTCCAGAAATAAAGCAAAGAGCAATGGTGAAAGAGGGCAGCCCTGTCGGGTGCCCCTGCCTACATTGAATGGGTTGGAGTATCCCCCATTTATCTTTAGGCAGGCCTGCGGCGCCTCGTAAAGTTTCTGAATCCAGCGAATGAACCTGTCCCCAAATTGAAAGGCTCTCATGGTTTGAAAAAGAAAGGGCCAGTGAAAACAATCGAAAGCTTTTTCAGCGACAAACGCCAGGAGCAATAAGGGGATATTATAAGTGCGGGCCACTCCTATAAGGTCAATGATTTTCCAGTCGTTATCGGAGGCCATTCTGCCTGGTATAAAACCCGATTGATCGGAATGTATTAATTGAGGAAGAAAATTATTAAGTCTATTCGCCAGAACGTTTGCTAAAATCTTCGTGTCCAGATTAATTAGGGAGATGGGGCAGTAGGACCCACACAGAGTAGGGTCACGACCCGGCTTCACCAAAATAGTCACACCAGCCAGGTTGGCGGATGTGGAGAGAGAAACATTACCCTGTAAAGCGTTAAAAAGATTTACTAATAAGGGAGTCACCAATCCAACAAATTTTTTATAGAAGGCAGCTGTCAGTCCATCCAGGCCCAGGGACTTCCCCATTTTCAAGCTTTTTATAGCCCAGGTGACCTCGGCAGGGGAAATATTCCAGTCCAAGAACTCCTGAGTGTCTGATGAGATAGAGGGGAGTGATATTTGAGAAAGATATGTATCAATCCTCTCCATAGGGATGGTGTTATCAGTAGCATATAATTCTGAGTAAAAACATATAAAACGCTGCGTGATATCTGCATTTGAGGTTAGCATTCCCCCCCCCCCCCCATATCCCTTATTTTGACTATATTATTCTGCACTTGTTGAGCCCTGAGCTTTCTAGCCAGCTGCCGCCCTGCTTTGTTTCCCCCCTCGTAGTATAATTGTTTAGTAAGGGTAAGTTTATGTGCAATCTGAGCAGCCTCTAATTTCTCTAAATGGGACCGTAGGCTATCCATTTCAGCCAACAATTGTGCACCACCTGACCCTTGATGTTGAAGCCCTAGCTCGTGCAATAAATGTATGGTATCAGATTTATCTTTGGTGCGTATTTTTTTTAGATATGTTCCTCTGGCAATAAATTTCCCCCATAAAACTGCCTTTAGACAATCCCACAGCATCATAGGAGTCATCGTCTCCTGATTATTAAACGTCAAGTATTCCTGTATGTCAGCTTGTATTTGTTGTACGAACTGATCATCCTCCAACAAACTCTCATTCAGCTTCCAGAATTGTAGTCCTCTCTCATAAGAGCACAGTTCTAATTGGAAAGATATCGGACTGTGGTCCGACCAGGTAATGGGACCTATTTGTGGGGTTTTCACCTGATTAACACAACTTTTAGCAATTAAAAAAACATCAATCCTGGAGTAAGTCTGGTGCGCTCTAGAGTAGAATGTGTAACTTCTACCTTTGGGATTCCAACTGCACCAGATATCTATCAAATGCCATTGAGTTAAAAAGAATTTAAAAAGTTTACGCTCACTACTGGGTGAGGTTGCTACACCCGTAGAATTGTCCACATGGGGGTTTAAGGTGAGGTTAAAGTCCCCTCCCACCAACAACTAACCCTCGGCATATTGATCTAAGAACTGGCTTAGCCGTGTGATGTAGTGACTTTGGCCAGAATTGGGGGCATAGACATTGACTAACGTGAATTTTTCCCCTCCTATGGCAATAATGAGAATTAGAAATCGACCCTCTGGATCTGTATAACAGGCCACTTCCTCAAACATCACATCCTTAGTAATTAAAATTCCTACCCCCAAGTATTTATGATTGAGAGGTCTCACTGCCCAATATTGTGCTGGAAATGATGGATGCCTGAGGAATAGTTCATGGCGTCTCTTAAAATGGATCTCTTGAAGAAAAGCAATAGAGGTATTATGATTTTGCAATTCAGAATAGAGACAATGCCTTTTGTATGGGGAATGTAATCCCTTAACATTAAGGGATATTGGGATCAATAAGACCATTACTATTCAGTAATGCAGGCTATTTCTAACTCCCACAATCACTGAGAGGCATCCCCATGTAAGAAGCACACCACCAAGCCTTGGGTACCCAATGAAATAATAATGAAAACTGCCTTCTCGTTATTAGAGTATATTACTGTAGTTATACCCGTGTGAAGTCCCCTATTCCCCATCCTCCCACTCCCCACCCGCTTTATCACAATCCCCTCAAATTGGAGTGCAACCAGCATCCAACTTGCCATCAGAAGGGAGGAATTAATCAACCCAATGTGACTGCAGCACATTTCCAACCATGTGTTAAGAAACTGTAATACAATGAATACTATGAACATCCCTTATTGTGAAACTCATATAAAGAATAAATAGATAACCATCCTTAATACCAAAGTTTAACCACTCTGTAGTTACCGAGAAAGTATGCTAACGTATATGCCAGAGCCATCTGGCAGGGAACCAGGGTAGAGTTCACTCAGATTGGTAGAAGATCATCCTGAGGAGATACCCGGAGCTTCAAGTGTCTGCTCGCTGGGAAGCTGTGAACTCTGCGTTCCCTCTCAGCCATTTGTCATCCTTATTCACTCTCTGCCACCGCGGGTAGTCGTCCCGGCGGCTAATATGTTTAGGTGCTGCTTGCAGTTGTTCAAATCCAGCATATCCCACATTGTGGAGGAGTCGCGATGCTTCCATCAATGTTTTTATTCGGTGGTTCTCACCCTTTAAGGAGAAGCTCATCCCGAACGGGAAGAGCCATCTGTACCGCAGGTTTTCTGCCCTCAGGAAGTCAGTCACCGGCTTCAGTTCCTGCCGTCTCCTGATAGTTATAGGCGCGAGGTCAGCAAAAATCATAATGGCCTCTCCTTTCCATTGCCATTGGCCTGCTTTCTAGCGATATTCATCAGCTGGTCTTTCTTTGTAAAATCATGGAAACATGCAAGTATGTCCTTTGGTTTATTAGTTACTTGGGGCTCCATAACCCTGTGGGCTCGATCAATTTTTATTTCCCCAACAGATTTGTCACTGACCTGGGGCGCCGTCGATGCGAGTAACATGGCGCAAATCTTCTGTACCACCTCCATACAGTCTTCATTTTCAGGCGACTCCGGATACGTTTCGCTTCCCCACGATACAACGAATATAGTCCTATACGTTGCAGATTGCCAATACGTTGCAAACGAATGCACACCCCTACTAAAGAGACATTAAGTAAATCCAGGAGCTTCAGAGGGTCAGGGGAAGAAGAGGAAGGAAAGCTTGGGAAAGGAGATGTGGCATTGGGAGTATGTGACCTGTGAATTTGAATCTTAACTGCTTTTTGGGATGTCCAGCAAAGCTCCATGAGAATTGTGCATTTGGAGAGCCTGAAATGTTTGGAATATTTTCCCATTAAACAAAAAGGGAAAGGGACTTTGTAACTTTCATTCCTGTTACCACAGTGTAACAGGGAAAAAAAGAGGAAGTTATGAACTTTCTCTTGCTGTTTTGATTTTTCCTAAGCTAAAAACTGTGAAATTTTTTTGAACTGGGAACTGTTATATGTTGAGATTTTCTCTATGCAACAGATTTGATTATTTGTTTATTTATTTATTTAAAATATTTCTAGGCCACACCACATCAAGCTCTGGGAGGCTTACAGAAATCACATACGCAAACATAATTAAAATGAATAATAAATAAATTAAAGCAAACTAAAATAAAAACATCTTCTTAAAATTTAGTCCCTAGCAGGTCTTTTGGTCACCAATTATATGGTCTTATAAATGCAGACCTAGCTTAATAACTGGATATGAATATGGTAAGCAATTAATCAAATGCAAGCCTGAACAGATGTCTTTAACTCTTTCTCAAACGTTTTTAAACAAGTTTGATTCTAGATGGCCATTAGCAGTTGATTTCACAAAAAAGCTCCCGCTACTGAGATCAGGCATTGCCTGCTTTCAGCAAGGCGAATTAGTTTATGGCTAGCAAGTGATAGCCATCTGACCTAAGATCCTGGAAGACGTAGTAGGCCAGATTGACAAACTGAAGAGTAGCAAATCACCTGGGCAAGATGGAATAAATCAGAGAATTCTAAAAAATGAAATTTCAGACCTATTACAAGTAATTTGAAATATATAATTAAAATTGTCCATTGTACCTGAAGACTGGAGGGTGGTCAATTTAACTCCAATACTTAAGAACATAAGAACTTAAGAACATAAAAAATTGCCATACTGGGTCAGACCAAGGGTCCATCAAGCCCAGCCTCCTGTTTCCAATAGTGGCCAATCCAGGCTACAAGTACCTGGCAAATACCAAAAAAACAGATATATCCCATGCTACGGATGCTAGTAAAAGCAGTGGTTATTTTCTAAGTCAACTTGATCAATAGCAGGTAATGGACTTCTCCTCCAAGAACTTATCCAAACCTTTTTTAAACCCAGCTACACTAACTGCACTAACCACATCCCCTGGCAACAAATTCCAGGGTTTAATTTTGCATTGAGTGAAAAATAATTTTCTCTGATTAGTTTTAAATATGCTATGTGCCAACTTCATGGAGTGCCCCCTAGTCCTTCTATTATCTGAAAGAGTAAATAACAGATTCACATTTACCTGTTCTAGAACTCTCATGATTTTAAAGACCACTATCATATCCCCACTCAGCCATTTCTTCTCCAAGCTGAACAGCCCTAACCTCTTTAGTCTTTCTTCATAGGTGAGCTGTTCCATCCCCTTTATCATTTTAGTCATCCTTCTCTGTAGCTGCTTCATCATAACTATATCTTTTTTTAGATGCTGCAACCAGAATTGAACACAATATTCAAGGTGCAGTCTCATCCTGAGCGATTCAGAGGCATTATGACATTTTCCGTTTTATTCACAATTCCCTTCCTAATTATCCCTAAATTATGTTTGCTTTTTTTGACTGCCACAGCACACTTATTATCCACTATGACACCTAGATCTCTTTCCTGGGTGGTAGCTACTAATATGGAACCTAACATTGTGTAACTATAGCATGGGTTATTTTACCCTATATGCATCACCTTGCACTTATCCAAATTAAATTTCATCTGCCATTTGGATACCCAATTTTCTAGTCTCACAAGGTCCTCCTACAATTTATCACAATCTACTTGTGATTTAACTAGTCTGAATAATTTTGTATCATCTGCAAATTTGATTACCTCACTCGACGTATTCCTTTCCAGATCATTTACAAATGTATTGAAAAGCATGGGTCCTAGTACAGATCCTGAGGCATTCTACTATTTATCTTTTTCCACTGAGAATATTGTCCATTTAATCCTACTCTCTGTTTCCTGTCTTTTAACCAGCTTGTAATCTACGAAAGGATATTGCCACCTATCCCATGACTTTTTACTTTTCTTAGAAGCCTCTCATGAGGAATTTTGTTAAATGTCTTCTGAAAATCAAAATACACTACATCTACCAGTTCACCTTTATCTACATTTTTATTAACTCCTTCAAAAAAGTGAAGCAGATTTATGAGGTAAGACTTGACTTGGGTAAAGCTATACTGACTTTGTGCCATTAAACCATGTCTTTCTGTATGTTCTGTGATTTTGATCTTTAGTTTCCCGGATCACCCCTGGAGCCCTTTTTAAATATTGGGGTTACATTAGCCACCCTCCAGTCTTCAGGTACAATGGATGATTTTAATGATAGGTTACAAATTTTAACTAATAGATCTGAAATTTCATATATGAATTTCTTCAGAACCCTGGGGTGTACACCATCCGGTCCAGGTGATTTAATACTCATCAGTTTATCAATCAGGCCTACCACATCTTCTAGGTTCACTGTGATTTGGTTTAGTTTATCTGAATCATTACCCATGAAAACCTTCTCCGGACTGGGTATCTCCCCAGCATCCTCTTCAGTAAACACCAAAGCAAAAAAATTGTTTAATCTTTACATGAAGGCCTTATCTTCTCTAAGTGCCCCTTTAACCCCTCGATCATCTAATGGTCTAACTGACTCCCTCACAGTCTTTTTGCTTCAGATACCTTTTACCGATTCTTGGTCCAAAACCTTTTCTTTACTAAATTTATATCGTTCTACAATAAAAACTTGGCTCTCTCACAACAGATTAAAACTAAATACAAACAAAACAGAGTTAATTTATCTATCTACCATACCCGATTCAATCCATAAACCTCCTTCAGTTTTTACCTTTGAGAATCAAATCATCCCCATAAAAACACACGCAAGAAACCTAGGAGTCATTCTTGACTCCAAATTAGCAATGACAAATGACATATCAGAAACAGTAAAAAAAATCCTTCTTCAAAATCCAAATGTTAAAGAAATTAAAACCATTACTACTTCCAAATCATTTTCGCATGATTACACAAACACTAATTCTGTCTTCTTTAGATTACTGTAATGCACTATATCTTGGTTTGCCTCAATCAACAATCCACCCATTACAATTAGTTCAAAATGCAACTGCTCGCTTATTATATAACGTCCCCTGAAACGAACATATCACTCCTATTTTACAGCAATTACATTGGCTTCCTATATCACACCGTATAAGTTATAAAATTCTATCTACTTTACATAATTTACTATACAACACTGACTCGATCTGGCTATTTTCCCTGTTAAGAATTTACAAACCTTCTCAACAATTACGCTCCATTGACAAATGCATGTTGGAAGTTCCTTCTGTGAAATCTGTTAGTCTGTCATTAACTCGTAAATGAGTTTTCTCAGTTGCTGGTCCAATATTGTGGAATTCTTTACCAGACTGTACCCGTTTGACTTCTAATCGTAAATAATTCAAAAAATTACTAAAAACTCATTTATTAATTCAAGCTTTTCATTTGGTTCCCAGTTACATTTAATTGAGTTTAATAAAGTTCTCTTTAATAGTTTTCCTGTATACTTGTGTTAATGTATTCTGCCTTGAGGTGACTGTTTTAATGTATTTCCACCCTGGAGGCAACTGTTCAGTTCCTTTGTAAACCGGTGCGATATGTATTCTTTACAGGAACATCGGTATATAAAATTAAAAATAAATAAATAAATAAATTTACAATAATATCTAAATCACTTGTATATGCATCCTATTTTTAACATTGTTTGTATAAAGTGTTTGCGTTGTTTTAAAATTATGTATGTGTTTTGAACATTTGTAAACCACCTAGACGGATATATTATATCCATTTGTGCAGTATATAAAAAATTCAAATAAATAAATAAATAAAAGATATATTTTAAAAAGTTTTTAATGTGAGTTTTTTTGCCTCTACAGCCAACTTCTTTTCAGATTCTCTTTTAGCCTGTCTTATCAATGTCTTACATTTAAATTCCCAGCGCTTATGCTTTATCCTAGTTTCTTCTGTTGGATCCTTCTTCCAAATTTTGAATGAAGATCTTTTGGCTAAAATAGCCTCTTTCACCTCACCTTTTAACCATGCCGGTATAATCGTTTTGCCTTCCTTCCACCTTTCTTAATCTGTGGAATACATCTGGACTGTGCTTCTAGGATGGTATTTTTAACAATGTCCATGCTTCTTGCACACTTTTCACTTTTGTAGCTGCTCCTTTCAGTTTTTTTCTATTTTTCTCATTTTATCAAAGTTTCCCTTTTGAAAGTTTAGCGCTAGAGCTGTGGATTTACTTACTGTCCTCCTTCAAGACATTAATTCAAATTTGATCATATTATGATCACTATTGGCAAGCGGCCCCACCACCTCTTGCCAAATCCTGTGCTCCACTGAGAATCAGGTCTAAAATTGTGGATTGTGATAAATTGCAGGAGGAGCTTGAGAGATTGGAAGATTGGGCATCCAAATGGCAGATGAAATTTAATGTGAACAAGTGCATGGTGATGCATATAGGGAAAAATAACCCATGCTGTAGCTACATAATGTTAGGTTCCATATTGAGTGTTACCACCCAGGAAAAAGATCTAGGCATCATAGTGGATAATATATGAAATCATCAACTCAGTGTGCTGCGACAGTAAAGAAAGCAAACAGAAAGTTAGGAATTATAAGCAAAGGAATGGTGAATAAAATGGAGAATGTCATAATGCCTCTGTATTGCTCCATAGTGAAACTACACCTTGAATACTGCATGCAATTCTGGTCGCCACATCTCAAAAAAGATTTAGTTGCACTGGATAAGGTACAGAGAAGAGTGACAAAAAAGATAAAGGGCATGGAATGACTTCCCTAAGAGGAAAGGCTAAAGATGTTAGGGCTCTTCAGCTTGAAGAAGAGACAGCTGAGGGTGGCTATGATAAAACTCTACAAAATCATGAATGGACTCGAACAGGTAAATGTGAATCAGTTATTTATTCTTTCAGATAATACAAGGACTAGGGGGCATTCCATGAACTAAGCAAGTAGCACATTTAAAACAATTCAGAGAAAAATTATTTCCCCATATCGCACAATTAAGATCTGGAATTTATTTTACCAGAGGATGTGGTTAAGGCAGTTAGTACAGATGAGTTTAAAAAAAGGATTGGATAAGTTCAGGGAGGAGAAGTCCATAAACTGTTATTAATCGTTATGACTTAGGGAATAGCAACTGCTTATTACAGGCTTTAGTAGCATGTGATATATTTAATGTTTGTGTACTTGCCAGATACTTATATCCTGGATTGGCCACTGTTGGAAACAGGATGCTGGGCTTGATCGACCCTTGGTCTGACCCAGGTACTTACAGGTCTGTGAAATTTCAATAATATATTGATAACATATGGACAATCATTATTGAAAGCATTGTAAATGTTGGTTAGAATCTTGAACTGTACACAATTCTGAAAAGATAACCAATTATTAATTTCAGTATAGGATTGATGTGCTTGAATCTGGAGGTAAATGATATTCTTGCAGATGAATTTTGTATGTCCTGAATTGCCTCCATGGTGTAAAGTGGGAGATTTAAAAAAAGAGAACTGCCGTAGTCTATAGATGGAAGAACAAACTGATTGCACAAACTGATTGTTCTAACATCTCCTTGATGTAGGTAGGGCTTTAGTGACCTGTGACTTTGTTTTTCCTACTAATTTCCTGAACTGATTTGTGCGCACTAACCCGAAAAGTTTCAGGAAAAAACCAATCGTTTTTCGGGTCCTCCGAACAATGCCGAATTGGACAATTTCATTGAAATTGTCTGATTCAGCAAAAGTGAATGCACATCTCTAGTTTATACCCTCTACTTACTTTGATACCACCAAGAATCAAGTCCCGAGAAGAAACTCCTTGCTTCCCTTTCAACTCCAGGGGAAGATCTGATCTGGTCAATCACACTCCTAAGCTAAAACTTGGAGGAAGATTGGATTATATCATTTCCTGCTTTAGGAACTGAACAAAATTATGTATATGACTACAAAATAGGAAATAAGAAGCCCTGGAGATCTTCAGACACACAATCTTTAGTCCCTTTAGGATATTAATAATTATGGTCTTACTCTGAAAGGTTCCCAGCCTTTTTGGGAGTGTGAACTCCTTTTCAACCTCCAACATTTTTGCAGAGCCCCACATGTTTCTCTTTAAGTGTTACCTGCAGGGCAATGGACTGGTGGTGGTAGGGTGGAGGAGAGAGAGAGAAAGAGAGAGTTGGGCAGGGTGGGATAGAGAGACAGACTTACAAGGATGGATTAGTGGAGGTAGTGAGAGATGGACTGGTGGAAAAGAACTGGTGGAGGAAGAGAGAGAGACTGACCAGGATGGATTGGTCGAGGTAGGAAGAAAGAGAGAGAAACTGGCAGAAATAGACTGCTGGAGGGAAAGAGAATGAGAGACTGGCAGGGATGGACTGGTGGAGGGAGAGAGAGGGAAAGACAGACTGTTGAGGATGGACAGACTGGATTGAAGGAGGGAGAGAGAGAGAGCGACTAGCAGAACTGGACTGGTGGAGGAAGAAAGAGAGACTTGTGGGGATAGGCTGGAGGAAGGAGAGAGGGGGACTCATTGGGATGGACTGTTGGGCAGAGAAAAAGAGTGAGAGAGTGGTGGGGAAGGGGAACGGAGGGATGTTTGAGAGAGGCCACATCACTAAAATTGAGAGGTGAACAGAAATTTGGTGCACATATTTCCCTCTCAACCCTCCCCTCCTCCATGGTATTTTTTTTTATTATTATTTTTTAAAGAAAATTACATATAAAAGGGAAACCATCCTGTTGGTTCAATCTTGCCAGGGGTCCACTGGCTTTCTCCACATTTGCCTCTTGCCAAATTCCATACATGCAAAGACAAGACACCCCCACTCATAAAGCAAGAGGTACTGCTACAAACATTTTGCACCATTGTCACAAGGTGCTGGACATGCATGGCAGTGGCATCTCTAGACAGAAGAACCAGTGACAAAGAAACCTTTGGCCAGTTTCAACCATCTAGTTAAGCCTCCAATAAAATTATTCAAGAATATCAATCAATAAAAATTCTTCTATATGGGAGTGAAATCTGAGGTCTATACAGGATAGAACAGAATCCCAATTTAAAACCTGCACCTCAGGCTATTGTAGAACCCTGCATTTACAGAAACTCCCCCAACAAAGAGGGCAGAACAGAGCAAGGACATTTCCCTTACCACTCACCATAGAAAAATAATACTCAGATTCTGGTGTTACCTCACTAACGGCAGCATAAACTCCCTCCATTACCAGGAACATTGTATATCACAAAATCCTGCAAAAAATGTACTCAGTACCTATAGGAGACCTGCCATAAGATACATTCTGTCACACCGAAACAGATAACAATCCTACCTATGAAAAAGCAGCACTGCAAATATTACACCAGGCCTTAAAATACCAATACACCTCCTATTAGGAAAACAGAATAAGTCAGGCTGCTATAAATTAGAGATGTGAATCGTGTCCTCGATCGTCTTAACGATCGATTTCGGCTGGGAGGGGGAGGGAATCGTATTGTTGCCGTTTGGGTGTGTAAACTATCGTGAAAATCGTTAAAATCGTGAGCCGACACACTAAAACCCCCTAAAACCCACCCCCGACCCTTTAAATTAAATCCCCCACCCTCCCGAACCCCCCCCAAATGCTTTAAATTACCTGGGGATCCAGCGGTGGTCCAGAACGGCAGCGGTCCGGAACGGCCCCCTCAATTGAATCCTGTTGTCTTCAGCCGGCGCCATTTTGCAAAATGGCCGCCGCAAAATGGCGGCGGCCATAGACAAAAACGATTCGACGCAGGAGGTCGTTTTGGACCCCCGCTGGACTTTTGGCAAGTCTTGCGGGGGTCAGGAGGCCCCCCCAAGCTGGCCAAAAGTTTCTGGGAGTCCAGCGGGGTTCAGGAAGCGATTTCTTGCCGCAAATCGTTTTCCGTACGGAAAATGGCGCCGGCAGGAGATCGACTGCAGGAGGTCGTTCAGCGGCGGTCCGGAACCCCCGCTGAACGACCTCCTGCAGTCGATCTCCTGCCGGCGCCATTTTCCATACGGAAAACGATTCGCGGCAAGAAATCGCTTCCTGAACCCCGCTGGACTCCCAGAAACTTTTGGCCAGCTTGGGGGGGCCTCCTGACCCCCGCAAGACTTGCCAAAAGTCCAGCAGGGGTCCGAAACGACCTCCTGCATCGAATCGTTTTTGTCTATGGCCGCCGCCATTTTGCGGCGGCCATTTTGCAAAATGGCGCCGGCTGAAGACAACAGGATTCAATTGAGGGGGCCGTTCCGGACCGCCGCCGTTCTGGACCACCGCTGGATCCCCAGGTAATTTAAAGCATTTGGGGGGGGGGGTTCGGGAGGGTGGGGGATTTAATTTAAAGGGTCGGGGTGGGTTTTAGGGGGTTTTAGTGTGCCAGTTTTCCTGCCCTCCCCCTTCCCCCGATTTACGATTTTTTAATGATAAATCGGGGGAATTGGTATTGTATCGTGGCCCTATCGATTTTTGACGATTTAAAATATATCGGACGATATTTTAAATCGTCAAAAAACGATTCACATCCCTACTATAAATCCTTATACAGAATCTACATGCTAGTACATGGATTCTCAACCCAATCCTCGGGACACACCTTGCCAATCAGGTTTTCAGCATATCCACTATGAATATGCATGAGATAGATTTGCATGAACTGCCTCCATTGTTTGAGAACCACTGCACTAGCAGAATACCTCATCTCAGTCACACATGCAGAATGCACACATAACCTTGCTAAATATAGAACAAAAAAACTAAAGTAGAAATACAAATGTGCAGACAATAAATGAACTAAAAACCACAAAAAGATAGATTTTGTATGCAGTGCAACAATGGAAAAACAAAAACATCACCATTTCTTATAGAACATCAAACAATAAGATCAAGGAATTTGTTGCCAGAGGATGTGGTTAGTACAGTTAGTATAGCTGTGTTTAAAAAAGGATTGGATAAATTCTTGGAGGAGAAGTCCATTACCTGCAATTAAGTTCACCTAGAGAATAGCCACTGCCATTAGCAATGGTAACATGGAATAAATAGACTTAGTTTTTGGGTACTTGCCAGGTTCTTGTGGCCTGGATTGGCCACTGTTGGAAGCAGGATGCTGGGCTTGATGGACCCTTGTTCTGACCCAGTATGGCATTTTCTTATGTTCTTATGTTCTTAAAATATCAACCATAATAGCAAAACCATACTAATAAAAAGGATACATATTTCAAAACAGCTAATGAACAGAATAAAATACAATAATTTAAAACTCATAAAAATTCTTAATTTTCCAAACACCAATAAAATATTTCAAAACATCAGACACATCAAATAATAATTAAATTAATCTGGATAAAAAAATATCCTCTGCTTTCCATACCTGAGAACTTTTGATTTCCAGTCACCATGAGATGTCTAGGATTAGTAGAGTGGGGCAGGGTGCACAAACTTTATCCTCTCTCTACATTCTTCAACACACACATTCACTCTCTTACCCATACTCACACACACACACACACACTCTCACATATATACTGCCTCTCTCTCTCTCTCTCTCTCTCACACACACACACACACACACACACACACACACACACACACACATGCTTTCACTCCCACAGGCTCCCTCACATACACATGCTCTCCCTCCCAGAGGCTCCCTCATGCACATATGCTCTCTCTCCCACAGGCTTCTTCGCACACATGACAGGTTATCACTCTCACAGCCTCCCTCACATAGACATACACACATACACATACACACACACACATGCTCTCAACCCCAGAGGTTCCCTCTGCTACACACACATGCTGTCTCACTCACACCACACACAACACACACGCACATATACACACACAGAAGCTCCTTCACACTGTTAGGATTCTGCCTATTTATACAGCCATATCCTACCTTCACGATGCCTCCCCACCAGCAGATTCCCTCAGTAAGCCTCACCTCTAGGCTTATAAAGCTCCTTCTTACTGTTCTCGCCATGCCCCAACCTCAGCCCTATGTAAACCTGCTTTGCCATACTAGCCTTGTCTTCTCATGGTGTCACTTCTGGCTCTGTGACGACCCTTGCTCTGCCTTCTCTTGTGGTCTGTGGGCCTTCTCCCTTGCCTTGCCTTGTGGCCTTAGGCCTTCTTCCTTGCTTTGCTATGGGCCCTCTAGCTTTGCTTTCTGACCTTCGGATCTCGCTTCTGTCTTGTCGAGGCTCTCAGGCCATCCTGCCTTGTATCTTGTCGAGGCTCTCAGGCCATCCTGCCTTGTATCTTGCTTTGAGGCCTTCAGGCCTACTCTGTCTATCTGCCTTGTTGCCTATAGGCTTGCCTGTTCCTTGTTCCCTTGTCTGTCTTATCTGACTCCTGCCCTAGTCTGCTTTGTTGGCTTTGCCTTGTATGTTCCAAGTATTCAGTCTTGCCTGTACCAGAAGCCTTTCCTTGCTTCTTACCCTGTCTTCTCTATTTCCAGTTCCTGTCAGTACTAAGCCTTGCCGTAGCTGTCCATTTCCTGCCTGCCAAGTCTGCCCGCCTTGTCCAAGCCTTGTCCCCAGCCAGCCTTATCCAAGCCTTGTCTCCAACCTGTCTTATCCAAGCCTTGCTTGTGTGGACTCACCTATGTTCTGCTGCCGCAGAGCCCTACCGGCCTCCAGAACCCAAGGTCCAAACCTGAAGGGAAAGGGACTGGCTAGGCAAAAGACTGGCCCTTGTCTTGTTCCGAGTCCTGCCTTGCAGTGCCATTCTGCTCCCTAGGTGGGTTTCCTAGTCTCTGGGACCCGTAACACATACAAATACATTCCTACAAGTTCTCTGACATATGCTTTCAACCCCAAAGGCTCCCTCCTCTCTTTATCATATGGATACACACATAGGCTCTCTCTCTCACACTCACACTCACACAAGCTTCCCCCCCCCCCCACACACACACACAGACACACACGCTCCTGGACACATTTTCTCCCACAGGTTACCTTACACACACACACACACACACAAACGCATTCCCTTTCACACACACAAACATATTCTCTCTCACACATACAGGCTCTTAATCTCACAAGTTCCCTCACATACACTCATATACACATATATACTCATTTGCTGACTCTTGCACACACACACACACACACACACATACAAATATTGACACAGTCTCTTACTCTGGGTCTCCCTCTCTCTTCTGAGCTCTTCTTTGCCATGGGGTGGGGTCTGCAGTGGCATTCCAGGCCTCTTCATTGGCTGCAGTAGGATGGAATTCATGGCACCTGAAGGGCTTCTTCATAGGTTCCACAGGTTAGGCTTTGCAGCTGCCTGTCGGGCTTCTTCGTCAGCTGCAGCGAGATGGGGGTCATGGCGGCCTATCAGGCCTTTTATTTTGCCACCACTGCCATGAGCCTTTTCTTTTGCTGGCACAAGTAGCTGCTCTTTCTTCTTAGCAGCACAGCTCATGGACCCTCTAATATGGTCTGGTGGTCCACTAGGGGTTCAAGTACCACAGGCTGGGATCCACTGTCTTACAGTATTAAACTGTCATTCAATTTAATGGAAATAATTTTACTAATATTAGTCAGAAAGGTTTGTCTTGTTCTCCCCTACTTTGCGTTCATTCAATTTTTACCAGTATGGATTCGATGTTCAAAATGTACTTTCCTCAAAATATGTCTTAGGAGTTGTAATTGTATTTAATAAGGTATTCATCACTGTTCTTTGAATTCTTTCCTTCTGAAAAAACATCCTCATTTATGGTGTGTTGCTCTACCTGTGATATTTTTAATGTTCTATTTATAAAACATATCTCTGCTGCCTCAATGTGATTTTCCATAGTGGCTGATATTGCCTAACATTCAGATTCATGCAATAAAATGGAATGTTTATATCAAAATATTACAGAGAAAAGTGAATAGTGCCCTCATTTAATGATGTCTGAGTGATATTTGATATTGGAAACAAAGAGATCTTGAAATATATATGAAAGTCTGTTACTTCATTTGTAATAATATCAAACAAAAAATGCCAATAGTCACAGGCTAGAATTCATTATTATAGAAAAAATGGTATTCAAAAATAGTTTTGCCACCAAGAAATATGTAAAATAAAGTATTAACAAACTACCCATGGGATGCGCAAATATATATATATATATATATATATATATATATATATATATATATATATAAATCCCTATACAGTACAAATCCAAAAAGACAGAAAAACAAATTTTAACAACCAGTCCCCACCCAATACAAGTATATTATCACTATTGCAGGAACCCCAAAAGTATTTTTATATCCTTTATTTTTGTATTTATCAAAATATTTAAACAATCTAAAAACACTTATCGCACCTTAGAATGTACATAAAAAATTCTTAGACAAAATTTGAATTTAATGTCCAATTACAAACAAATAGAAAAATCACTGTGGATTAATCTTCTAATTTCACATAATCTTCTGTTCACAACACTGAAGTAACATAACTTTCCAAGTAGATTTCCCATCCACAATCTTCCATCCCCAAACGTACAACTGATGCAAGGACTTTCCAAATCTTTAAAGTAGCGGAGTCATTTAAATGGATCTTCGACCCCCACATACAGGCCTAGATGGTTCACCGCAAAGCGGCTTCATCAGGGGGAGCAATACCACCTTTTCAACATCTATCAAAAAACATTTAAATTAATCTCACCTGGGGAGTATCCTCTGTGGGGTCGACGGCCACGGGGTTTACGATGCAGTGCGTTTAGAAGACAACCCCTGACCTCACCCAACTACAGAAGCAATCATAGCTGCCTCTACTTCTTTTAATTCCAGGGCCTCTATCTGGTCGGCCAAGGATAGCTGTCCAGCATTGCCATTTGCCCCGGCCCCAGCCGGTCTTTGACTTATGCCACCAGCACGAGTTCGGGGTTGTCTCTATAAGAGAAGGCATGACCACACCTATGTTATTTATTTTATTTATTTATTTAATTTTATATACCGGCAACCGTTTGCACATCGTGCCGGTTTACAGATAACTTACAACAATGGATATGTAGGCAAAGCCTTTACAAGGAACAGTGTTTAACATAGCTCAGAAAACAGAGCAAAAACTAGCAAACTTGTGGAAAGAGGGGTAGGGGTGGTCGAGACAGGGGAGGGTGGGTGGGTGAAAAGAGGTACAAAAAGGAGTAATATATACAGGTACAAGAGGAGTAATATGTACAGGTACAAGAGGAGTAATATGTACAGGGGTCGAGTGATTATTGACGTATACATAGGTATAAAGATTATTGACGTATACATAGGAATAAAGATTTGTAGTAACAACATTATTCTTTAACTTGCATTGTAGTTACTTGATCCCATAAGTGCTTTTCTCCCACTCTTTTAGGAGGGTATCATTTGTTTGTATAACAAGCACTGGTTAGTTGTATATATTGCCTGATTTTTCATTTCTCTAAAGATATCTATAATATATATTGGGCAATTTTCAGACTATTTGTATATATGGGATGCTCTTATATATACTGTGGGCCAGATTTTGTAATCTACGCCTGATTTTATAACATGCGCGCGTAACTGCGAGCATGATACAAAAATCCGGGGTCGGCGCGCGCAAGGGGGGTGCACACTTGTGCACCTTGCGTGCACCGAGCCCTAGGGGAGCCCCAATGGCTTTCCCCATTCCCTCCAAGGCCGCTCCGAAATCAGAGCTGCCTCGGAGGGAACTTTCCTTCCGCCCCCCCCCCCCCACCTTCCCCTCCCTTCCCCTATCTAACCCATCCCATAGCCCTACCTAAATCCCCCCACACCTTTGTTTCTTTATTTACGCCTGCGGTTGCGTGCATCGGCTGAGTGCCTGTGTGCGAGCCCCTGGCACAACTGCTGTGCCGGAGGCCTCGGACCCGCCCCCAGCCCGCCCGCTCCCCGCCCATTTTTTCAAGCCCTGGTACATGCACCCGCATAACCCTTTTAAAATCCGCCCCGGTGTCTGTGTGCCAGATTTTGTAATCTACTAATATATTGCAGGAACCCCAAAAATATTAGACAAAATTTGAATTTAATGTCCAATTACAAACAAATAGAAAAATCAGTGTGGATTAATCTTCAAATTTCACATAATCTCTGTTCACCTAGCCTGGTACTGAACTGGTTTAAGGGGGGACATAGAGGCACTGTCTCACAGCACCATGCAGCCACAATGTTTTTTGGGGGGGAGGGGTCCACTATTGTGGTGATACCTCCCCACCCCATGATAGTGGGACCTCTCCCATAAAAAAAATCACTGCTTAGTGGCACTAGGCCTTAGATTGTGAGCCCACTGGGGAGAGGAAAATATGTACAGTATCTGAATGTAATCCATTAAAAAAAAAAAAAAAGAAAACCTTTAAACCTTACCAGCTGTATTCAAAAATAGCCAGCTAGATTTGAAAATTATCCAGGAAATGTTACCTGGATAACTTTAATCATGTGTATTCAGCAGGATGTGTATCCCTCTGAATTTCTCTGATAAATTTGCTGGCTAACATTTGCTGGATAAATAATCTGTTGTGTGCTTTTTTGAATATTAGCCTTCTTATGATCAGAGCACTAGCTTCATGCTGCTTCGGGAATCTATTTGCCTGTAGGCAAGCTGAATCCTCCCTAAGGCATTACCATGGTGATTCACTAGCCATGTATACTCATACTTCTTTAAAAATGCAAATGATGGGCTCAGGGATAGAGGTAGCACTTCAATGACAGACTGCTGGGTGAAGCATGTATTACTCTACCAGGTTTATATTTCTTGTGAATGCAGACCCTTTAATATTACAATTTAATTACTGAGAAGACAGTTACTATTGTTTCTAATAAAAAAAAAAAAAACCATGGAAAATGTAATCTATCTAGAAGTGAATACTTTACATTTTAATTTGATTTCTGATAAAAAGGTACTGCCTGGGTTCATGTTGTAATAATTTAGATAGATAACCTTTCTAAAAGTTTAAGTCACTGGAATAAAAAAATTCTTTGCTTTTTCTATATTTGCTTTATATTCTTACTTGCTTACATAAACTAACATAGTTAATGATGGAAGATAAAGACCAAAATAGGCCATTCATTTTGCTCAGCATGTTGCTTAGGTTAATATCTGCTGCTCCGTGCAGTTACCCCATTCCTTATCTTAAGAGTAGTAACTGCTCCTCAATGCAAGTACTCCCAGCATCCCTCTGGTCTTAGCTACCACCTTGTCACATTGCTTCACTACCTTCAGATCACTGGACACTATCACCCTGAGGTGTCACTCCCAGTCCATGCACACTAGTTTTTCGCCCCCATCACATACATTTCCTTTCAATTACTGTACCCCAAATGCATGACTCTGCACTTCTTGGCATTGAATCCCAACTACCAAACCTTTGGCATTGCTCAAGCTTTCTTCGATCACTTCTCATTTTCACTAATTCTTCACTACTAGTTTGTTGCAGATTTTATTGTCATCTGCAAAAGACAAACTTTACCTTCTAATCCCTCTGCAATTTCTGTCAAAAAGATATTGAGCAGAATCAGTCCCAAAACTGATAATTGAGAAACTCAACTTATCACTCTTCTCTCTTCAAAGTAGGCTCCCTTTACCACTACTCACTGATATCTGTCACTAAGCCAATTTGTAATCCATTCCACCACCTTGGGAGTACTCCCAGGGGTCTCATATTATTCATGAGCCTCCTTGTGGGACAATATCAAAAGCCTTGCTAAAATCCAAGTAAACCACATTGTAACATTTTGGCTGGCCATGGGATGTCCCATGACCAGCCACACTCACCCGAATGCCGTCGACGCAGCAGGCACACCATCTTGCTGCCTCCCTCTCTGCTTTCTACTAGGCACGTGCACAGAACGATGATTCTTGAAGGCATCACAATGGAAAACAGACCACCGGTGCCCAGTGATAATATCACATGGCTGGGGTATTTAAACAAAACAACGAGAGTCACTGCCTGATCCCCCCAACTTGAACATCAAAAACCACCATGGGAATCATTTACTGATACCACATTAAATATTCATCAGTATTATTACATATTTCTAAACTGCATTTAATACATTTTAATACATAAGCCCCAAAACACAACTGCCATATTATAAAAATGAGTTCACAAGAATGTTTTTATTATATTTTGCATTTTACCCCACAATAACCCACAATATAATATATATAATATGTCATAAACATATTAAATACATTGGACAAATTTAATTAAATCTTTTTAACATCCTTTTAACATTCATTTAACATCATCAATTACCATATCCCCCGGACATGCCACCCCCAACACCCTTATAATACCAATAAATAATCACATTCACACCACATACATACACCATAAAATACATAGAAAGAACAAATGCTCCTATGTGCTCTAGATGTTATTCGATGATATAATCCTAATCATACTATAAGCTACACAGCTTGAAAAAAGGCTGTTCACCATCATAAGGAAATCGTTAATACCTTTATACTGAGACTTAATACCTTTATATTGAGACTTCACTCACAAATTATTTATACACTAATGAAAACACTAAAAGTCCAGACAAGGTTCTTTGTTTCACCTGACTAGGGTTTGTTCAGGGGAAATATATCACCACATCGACATATCACACTCTTCTCTCCCTTCCGAGCATTTGCTCCGCTGACTTCTCCAGCATGACCGGAGACTCCCACCACTCATCAATTCATGCTGCTTATATAAAATAATACATAGTTATTTCCCAAATACTGTCTCATCTAATCTCAAAATATAGGTCCACATATTCCATGGGCTATCACAGAACTTACAGAATTACACACCACATCTCAGCTCACATTGAAATCCACATAACTTCAGATACCGAACTTCAATACTTCAAACACGCTCCAATTCCCGACTGGGCAGTTATCATTCCTAAACTCTAAAAAAGATAGAACATAACCACCATATAATCTAATACAATCTCCCTAAAACACCAACCCATATTATCTATACTCACCACACCATAGCGGTTCAGCCAGCTGATTCAAATGCTCTCATATTGAAACTCCAACACCACGGGCTTCCTTCGGTATACACCAGGACTGCACAACCAGCCCAATTTCATAAATGCCTACTCATATACCAACCATTCCACTATCCACAACTTATACCCACACAACAACCAATCATACGCGACCAACAGCACAAATACCCTTATCCCAAATATAATTCACCTGAACCAAATAACTCATTCCACTCACCTGCAAAGCCATCTCCCTGCCATACTTGGACTCTACTTCCTGAAATATCCCTCAAGACGTGCTGCGTAATGACATCATCCATATGCCAAAACCCACCCCCTGACGCACATGGCGTTCCAAATGGCCCACGACTCAACATGATCTTATTCCAAAACCACCTCCCAATACACGCATCACCAGGGTCTCCACAGTGCACCCACACCAGCATGCTGGGAGCTCCACAATACACCAACTCAACCGCATAACACAACCATAGGACAGATATCCAACGCACATATCCCACTTCAACAACGTACCAACATGCCAATCAAAAACCCATCTCCTCACACCCCAATAACAACCCGAAGATTGAAACCTAAACATGAATTTCATAACAAGTTGTCACTACCTCCCAAATACCACATGTTACCGTGATGAAATCCATGACATCTTCACCATCCCCAATAAACAAATAACCACAATCCCATACAGACATATCCCATGAGAATATTACCAAAGAAGAAACCATACCTCTCATTCTCCATAAAACGCCTCCCACTCAATATCAGCATATAGTCCCCAAGGTTGATATGTGCGCCACCAAAAAATAAACTTTTGTTCCATCTGCCATAGTCTGCGGGTAACATTACCTTCAAAGCCTTCCTTCAATTTAATGATAACAAAAATTTTAAGGTCCTCAACTTGGTGATTCAATAGAGCCCAATGTGCCACCAGAGGAGCACCTTCCTTACCAATATGCAAATTGCTTTTGTGTTCTATTATCCTCTTCTGTATACGCCGCTTCGTATGACCAATATACAAAAGCTCACATGGGCATCTCACCGCATAAATCACCCTTTCAGTGCGGCATGATCCCTGATCTCAAAAGGAACCTTCCCCTCAGCATATTGAAAAGACCTTATATCCATCCAATTAGGACACACTGAACATCCTTGGTATCTATCCGTCTGTGCTATACCAGAATTAATCTGAGGTTTTCCAGACAATAAAGACCGTATATTTTTTTTCCTTTTTTATATGCAAATATGGGATCCATACTACATCCAGGAATATCCTTCAACATAGTCCAATATTTTAAAATGATGTTCCTAATCTCAAGATTCCTACTGGAATATGGAATGCAACATACCGTTCTATCCAATTGCATACGTTCAGCCTTCAATAGTAAATTTTCCGGATTCGCATACAACCCATGCTTAAATGCTTTCTTCACACACCCCTTAGGGTAACCACGCTGCAAAAATTTTTTAGACAATTCCCCAGCCCTCGCCTTATATTCAGATACTGTGGGTTAATGTGTAATAGGTTAATAATGTTTATGTGGTATGTGGGGTAAAATGCAATATATAATAAAAACATTCTTGTGAACTCATTGTTATAATATGATAGTTGTGTTTTTGGGCTTATGTATTAAAATGTATTAAATGCAGTCCTCCCTGGCCAGAAAGTCTGGTTGAGCACTCGGTATATTTGGCTTAAGATACCTTCCCAAAGGTTTGCACCAAGGTACATTGGACCTTTCCCAATCATTGGACCCTTCCCAATCATTCGTCGTTGACATACCATTTACATACCAGCTTCCCAATCATTCGTCGTTGACATACCAGTTACATACCAGCTTCGGTTGCCACCCACATTGGGAATCCATAATACATTTCACATATCGCTTCTGAAGCCAGTAGTCCTATCCTGGCCTTCACAAAAAAGTCCTGAACCTTCTCCGTTGGTTGCAGAGACCGACACTACCTACAAGATTCATGAAGTCCTTGATGTTCGCCGTAGTGGCCGCCGGTGGGAATACCTCCTTTCTTGGGAGGGTTACAGCCCCGAGGAAAATTCATGGGAACCAGCTTGTAGCATCCTGGATAAAAACCTCCTCCTTCAATTTCATCGTGCCCATCTGGGCAAACCCAGACCTCCAGGGGGGGGGGGCATAAGGGGGGTACTGTTACGTGCCCCGGCCATGGCAGACCTGTGACCCTGCTTCCTCACCTCTCTCAGATGGCCAGTGCCTGGTTCCTCATCCCTGGCGGTGGTGGGCCACTGGCTTAGTTCTAGGGCCACTTCCGGTGCCTCAGTCTCAGCTGCAGATCCCTGTGCTCCGAATCGGGCCTCTCCACGTGGCCTGCGGAGAGATGATGCTGCCAAGCGCCGCACCCCTCCCTAGGCACGTGCATGCGCACCATTGACTCTTATGAAGGGCCCGCAGTGGGAACTTGACCACAGCCCTGGATGTTGACGTCAGCGGAATCCTGGTATTTAAGGCTGGACTCCGCTCCTAAGGATTGCCTTTGCAACAGGTCTCCAAGCTGGTCATGTACTCGTTGCCTCCTGGTCATTCTCCTTTGTTCCTGGATCCTGATCCTTGCTGATTCCTGTTCCTGGTTTCCTCATTCCTGCATTCCTGATTCCTAACCTATACTTGGATTTCCTTCTCGGACACGACTCCTGCTTTGCCTGACCATGTCGTTGACTCTCTCCAAGCCCGGACCTCTGCTTTGCCTGACCACGCCTTTGACTCTCTCCAAGCCCAGACCTCTGCACTGCTTGACTACGCTATTGATTCTCTCCAAGCCTGGACCTCTGCATTGCTTGACCATGCTATTGACTCTCTCCAAGCCCAGATTCCTGCGTTGCCTGACTACGCTAATGTATCTCTCCAAGCCCAGACCTCTGCATTGCATGACTACAGTATTGACTCTCTCCAAGCCCGGACCTCTGCATTGCTTGACTCTGCTATTGACTCTCTCCAAGCCCAGACCTCTGCATTGCCTGACTACGCTATTGATTCTCTTCAAGCCAGACCTCTGCATTGCTTGACTATGCTATTGACTCTCTCCAAGCCCAGATCCCTGCATTGCCTGACTACGCTATTGACTCTCTCAAAAGCCCAGACCTCTGCATTGCCTGACTACGCTTTGATTCTCTCCAAGCCCAGACCTCTGCATTGCCTGACTATGCTATTGACTCTCTCCAAGCCCGGACCTCTACATTGTCTAACTATGCCATTGTCTCTCTCCTCATCCAGACCCCAGCTTTACCTAGCCACTGCTTCCTGATTGCCGCCGGCCCTGACTCCAGCTTGCTCTATGACGCTTCTTCAGTCTACGTCCTGGACTTGGCCTATTCAGGCTTTGGCCTGTTCTTGCTCGGGCGCCCCCTGTCTGACTTTGGTTCTATTGGCGCCCGGGTCTCTGGGACTCCGCTTCATCCAGTACAGACTTCTTCATTCTACTGTTGCCACCTCTGGGCTGACCTCTCGATCCTTCCATCGACGATGACATAAGAAGGCCCACCTAAGTCCAGCCGGCCCCGGTATCCAAAAGCTCAACCCAGGGGAATGAGGGCTGGTATTGGTGAAGAGCCAGCTGGCCTCTGTCCTTCAGCCCATTCTGCCTGCCGACAGTGGGGACCCGTAAGATCCCTCCTACGGGTAGCACCAACCCCAACTCGGCCCAAGTGTCCACCTCTGGTGCAACATAAAGTTCCTGGATGGAATGAAGACTGTATCATGGAGCAATTGGTTCAGGAACCAACGAGAGAGGGAGCTATAATAGATCTAATTCTTAATGGAATGTAGCATTTGGTGAGAGAGGTAATGTTGGAGGGGCCACATGGCAATAGTGATTATAACATGATCAAATCTGAACTTATGACTGGAAGGGGGACAATATGTAGATCTACAGTTCTAACACTAACTTTTCAGAAGAGAATCTTTGTTAAATGAGGAAAATAGTTAGAAAAAAAGTTAAAGGAGCAGCTGCAAAGGTTAAAAGTGTACAACAGATGTGGACATTATTTAAAAATACCATCTTACAATCGCAGTCTAGATGTATTTCATGCATTAAGAAAGGTGGAAGGAAGGTCAAATGATTACCGGCATGGTTAAAAGGTGAAGTGAAAGAACCTATTTTATCCAAAAAAAATTCTTCAAAAACTGGAAGAAGGATCCATCTGAAGAAAACAGGAAAAAGCGTTAGCATGGTCAAGTTAAGTTTAATGCAGAAAAAGTTTACATAGTCCGTTGTAGAAATTCCAGTAAATTTTTTTTTATTTATTCATATGGCAACTCCAATGTGAATACTGTAACTTTGAAAGGGGTCCCCCAACGCGGACCCGTGTTTCGCCGAGGCTGCGTCGGGAGGGACAGGCAAATAATGTCAACAATTCTAAAAACAAAACATCAGAAAAGGACTATGTTAAATAATGGAAACATATGCCAACAAACAACTTGTTTAGTTCAAATAGTAGAAACATACCTTCATAAAGCTTACAATGATGTGGCAGGGAGCACGTACAACATTATCATAAATGTAATTTTAAACGCTGTCAAAAAGGCGCCAGAATCATGTGGACCAATCAGCTAACAGAAGAACCGACCATTCAGAGGTAAGGCAGTGTATCCAATCAGAGTTAAGTGAAATAATGCCACTCAAGCTCCTTATTCAGTCCAAAGGGAGTAACAGAGGTCAAGATATGTATCCATTTTGCTCTCTCCGAATCAAATATTCAGAGAGATTTCCTCCTCTGCTGGGAAAAGTAAGAACCTCTAAAACAAAATAAAACAAGTCAGATATAGTATGTGAACATTGAGTCCAATGGTCCACGAGTGGAGCATTTTCACGGGAATGTTTAATATTTGATCTGTGTTCAATAATTCTGGTTTTGACCCATCTACTCATTTGCCCCACATACAGTTTATCACAGGGGCATCGAATAATATAGATAACCCCTTCAGAATTACAATCTGAGTTGTAACGTAATGAAAATTGTTTACTGGAGCAAGGGAGTATAAACTGAGACATAACACTCGTGTGTGGGCAGACAGAACAATGCCCACAAGGTTTGTGTGTTCCTGTTTTCCGTTCCCAGGCATCAGCTATTCTAAAAAAAAATGGCACCGATGCCCCTTTGCCCTTACCATGTGACAGGGTATCCGTGCCATTGGCCGGCCCCGGTCACATGGTAGGAGCACTGGATGGCCGGCGCCATCTTTAAATATGGCGCCGGCCATCTTTACTCATCAGCCCCTATTATGGAGTATAGTGCTCCTACCATGTGACAGGGGCCAGCCAATGGCACGGATACCCTGTCACATGGTAAGGGCAAAGGGGCATCGGCGCCATTTTTTTTTTAGAACAGCTGATGCCTGGGAACGGGAAACAGGAACACACAAACCTTGTGGGCATTGTTCTGTCTGCCCACACACGAGTGTTATGTCTCAGTTTATACTCCCTTGCTCCAGTAAACAATTTTCATTACGTTGCAACTCAGGAGCACTGGATGGCCGGCGCCATCTTTACTCATCAGCCCCTATTATAGAGTATAGTGCTCCTACCATGTGACAGGGGCCAGCCAATGGCACAGATACCCTGTCACATGGTAAGGGCAAAGGGGCATCGGCGCCATTTTTTTTTTAGAACAGCTGATGCCTGGGAACGGGAAATCTGTCCCCGAGGCCCCCCTGGATCTCTCTCCGAGGCCCCCCGAGGCCCCACTGGACCACCAGGTAATTTTAAAAGGTTTTGGAGGGGTCGGGAGTGTGGGGTCAATTTAAAGGGTCGGGTGGGTTTTTTTTTAGTGGCGCGGGCCTCCCTAAAAAAAAGGGTCGGGAGGGTGGGGGAGGCTAAGGGGGGTCGATTTAAAGGGTCGGGTGGGTTTTTTTTTTTATCGGGCCATCGGCGCCATTTTAATTAGTGGCAGCCAAAATGGCGCCGATGGCCCGAGAGCGGGAGATCGCGCTGGGACCCCCCCCCCCCCCCCCACTGGACCACCAGGTAATTTTACATTTTGGGGGGGTTCGGGAGGGTGGGGGAGGGTAAGGAATTGGTTTTAAAGGGTCAGGGTGGGTTTAGGGGTTGTTTTGGTGTGCCGGTTTTCCCGCCCTCCCCCAAATAATTCCCGTGCCCTATTTAACGATACAATACAAATGCCCCTGACGATAAATCGGGGGTAGGGATGTGAATCGTTCAAAAACGATTCACATCCCTACTAAACAACAACCAACCTCATTCCCTTGTTATAAGAGATCTTTAACAACCAATCATCAAGGGAACCCCCTAATGTGCGGTGATGTGCGGTCGCTATATCTAGGGCAACCACTCTGTGATTGTCCCAATCAATAGCTCCCGTATTTTATTCTTTAATTGCTTTATTCAACTCATTTTTTTTCATGTTTTTGTTAATTTTTAATTTTTAGTTTTCATGTGCTTTTTTCTTGCTCCCTGGCTATTTGTCTGACCCTCCCTGGACGTTCCCACTTCACTTAAAAGGTACTTATCAGTTCCTTGTGTTGTGACTCAATTGCTACCGCTTCTATGGGGTCAGACCCGCCTGCCCGACATCGTCCATGTTTCGACAGAGTTCTGCCTGCTTCAGGGATCTTGGGAGTATTCGCTCTTGTGTCTGCTGTGCGGGTACACCATTTCGAAAGCACTTCAATTTTTTATTTTTTGTAAAAACCTTCTTGCGTGAGTGGCTCCTTCATCTGTTTATGAAGAAGGTTTTTACAAAAAATAAAAAATTGAAGTGCTTTCAAAATGATGTACCCACACAGCAGACACAAGAGCGAATACTCCCAAGATCCCTGAAGCAGGCAGAACTCTGCCGAAACATGGATGATGTCGGGCAGGCGGGTCTGACCCCGTAGAAGCGGTAGCAATTGAGTCACAACACAGGGAACCTTTTAAGTGAAGTGGGAACGTCCAGGGAGGGTCGGACAAATAGCCGGGGAGCAAGAAAAAGCACGTGAAACCTAAAAAGTAAAATCTAACAAAAACATGCAAAAAACCGAGTTGAATAAAGCAATTAAAGAATAAAGTACGGGAGCTATTGAGTGGGACAATCACAGAGTGGTTGCCCTAGATATAGCGACCGCACATCACCGAGCATCAGGGGGTTCCCTTAATGATTGGATGTTAAAGTATTTCTACCTTAAGCAAGCATACCATGCAGTGCACTTTCTTCTGTCTGAGAAGGTCGTTGCTTTTGAGTTCTCTCTGAGTTTCTCAAATTTTTATTCAATTGCTATTGCTACTTTGCTACAAATAATTTTATATTGCTGAAAAAGATATTTGTTCTTTTTTCCTGCTGTGCCTGCCAGGCAGCCAGGCTTTTTTTTTACTGCACTCTTTTTTTTATTGAACTACTTGTTGACTATTGGTCTCGTGCTGGTATTCAGCCTTAGATGGAGTTTACCACCCACTTTTGGCTGCATTCACAATCAACCCGACTCCGAGAAGACCTGGTCCCGGCGTGCCAGGGGCCACTACTACTGGCCTAACACCATCCGTGGGCTGAGCCTTGTCTTGTCTTGCCTTGTCTTTCCCCTATCAACCCCATAGCGACCTGACTACCTCAGCTCTGCCAGCCTGTCTTGCCCCTATCAACACCACAGTGACCTGACTACCTCAGCTCTGCCAGCCTGTCTTGCCCCTGTCAACTTTCTGCCACTCTGCCTTGCTGCCTTACACCAGATGACGCTACTCCTTGTGGTGTTCTTGCCACTATCATGGTTCCTCAGTGAGTTGGTGCTAGTCTTTCTGCTGCTTTGTCCCTTTATCAGCGCCTTGTGTTTTTTTCTGAAACCCTTTCTGCTTGCTATGTTCCCCCTTCATTGTGCTGTAGGATGTTGATGCCACTTGTCTTGCCACTTTGCCTGTCGTGCTACCTTTGAGGGTTCATGCAACTGTTATTGGTGCTCTCTTTTGAAGCTGTGGTGTGTTTTTGACACTCTCGCTGCTGCTTTGCACCTCTGTTAAAGCACTCTTGCCACTCCTGTTACCCCTTTGCCCCTTTACAGTGCCTTAGGTTATTCATGCCACTTTGGTGCCACTTTGCCACAGTCTAAGTACCTTGGAGCTCTTTTCTCATTCTTATTATTGCTCCACAGACGTTTCATCCGAATTGATAAGAAAACCCCAATTCTGCAGCCAAAAATATAGGCTGCAAATACTTCCCCCATTGACTTTAAATGAAATGAATGAAACTAATAAATGAATAGGGGTTTGTTTTCCTATGAAACTAATGAAATGAATTGGGGTCCCCATGAAATGAAAATACAAACCGAAACAAATGTTTTCCTTCTGCACATACCTAGCTACTTCTATTACTGGCATTAGTAGCATGGGATCTTCTTTATGTTTGGGTATTTTCCGGGTACTTGTAACCTGGATTGGCCACTTTTGGAAACAGGATGCTGGGCTGACCCAATATGTTCTTATACTTTTGAATAGAACTGAGAATGCCCTATGCAGGGCAGCAAGGTGGGGAAGTCCCACACAGGTCAAATGATACCGTCGAGGCTTTTCTACAGCTTGCTCAGAGTTTTCATCTTTGGTTGATGTCACTCGCTTGTGTGGCTGATTATCTTGTTGTCCACAAAGAGCACCCATTACAAATAAGCAATTTCAATCCCTAAGGACAAGAGTGGAGAACCTCTGTCCTAGAGATCTGTTCATTCCCTCCCAATCACTCCCACCTTCCATCCCCCAAGTTTAATTTTCCAAGTATTCAAAATGAAAATGCATGAGATACATTTACGTATATTGGATCTAGAAACAAGATTCATTTTCACATTTGGGTTATCCTGTAAAATTGTATGTATAAGGGGGCCTTTAGATGAATATAATACAAATGCATGCGGAAGATAACCAGATTGGCAGGACCACAATAAGAATTTCATTATAATAGTGTCAGCTGAAATTTGAATAGAGATGAAAAGAATGTAATATCATCAAAATTTCTGAAAGCTTTCTTTCCTTTGTTATAGATTATTTACATAATGTGCATTCAATTACATGTTCATTGTGAATTTGCTGTTTATTGACTTCTTATGATTTCATGGCCTGAACAGTCATTGAAGTATGACTGGAGATACATATAAAATCCTGCAGTACCATACATCACAGGACATTTTGTATAAATGGTAACCTGTGAATTAATTCCCTTTGTGGTAAAAATGTGGATAGTGATTTGGAAAGAAATCCATTAATTCCAATGTTGAGACTAACATAATTTGTGTCTAACTATAAAACTACATCCATTAGTCCAGATGTACTAAAGGGGATTTCCTATTTTGTGTCTATGGGACAAAAGGTTTAATACATCTGACCCATTATTAACCATCACAAATTTCAACAATTTAGACTGTCTGTAGTCAGTGCTTTCTGTGTCTCTAACTGACAGTGTTTATAGTTGGAAAATGCTCACAGATTGTTCCCTATCAGAACTCATCAGGAGCTAGACATTAATCATTTTGAAGTCAAAGCAATATTATTTTCTGCACAAAGAACTGCAGCTATAAATCCCTTTAAAGAAAAAAAGACTAATATAGACTAGTTCTAAACCAACATGAAATTTCTAAATAGACTTATATACCAACATTTTAAATTCAATTAGAGATATTTCTCATATGCATATTGTACATTGATGAACCTTTCTGAAGAAAAATATTATTTGATTATTTGTAGTCTAGTTTAGTAAGCGGCATGTTCATTGTTCCAGGCAAAGACAGAATATTAAGAGATGGAGTTATTTCAGCATTTGGCTAGTAAAAGATAAATTGGAGATTGAGTTTATTGGAAACATGAAGCTAGAGGTGCAGGTCATGTGTTATTTTTATTTGTAATAATTATACAGCTTAAAAGAAAAGCATAAGATGGAGAAGAAAGAGTCTGTAATGGGAATTGTAGGACACTACATAAATGGAAAATGGAGGGCAGGAGAGAGATTAAAATTAACATTTACCAAGCAGGGAAAGAATGCAGAGCATGGTTTTGGGAAATGCTTTCATACAAGAATTTTAGAAATTGTGTACGTGTTGGGGAGGTGTCTAAGGGGGCTATGTTTGGGAGGATTAGAAAGTGTGACTGTATGAGTGGCTATAGGTGGGATATATAGATTGGAGTATGTGCGGAGTTGGGGGGAGTTGTGTCTATGGGGATGACTGTGTGTGTGTGTGACTGGATGGGTGGAGGTATGTGTTTCAGGATGTGAGGGTGAGTATGTGGGGTATAGGGCTATGTGTATTGTATGCAGGGGGGGGGGGATACCAGGGGGATGGATATATGATGTGTGTATTTTTGGGTGGATAGGTTTTATGCAGGTAAGAGGGATATGTGAAGGGATTGTATGGTGGTTATGGTGTGTTTTGGGGGGTATGGCTGTTTCAAGGTAATGGATGTGGATGTGAGGGAGATTGTTGAATGTGTGTGGGAATGTGTGAGGGTGTGTTAGTTGGATGTGTGTAGAGGAGCTGTGCATTTGAGGGTGTATGGGGATATGAGTGTATGTATATGTGTTAGAGTGTGTGTTAGAGGATTTTGTGTTTGGGTAGGTGTTTGTATGGAGACTCTGCAGGCAGGGCAAAGTGTGGTTGATTTCTTTGTAAAGGGAGTTGTGGAGTAGATGCATTTTTGGCTATGCATTGTAGTTGTGGCTATGCATTGTGGTTGTGGCAAATGCACGTAAGGTTTTTGTGTGTGTGTACAAGGGTGTGTGCCTCTGTGGGAGGGGGCACTAGGAGCAAGTGAATGAGTGTGATGTATGTGACAGATTGCATGTGTGAGAGTCATGTGAAAGTATAGGAATATATGGAAGAGTGTGTGGGGATAATGAATATGGGGATGTGTGGGACTGGGGTATTTGTTAGGGATATGCATTCGTTTTTCACAAATTAGACAATGTCAACGATATTGTCTAATTCATCATGGTTTGGTAGCACCAATATACAAAGCGATTTTCGCCGAAATTTCGGCAAAATTCGTATTTCGTGTTAGTGCACACTAATGGAGTTACTGCGCACTGCATATCTCAGTGTGCAGTAATACCAATTAGTGCGCACTGTTTTTCTAGCTAATGAACTCCTCTGAATTGATACTTTTTAATTTTTAAGTTGCATTTTTTAGTGCGCACTAACATTAGTTACAGCGCACTACTACATACTTAGTGCGCTGTAAGTTCTATTAGGGCACACTAACTAACCTGTTAGTGCGCACTAATGGGTCTTAATGAGCATTAACATCTAGCTAGTGCACACTATCTCGTTCGGTGTACTGCGCACTAACAGGTTGCGCAGTAAGGCCCATTAGTGCGCACTAACACACTTTGTCAAAAATTGCCGAAAAAAAAACCAACTGTGGGAAAACGAATTTTCCGCTGAGCGCTCAATCCAAAGTCCGAACAGATATGTTTAAACGAAGCACATCTCTAGCTATTTGTGTGGGATGTGCATGTAGCCAGATAACTTTAAGCAAGTATATTCAGTGGGACGTTTATTCTGCTGAATATACGGGACAAGATATCTGGCTATCTTTAGCCAGATAACTTGTTCACTAACTGCCCTACTAAATACGGACCTCAGAGTTATTATGTGATACATTTAAAACTAATAAGAGAAAATAGTTTTTTACTCAATGCATAATTAAGGTCTGGAATTCATTGCCAGTGGATGTGGTGAAAGCTGTAGTGTACATTTTAAAAAACAGCGTGCACGCGTACTTTTGTTCGCGCACAAGGTGCAAACAAAAGTACGCCGGATTTTATAAGATATGTGTGTAGCCGTGCGCATCTTATAAAATCCGGGGTCAGCGCATGCAACTTGCACGCGCCGAGCCCTGCGTGCGCTGCCCGTTCCCTCCCCACACCTTCCCCTCCCTTCCCCTATCTAACCCACCCCCCAGCCCTACCTAAATCCCCCTACTAACCTTTATCTGCGAAGTTATGCCTGCCTCCGGGCAGTCGTAACTTACGCGCGCCGGCTGTCTGCTGCCGCGGCAGGCCCCAACACAGGCCGCTGTGTCGGGGCACTCGGCCACACCTTCAGATTGCCCCCACGCCCCCGATCATGCCCCCGATCACGCCCCCAAGCCAACACCATGCCCCCTGGTCACGCCCCTCACGCCCCCCTTTTTGCAAGCCCCGGGACTTACGCACATCCCGGGGCTTGCGCATGCTGCCGAGCCTATGCAAAATAGGCTTGTCATGCGCAGGGGGGGGGTTTAAGGGTTATGTGCATAACTTATGCGCGTAACCCTTTTAAAATCCGGCCCTGTGAGTGTAGCTGCATTTAAAAAATGTTTGGAAAAGTTCTTGGAGGAAAAGTCTATAAACCATTTTTAAGGTGGACTTGGGGGAAATCCACTTACCCTGGGATAAACAGCATGGTATTTACAGCATCTACTCCTTGGGATTCTACCAGGTACTTTTGACCTGGACTGGCCATTGTTGGAAATGGGATACTGGGCTTGATGGGCCTTTGGTCTGACCCAATATGGCAAGACTTATGTTCTTATGTTCTCAGATTCCAAATGTAGATATATTTCTTGTTACCCATTCCAAGGGCTAGCAAAGGCTTTCCTTAATTTACCTGGCTAATAATGTTTTATGGCTTTTTCCTCCAAGAACTTGTGCAAACCTCTTTTAACAAAACTCCCATATTCTTGGTATGCAGGCACCTTCAGGTATCCTCTTTCTAAGAGAGAGGCTCTGTTGGTCTTTCCATCCAAGAAGAGAGTTTGTGGTGGAATGGTGTTCTCTCAAAAGAGAAGTATTGAAAGAATATCCTGTCCTAGAAGGGTAGATGGGACCAAAGGATGGGATGCCCAGGCCTCTAGAACTAGAGAGTTTATTCTAAGAAGTCCAAAGGAGGATTTCTAGGTTTCCAGTTGATCCAATTCAGAGGGATTTCTTCCAAGGTGAAAAGGATAAATTCCTGAAGCTTCTTTTAGAATACAGAGATGTAGTATTTATACCTCTCTTAAAGAAGAGCACAACATGATGGTAAACCCAGCTACCAGACCAAGGCACACCGCTGAGGGACCATGGAAATCACCTCAGGAATTCTCAATGGGGGAGGGACCTTCAGGTATCACCGCAGGAGAATGTGGCTTTCTTTTCCTGAATTTAGAATTTCAATTTTCTCCTTTCAAAAAGCTCAAAGCAATCCCCACAGGGAGATGATTGTCCCCCATCTAATGGAGATGTAGAATACTAGCAGGCTGGGGTCATTGCAGGTTATGTTTACTGTGACATCAGCTTCCTCCGTCTCCATCTGCTGACAGGGGAGCATAAACCCACTGTTCCTGAATCCATTTGTCTACATGCTAGGAAAACAGCACTTTTTTATGAGGGTAAGTCATTAATAGGGTCATTCATCAAAATGTGTTATGGCCATAACGCATGCGATAGCTATGTTACTGTATGGCGCAAATGCAAATTTTTTAAAGAAGGCAGGATCAGGGAGTGGTTTGGGTAGGATTAATGAAAATGAGGGGCAATATCACTGGAAATAACTGCACCTTTTTTCCTGGCATAAGTGTTACAGCCATTTTAATGGCTGTAACACAATTTGCAATAAAGATTGCATTTTGACCATTTCCGGGCTTGGAGAGAGAGAGAGAGTGAATGAGCACCTCTGGGGAGGCCTTCACAGTATTCAACTATATATATCACTATAGGAGCACCAGCTAGTAACTCAAGGTAAGGTTTTGGTGGTGGTTTAACGTTTTGGGGCCAGTTTGACATGCAGAATGAGATGAACAATCAGCACAGTAGACCTCAGTGAAGATTTTACATCATTTGGAGTGAGGAAAGTTTCACAAAGTTGAGATTTCTCACCCTAGCTTGATGGGCTCTATAACAGGGTACTATCAAGCTAGGGCGAGAGAACATTGTAGAAATCTTAACTTTGTAAGACTTTCCTCACTCTAAATGACATCAAATCTTCACTGAGGTGTACTGTGCTGTTCATACATCTCACTCTGCATGTCAAACTGGCCCCAAAACCCTTTACTATCACCAAAACCTCACCTCAATTCCTTGAGTTATTAGCTGACTGTCTCTCTCTGTCTCTCTCCCTCTCTCTTTCCATACCATGAAAATACAAGTCTCACAGGGTGCAAAAACTTTAATGCACCCTGTGATACCTTTTCTTACCATGGGTATTATCCATGCAAAATCATAGCATTTTGATTAATCTAGGTGTTAGACAGATAACACTTACATTATCCATCTATATTGCTTTTGAATATAGACATCCATATTGTGTGTCCCCTGGTCTTTCCATTCTTTGAAAGCGTGAACAACCGATTAACATTTACTGGTTCCAATCTATTCATTATAAAAATAAATCTAATTCAAACACCGATAATTCTCAAAAATAATCAAACAGTGGAATTAGCTGAGAAGGTGCGCAACCTCGGCGTAATAATAGACTCAGAATTGAACCTTAAACAACATATATCATTAAAAGTAAAAGAAGGATACGCCAAATTAATGCTTCTAAGGAAGTTAAAACCTTTATTAACACTATCTAATTTTAGAACAGTTCTACAAGCATTAATATTTGCAAGCACTGCTTATTGCAACGCTTTGTTATTAGGACTACCATAAGCGACTATAAGACCGCTTCAAATATTGCAAAATTCTACCGCAAGAATACTTACAGGGAAAAGAAAGAGAGATCACATTACTAAAACACTAGCAGAATTACACTGTCTACCCATAGAATGAAGAGGTCCAATATAAAGCACTATGTACAATACACAAATTAATTCATGATGAAAAGGCGGAATGGCTTAACACAGCATTGCGTGTACATGTACCACAAAGAAATCTAAGGTCGGCTAACAAGGCACTATTACTATTCCATCTGTTAAGACAGCACGACTAACACAAGTCAGAGAGCTGGGCCCATCTTGTGGAATACAATGCCACTCGAGATAAGACTGCAGAGAAATTTTAAACTATTTAAAGGAATTTTAAAAACATGGCTTTTCAAACAGGCTTTTTATAATGAGAATGGAGAAAGGAAATAAAAGCTGGCATGGTAAAGGTAAGTTTAAGTCTATGATTAAGTTCGTAAACTCAGCACTATAGGTTTCTATTATGATTTTGTTTTTATTTTTTGAACCATCATTTTTAATACTTGATACATCTTAGAATAGTAACTTTATATAGAATAGTAAATGTAAGAAAGAATGTTATTTTGCATGTAAATTATTATGGTACATGTAATGAAGGGACAAAACAAACAATTTATCAAATATTTTTATATAAGACTACATTCTGTAACTGGATCATTGTTGGCCCCTCTATAACGTTTTATCTATTTGAAATATTTAATGATAATTTATGTGCCTTTTTGTGAACCGTTGTGATGGTAAATAACTTGATGACGGTATAGAAAAGATTTCAAATAAATAAATAAATAAATAAGTTCATAAATACATACATAAATAAGTTATATTATAGACCTTTATTAGCTACTTGTGACCCAGACTGGCCACTGCCAGAGGCAGGATGTGGGTTCAATAGACCTTGGTCTGACCCAGCTTGGCATTTCTTATTTTCTTATCTTTTCACTGCTACTCTGCCATTGCACTCAAGCAGTGTCTGTTGAGAGCATTGCTAATATCAAATAAGAGCTAAATTTGGAACCCCATTGCCTTAAGAAGCACCTTTTTTTGTGCCGTTCTTTGCTGGTTGTTTCTGCTCTTTTCCCTGTCTCTGTCTCTCTCAAGCCTGTGCTGGTTCTGGGGGTGGGGGGTGGGGGATATTTGCAATGGAGCATTGGTCTGCATTCTAACAATTCAAGCAGCTTCAAACAGTTTCCAGTAACAAGCAAAGGGTTGTTTGGGTTTTTTTCCCATTGGAATCAATGGGGTTTTAAAAAAATATTTTTTGGAGGCTTCGTTCGTCGAAAACACTGATCTGATGTTATTCACATTTTCTTCCTGCATGCCAGCTCTGGAGAATTTCCATCCTTTTTTTAGACAGTTATTGCACCTACAGACAGATGACAGACATACATTGATCCCTTTCACATAATTCTTTCAAACATTCTGTAGATTGGAAAGCACATAAAAGGGTTTTGAGTGAGATGAACTATCACAATTATAAGTTATCTGGCATTTATGGCATATTTCATAAGGGCATTTTGAATAGAGCATGGTGCATGCATTGTGTCCCATTCAGAAACAAGCAAGAGATCATCAGCCGACACCTCACTTCACTCCTCATAACTCCCAAACGGGTCTGGTTTTCAGGACGAGCAGATCAGGAATGCAGTATCTATCTATATGGCTAACAATGCAAAAGTCATATGCAGCCAGAGAAATAGGTACTTGTAAGAAAAATAAGTAAATAAAGCAGCTGCTTTCCAGAAAGTCTAGTCAAAGAAGGCAAAGAATCACATAAACAACAAAAAGGATAAGAAGTTAACACAAGGGTAGGCATCTCTGGTCCTGGAGAGCCACAAACAGATCTGGATTTCAGGATATCCATAATGAGATAGATGTGCATGCACTGTCTGTGACAACTCCAAAACCAGAGTTGCCCACCTCTGAGTTTAGTACCTAATGGATGTGATCCCCGCATGAAAAAGAACTGTAGAAGTATCTTTTTTTTTGTAATAAATGCAATTTGTACTGCTTTTTCTATTACTGCTCCTTGTTGGTGGAATTTGCCACCAAAGGAGATTCTGCACTGCCAACATCTCATAGATTTTAGGAAAGGAGGAAAGAAACAGCTTTTAAAGAAAGGTTTTGGAGGATAATTAGAGCCATGTTAGATCTGGTTCTATTTAATAGTATTTGAAGCTTGTTCTGGGATGTTGCTGAAATTATTTAAAACTGCATTATGATGGATTTATTTAATTTTGATATACTTAAAGGTGAATTTTCAAAGCCCCAAGCGTGCCAAAATCGGGAGATACATGCAGAAGTCAGGCCGACACGTGTTGTGCAAATTTTTTAAAAAGTGTGCATCTATGTCACGGTATGCGCACAAAACTTTTTTTTTTTTGCAAAAAAGGGGTGGGGTGTGGACGTGGTCTGGGCAGGGCATGGGCATCCCTAGATTTCTCAATTAAATCTGCGTGCAAGTAGGTATGTGCACAAGCGGGCGCTGGGGTCTCTACCGCCTAACTTATTGGGATGCCTACGCACATCCCAGTCTGGCTGGTTCTTAAACAGCATTCATGGTCCGAAGGAGTCCCTTCCCAGAACGCATGAATCTCCCTCCCAGGGTCTTTCACATATTGGCAGGCTTTTTTAGGTCAGGATGGCCCTTTAAGAACGTGGCAGACCCAAGCAGAGGAGCCACCACAGCGCACAATTTGAGTCTTTTAACAGGTGGTATTTTTCCATAGGGAATTTTACAGTCAGGGGAAAAAAATGCACTGATCCACAGTTTTGGTCCCACAAAGCATTGGAGGCCCCCACAGCTTGGTCAATGATCCCCTTTGTTATTAGTATGATATATATATATATATATATGAATATTGAAATACATGCATTCTCAGCTCACACACTTTCAAAATTTCCAATCTATTCTAGTTCACTCTGTTTATCCATAAGTCTGTCTAGCTATATATATATATATTTTTTTTTGCAGGTTTAACTCCTTTGTATATTTATGACCTGGTAGAATGCAGTGTGCTGCCCTCAGTTAAGAGTAGTTATTGGCATAATTTGCCACTAAGATCCCTAAGCTGAGGCTGTACTTGGAAAATCTAATAAAGAATAAACTTAGCAGATGCAGCAAAGGTGATACCACTGGGGAAGGTTCCTTCTGTCTCCTTTGCTAATTTATGCCGACTTCTTGAGAACACCTGATTCCTGTACAGACTGAGAGGAAAAATGCTGGAAATAGAGACCACCATTCACAGAGCACATCTGTAATAGAAAAGTCGCAAAAGAGTGACTTCATGCAGCTTCCAGAGATTACCTTTAATCAAAGTACATATAGGGACGAATCTTCAAAGAGTTCTGTATATAACAGTTTGCATATATGTGTGCAAGTAGCCTGTATGCATATAATTACTATTTTATAAACATGAAGATTATAAGCATACTTTAAGTTTCATGCACACATGCACGTGTGAAATAAAGGGGTGGTCTAGGTGCGTTCTGGGGCGAGGTCAACAGTTATGCATGTATTTACCTATTTTATAAGAGACTTACGCATGTACATTTGGCAACTTGCTCATATAATTTTACACCTGCTAATTAATTTCCATAATTAAATCCAAACTATTGTATACTATTGGCTGGGTGGGAGATCTGGATGAATTGGAGAAGGCTTCAGGCTGAAGAACCAGGAAGATCTTGATGAACTGGAGAAGGACTGAGCAAACTGGTAGAGGAATTTGGAAACCTGCTAATTTCAATTATGCACATATTTTTTTTTAAATATAGCATCTTCTGCACATAAATCAAGTTTTAAACATGAGCAAGTCCTGCTTTATTTCCGCATGTAAAATACCCGTATGTATATAATTTTTTAATTGGTAGGAAAAGTATGTGTGTTCAATGCATTGAAATATTCACGTGTAAGCATACATACGTGCATTTCTTGGGGTAGACATAAACATATTTTATAATACGCGCATGTCTGATTATGCAGGGGTTATAAAATGATATAACGGATCTCTGTAGAGCCATATACATATATATTTGCAGCTGCGCAGAATTGTCTGAAAGTTATTCTCTTACTGTTTTGTAATCATTATTATTTTCTAGCCTTGACTATTGTAACTCTCTTTACATCGGGCTACCTGCTTCCATACTCAGGCCCATTCAACTAGTTCAAAACTCTGCAGCCAGACTATTAACTGGTACATCACTCTGAGAATACATAACCCCAATTTTGCAGTCACTGTACAAGCTCCCAGTCTCATGGCGTATACAATACAAAATGGCGGGTAATGTCCACAGTTTGCTACATAACCTTATTTCACTGTGGATCTTGACCACTCTTAAAATATATACTTCATCATGCACATTGAGATGAACCTCACAAGGCCTTCGGGATGTGCCCTCATTCCAACTAGCAAACCTTGATGAGACTCGAGAGCAATCATTCCCTGTTGCTGGATCATAGTTATGAACTCCCTTCTATACTCTATGAAATGTACAAGATTCTAAAATATTTAAGAAGGGCTAAAAACACACCTCTTTAAGATAGCATTCAATCTCCAGACAGCTCAAGCATGACCATCCCACAATGAATATTGAGCTTCCTCTCGATAAAGACATTTTTCCTCTCCCTCACAGTGCCACTGTAATATATTGTTGATATGTAAATGACTTGCTTTTGTTTAATTGTATAATGCTGTTTTAATATAATGTTTTGGAGTATATTTGTGTTTTATTATGAATATTTCTTTTGTACCCTGCTTCAAACTATGGAGGGGCAAGTATAAAATAATATAAATAAATAAATAAGTATGATCTAAACTACATACATTGTTTCCCTATTCCACCCTCTCCCTGCCAAGCTAAATCCTTCCTCAGTCTGGCTAAAAGCAGGTACACTGGGGAAGCCCATTGCATGCTTTTCGCCGGACTGAGTGTGCACAGTTTACAAACAGACTGATGTGAGGTTCAGGAAGAAGGACCTAAGGTGGTAGACCACTTTTGGTGATGCTCAAGTAAATATTATGAACTAATGTATTTCCTATTGAGAAGGAGAATTTACTTCTGAGGTGGAATGGTAGGCAAGCACCGTGAGGAACATTTTCACATCCATTTACCTGGATAAGTAGCTATATAGCCTGGCTGAAAATTGACCTAATCTATCCGGTTAAAGGCAGGCTTCCTTAGCTTAAGTCCTTTTAGCTGGACTGCTAGGATACAATCCCAGAGGAGTCTTTAGATCAGCAGAGAAAAACCGCATACATACATGGCATTTTCTCATGCGCACATGATCTTTTAGTCTTCTTGATCTTTCACACAGAAGAGAAGTTGAAGAGTGCCTGGCTGCTTTAAACAGGCACACTGTACACAGAGTGACAAAGTTAAACTACCTGCTTTGTTTCTCACTGAAAATTAATGTAAGGTACGGGTATTAAAGTCCTCGTTTCGTGGGCCACTTGAAAACTGACTCCTATATGTGTCCCCCAGTAACAACCTTCTGAACAATGGTCTATTCTACAGCATTCAGTTATTCACAATTAATTTAATAATATTTTATTTTATTCATTTATTTAGTAGCTTTTATATACCAATCGCCGTTTGCACATCGTATCAGTTTACAAGAAACAGTAACATTTACAAGGAACAATTGTTATAATGTATAGTTAACAAGAGTGTAAATAAATGCAATAATAAGAGAGTAAACTAAGGCGTTATGAGAGTAGTATTGACATATGTACGTATGATTGTTGGACATCAACAATGGATGGTAGCAAATATATATTTAGAATGGGAAAGAATAACTTAAATAATCAGAAGTACATTAATGTACTTTAAATACTGCAGCTTCACTTATTCACTCAGGGGTAGATTTTCAAAGGGGTACGTGCATAAGATACACGCATACCCCCCGAAAACCTACCCCAAACCCCCCCTGCGCACGCCGAGCCTATTTTGCATAGGCTCAGCGGCGCGTGCAAGCCCCAGGACGCGCGTAAGTCCCGGGGCTTGCATGGAGGGGCGTATCGGGGGGCATGTCGGGGGCGTGCCAGGAGTGACGCGGCGTTTCGGGGGCATGTCGGGAGTGACGCGGCGTTTTGGGGGCGTGTCCGGGGGCATGGTTCTGGCCCGGGGGCATTCAGGGGGGCGTGACAGTGGCCCCTGGACCAGCCCCCGGACCGGAACATGGAGCGCGGCAGCTTCGAGCAGGCATAACTTTCGTGATAGAGGTAGGAGGAAGGTTTAGATAGGGCCGGGGGGGGGGGGGGGTTTAGGGAGGGGAAGGGAGGGGAAGGTGGGGGGAGGGAACTGGGGGCAGGCTGCGCGGCTCGGCGCACGCAGGCTGCCGATTTTGGGCAGCCTTGCGCGTGCCGACCCCGGATTTTAATGGATACATGTGGCTTGGCTACACGTGTATCTATTGAAATCCCACGTACTCTTGTTCGCGCCTGGTGCGCGAACAAAAGTACGCGTGTGCGCAGATTTATAAAATCTGCCCCTGAGTGTATTGTAACATCAATTGATGATTTCTCTCTAGGAGGCCACCGAATTTCATGCATAATTTGTGATTCTCTGCACGTAAGTTTTCTACCAGGACTCGTATACAAATAAGCCCAGTAGAAATCTATATTCAGAACTTCCCCAAGTACAAATTCTTTTCAAGCGTATTTTAGTGCTGCAGACAAAGTTAATGCACTACTTTGTGAGCATTTTCATCACAGCTGCTCATTAACTTTGATTTCTCTTTTTTTTTTTTTTTTTGCAAGAGTAAACTTACATGCAAAGGTTTACAACATGTGAAGCCAAAAAATTTCGCAAAGTCGACCTCACATGTTCAAAGGAAAACCCGTGCACTTATGTGCGAATTAGGGGCACAAGCTGCTGTTTTTAAATGCAAAGTGGACATTGTGAAATTCAGACCATTTTAGTACATTGCCATCTATGTCATAAAAGTTCTTTATCTCACATTATATACTAAATAGCCTATTGCATCCATCTTTTATTAAGACTTCTGACATTGCTATGTGAGTTCCTGTAATAATAGATCAAACAGATGGTGTTTTCAGGTAGCAGGTAAAACACAAAGTACACCTTCCTCAGAGATTAACTGTATCCAAGGCTTAGCACACTAGTGTTCCCAAACTGATTTGTTTTTGTCACAAAATTCATAACAGGATGCATTTATATTGAATTTATTTTATTTTTTATCCATTGTTCTAAGCAGCTCACAGGTAACATTCACAAATCATAAAATAATAAAGATCAATCAAAAAACATATGTAAACAATAAAGTCAATGTCATAGACATTAAATGAACATAAAAACAATAAAATGTGCTTCACAGACATAAAAACATAAATAGAAATAATAACAAATAAAACTCATCCATTATTATGAGAACAAAAGCAATAAAATATAACATACTTAGATATAAAGACCAAGTCCCTGCTAAAAGTAAACCTATCCCATTCCAGAAGACTAGATAAAAGACTGATTTTAAAAATGTTTTCAGCTTCTGTTTAAAAGATTCAAGCAAGCCTCCTTTCGAAACATTCCAGGAGGATCATTTTGTGTTAGGGCCTTAATACTAGCGTTAAGGCCCTAATGCACGTGTTATTATGCAAATTTCACATTTGCCTTGCAGTGGGAGGGGTTTGAGTAGAGTTAATGGTAATGAGTAGCTTCTAATGGGCTTTTATCACAGTTCAGGCTGCTGGGGTGAGGGAGGGAGAGAGGGAGATAGAGATAAAAGCATTTTCTGTCACTAACTCGCCTAACCACAATCCTTTTTTTATTGTGGGTACTATTTCCACTATATTTATAGCATTTTGATGAATTCAGGAGCAGATAAATTATTCCACACCATTGGGCAAGCCACAGAAAATAGCTTCTCCCTTGTCTCAGCCAGATATACAACGCATGTTGATGGAATATCTAAACAACATTGACCAACAATTCGCAAATTTCTCTCAATCCTATGAATAATTATAATCAGTAAGGCACTGATACATGAAGATGTTTCATTATTCACAGCCCTATGGATCAATGTAAGTACTTTAAATATAATCTTCCACTTTACGGGAAACCAGTGTAAGTTATATAATACACGAGTTATGTAGTCACAGCGAGATGAGCCAGTTAATACTCAAGCTGCCAAATTCTGATAACATGCAGTGCCCTTAGGGTACTAACAGATAAACCTGAATAAATGGAATAGCAGCAACCAAGCCCTGTTAAAATTAGGGATTGAGGAATAGTCCTAAAATCATTTAATGACACAAAAGGCTGAAGTTTGAAAAATAAAAATCAGACTAAGGGCCAGATTTACTAAGGCTTTTCTCCCATTCCGTGTCTATGGAAAAAATGCTTAGTCAATCAGATCCTAAATTTTTAATTTGGGCTGTAAAATTTAAGTTTTAGTCAAAAATAACCCCAAGGTTCTGTACGTCATTTAAAACTGGAATGTTGCAATTCTCAAAAGATATGAAGCTTGTTCCTACTTGACGGTATGCAAGATTGAACCAGATTATTTTAGTCATCTCTAAATTTAATGCTAGTTTAATGGCAATCATCCAAGCCTTAATGGCATTGAAATAGATTGAGATTAGCTCTATAGTGGTTCCTAAACTGGTAGCAGTGGTAAAAGGAACTGGATGTCATCAGTATATATCCTATATTGTAGACCAATGACACTCAATTATGTACAGATTGGGCAAATATAGATATTTAAAAGGGTTGCTGAGCATGCTGATCCCTGGGATATACCAGAGGTAAGTGGAAAACAATAGGATATCATAGAATTGTAACGTACCTGCTGAGGTATGACTGTCACCATTCTAAAACTGAACCCCAAAACCAAAACTGAACCACCAAAACCACAAAAAACTCACATAAATGATTTAAAAGACTGTTATAGTCAAGGGTATCAAAGGCTGCTGATATATCTAGTAGGACCAAAATAAATTCAATGATATTGTCAAAAACATGCTGGGAATATAAAGGCTTGAAAGTAGTAAAGATCCAGTGCAGTATTTTGAAAGGAATCCAAATCAAAAAGTGTAAGACTATTACATTTTTCTAAGAAAACAGAGACTTCTCTATCATCTTAGTCACAAAAGAGATGGATGAGATCAGATAGTAATTTATTTATTTATTTATTTATTTATGGGTTCTTTTATACCGAGGTACGTATAGCAATACATCACCTCGGTTTACAGTGAAACAATAACTTAGCAACCAGCTTTACATATAACAGATCAAACATAGTAAACGATTAAACAGGGAGGTCTTTACATAATAAATGCTAACTTCATTAACAAAAAACTATTAGTTAATAATATTTAGGTATTGCGCGGGAGCAGATTGACTGTAAAGGTAAATACTAAGGCCATATTATAGTAATTATTTGGATCAGCACTATCGAGTTGGGGTTTCTTAAGAAGAGGACCTACAGAGGACCTACAGAGGACTGCTTTAAACAATTTGGTAGAAAACCCTCACATAAGGAGGAATTAACCATTACAGCCAGCAGGTTAGAGAGCTCAGCAGCCAGAAATTTCAATAAATTGGTGTTATGTGGATTCAGTGGGCAGTTTACAGAATGTAATCTAAAATGTCTTTCTTTGAAACATGCTCAAACACATCCCATCTAACATCGCATACATCAAACTGTGAACTGCAGCAGTTTGAGGCAGAATTTAAACTGGCACCAATATCAGCCACCTTTCTCTGAAAGAAACTAGCAAAAACATTAGGATATAAAGCTAAAGAAGGATCCATGGAAGCTGGAGAAACAGAGAAGGAACAACCAGTTAAGCCAGGAAACAATGCAGACATTTTGTGAGAGCTGTTTTCAAACTCTTGAATCCTTTTATGAATACAAATATTTTTGGCATCATTTATTTCCTGGGAGCACTGAGAGGAGAGGATGACCTTGCTGGTGGCTGAAAGGAATCACTAAGTTCTGCTTGGGAAATTTTTTAAAAGTATTGGGGAGAAGTAAACTACTGGGGTATGTTAATTAGTGTGTTTGTGTATTTGTGCTTTTAATAGTCAGTAAAGCAGCTAATAGACAAGTTACTGTGTTTGTTTCCCAATCCTCTCACCCCTCTTCCACCCACCCCTAGCTCTTCCTTTAATTTATAGGTGCCACTTTCACACACACAAAAAAAAAATCAGCCCTATAACTTCACTTCATGAATTCCCCACACCTTATTGAGAGTTTGATCATTCCCTTGTAGGCCACTACCAGACATATAGTGAAAACACAAAAACATTTAAAGGAGCTAATTAGACACATTCCTACTCCCATAGCAACCTAAATCTTAACTAGGAACTGAACAAATCTGAGATGAAGGCAGAAGTCCAGTAGCAAACCTGGAGGAGCTGAGGCAGACAGAGAGATGTATAGATGAGACATACGGGGACATAGTAGCCAAGTCCCAACTTCAGACTGGCAGCCCTGGTGCTGCCTTGGAGGAAGAAGGTCTCATGATCGGAAAGCATCAACCTGGTGCAGCAGGAAAGGATCCTGTAGCGAGGACCTGCTCTCCAGGTGGTCCACTGTCCTCTCACACTGAGGAAGTGTCTCCCAGGGAGGTTAGGTCAGCCATCATAGTTGGTGATTCGATTATTAGGAATGTAGACTGCTGGGTGGCTGGTGGGCATGAGGATCGCCTGGTAACATGACTACCTGTTGTGAAGATGGCAGAACTTATGCAACACCTAGATAGGATTTTAGACAGTGCTGGGGAGGAGCCGGCTGTCGTGGTACTTGTGGGCACCAATGTCATAGGAAAATGTGGGAGGGAGGTTCAGGAAGCCAAATTTAGGCTCTTAGGTAGAAAGCTGAAACCCAGAACCTCCAGGGTAGCTGCAAATATATATGTGCAGGTCCCCAGAGGCAGGCAGAGCTCCGGAATCTCAATGCATGGATGAGACTGTTACATGTCCCAGTCGCGGCAGGCCTGCGACTGGATCTACTCACCTCCAATGCCAGGCTCTCGGACCTGGCCCATCCTCTCTTGCTGCGGTGGCCATCTGCCTGTGCTCCCCCCCCCCCCCCCCCCCCCACTCCTTAGCATCTCCCTGTTCCTCTATGGACTCCTCCAGTTCCCGGCGGGTCTCCCAATGTGTGCCGTGGGAAGACGCCGCTGTCTAGTGGCCTTCTTTCTCTTAGGTGCGCTCGTGCCTCTTCTACTATTAAAGGGGTCACAGCGGGAATCTCACCTGCTGCCCCAGATGATGACATCATCAGGCCCTGCTACTAAAGTCAGGGCCCACCACTCATTCCTTGCCTAGGCAACAGGTCTCCCAGCTAGTCGTGTGCTTCGTTGCTCATCCTTGTTCCTGAATTCATTCCTGGTTCCTTCCTAGCTTTGTCTTGGACTGACTACCAGCTTTGACTCTTCATTTGACCATGCTCAGGACTGACTACTGGCTTTGACCCTCATTTCGTTGGACTATGCTCATGACAGATTACTGGCTAGGGATGTGCAGAAGGGACGGATTTGTCTGATTCAGTATTCATATTTGTCAGGACCCAAATCTGTTGCATCCATTTCATGGGGGGCTCGATTCGTTCATTAGTTGAATTCGGTATTCTTTTCCCTTTAAATTTAATTAACTACAACCCCCCACCCTCCTGAACCCCCCCCCCCAAGACTTGCCAAAAATCCCTGGTGGTCCAGCAGCGATCTCCTGCACTCGTGCCGTCAGCTGCTGGTATTCAAAATGGTGCCGATAGCCTTTGCCCTTACTATGTCACAGGGGCTACCGGTGCCATTGGTCGGCCCCTGTCACATGGTAGGAGCAATGGATGGCCGGCACCATCTTGTGCTCCTACCATGTGACAGGGGCTGAACAATGGCACCAGTAGCCCCTGTGACATAGTAAGGGCAAAGGCTATTGGCGCCATTTTGAATACCGGCAGCCAACGGCCCGAGTGCAGGAGATTGCTCCAGGACCCTCGCTGGACCACCAGGGACTTTTGGCAAGTCTTGAGTGAGGTCAGAAGGGTGGGGGTTTTATTCATTAATGATACATTGCATTCGTGGGGGTTCGCCATTCGTTTCAGGAACCTACGAATGCAATGAATAGGGACCTATACGTTGTGGATTGCGCATTCGTTCAAAATGAATGCACATCCCTATTACTGGATTTGACCCTCGCTTTGTTGAACTATGCTCAGAACTGATTACTGGCTTTGACCCTCGCTTTGTTAGACTACGGTCAGGACTGATTACCAGCCTTGACACTGTACCTCGTCTAGCTCTGCCGCCTGCCCCGACTCCAGCCTGTTCCCGACCTCACCTCAGGTATCTCCTTGGACTTGGCCTTGTCATGCTTCGGCCTTCTGCTGCCTGGGCATCACCTACTCCTGCTTCTGGCCCATCTTTGGTGCCCGGGCCTCTGGATCCCTGCCTTGTCCGGAATTGCCTCAGTCCCTCCAATACCTCTGCTGGTCCCTGGCTACATGCTATAATATCCACTGGGAATCATCTGATGGAGGCCTGCCTAAGACCAGCCGGCCCCTGCACCCAAGGGCTCAACCTGCAGGGAACGAGGGCTGGTATTGGTGAAGCTCCAGTCGGCCTCTGTCTCCTGGTCTGCTCCACCTCCTGATGGTGGGGACCCATGGGGCTTGCCCTATGGGTAGCGCTATCCCCACCTCAGGCCAAGGGTCCACCACCAGTGCAACAGAGATGTTGGTGCAAGGAAGAGGAATTCAGTTTTGTAAGGGATTGGGGAAGCTTTTGGGGAAGGGGGAGTCTTTTCCAATGGGGTAGGCTCCACTTTAATCAGGGTGGAACCAAGCTGCTGGCACTAACTTTTAAAAAGGAAATAGAACAGCATTTAAACTAGAACAAAGGGGAAAGCCGACAGTCAAGTCAGCAGAGCATGGTTTAGAGGGAGGTATGTTCAAAAGATACTAATGACATATTAGAATTAGGGCATCCCAACAGAGAGGTTCCATTAATAAGAAAAGTAATCCAAGTGCCTGTAATTAAAAACACACCTGAGCTAAAAGATTCTAATTTATCCCTATCAATTAGAAAGCAGAATACAAATACAAACAAAAAACACACTTTGAAATATTTGTATGCTAATGGCAGAAGTCTAAGAAGTAAGATGGGAGAATTAGAATGCATAGCAGTGAATGACGACATAGGCTCAATTGGCATCAGAGACATGGTGGAAAGAGGATAACCAATGGGACATTGGTTATCCTCCATCCGCAACGGATGTGCCAATATTCGTTGTATTCGTGGGGAAGCGAAACATATCTCGATTGCCCACGGATACAACAAATTTTCGCCGAATTATTTGGCCGCCAATTTAAACAACCCCCCCACCCTCCTGATTCCCCCCAAGACTTACCAAAACTCCCTAGTGGTCCAGCGGGGGGTCCGGGAGCCCATCCCATGCACTCTACACTCTTGGTACCAGTTCAAAATGGCGCCGATAGCCTTTGCCCTACTATGTCACAGGGGCTACCGGTGCCATTGGTCAGCCCCTGCCACATGGGCATCGGCGCCATCTTGTGCTCCTGCCATGTCACAGGGGCTGACCAATGGCACCGGTAGCCCCTGTGACATAGTAAGGGCAAGGCTATCAGCGCCATTTTGATTCCTGGCACCCGACGGCACGAGTGCAAGAGATCGCTCCCGGACCACCACTGGACCCCCAGGGACTTTTGGCCAGCTTGGAGGGGCCTCCTGACTCCCAAAAGACTTGCCAAAAGTCCAGCGGA